>NC_056725.1:1380451830-1380762428 GCF_019279795.1 Protopterus annectens | reverse complement strand
GGAGTTGGTATATTTAAGTAGGGGGGGGTGTGGGGTCCCCTGCAAAAGTGTGTTTTGTTATTGTTTTTTGTAGTTGGTTTAGGTATACTTACATGGCACTGTTGGTTAGGGAAATCTGTTCGATGTTGTGGTTTTCGCTTATTAGGTGGTTCGCTCATCTGGTAGTTCAGTCTTTTTGTGTCGATGCTTTCGTATTCGTGATTATGAATAGACCCAATATATACACACACACACACACACACACACACACACATATATATATATATATATATATATATATATATATATATATATATATATATATATATATATAAATATATATATATCCATAGCTTGGCAGCCCTGAGCTTTAGAGTACTGGCAATAGAAATGGCATCATTTAAACCTGGTCTTTCACTAGCATTTAGCCAAATCTGCCAAAGGAGTTCCTTATACTCTACATTGTGTTCCCAGAGGCCACCCCTTGGAATACAACCCCCCCCCCCCCCCCAGAATTTCTTGTTATATCTGTACAGAGCATTGGTCTTCTTTTTTTGACTGACTTTACAGAGGTGTTCATAAATTATCTTTTGTAGAGAGCACTCAGTCTTACCAACATAAGAAGAAAAACAAAAATCACAGAAGGCCAGGTACACCACACCCACACTTTTACAGTTGAAGCTATGTTTAAAACTAAAAGTGTAGATTAAACTGGGTAGCCTAACAACTTTCCCTTCATAAGTAGAGCTGTACTGCCTACAAGCACCACATTTTCTGTTGCCATTGACTGATCCAGCACTCAAGTTAACACCTGGTGTAACTGCTTTTTCCAGTTTTTCTTTTAAACTGATACACCTCTTATCTGTAAAGAGGGGGGAATCCCCAACCTTTTCTCTTAATTCTGGAACACTTTCAAAAATTTTCCAGTTTGCATTGACTGGCCTCTTTATGATACGGCTTTCATAACCTTATTTGAGCAGCAGGATGTTGTGAAAAGGTGTCCCAACATTTTTACCTGTCACTGTGAGATCCAGTCTATCCTGATTAACAGGCAATATTTGTCCTAATGGTGGCAGGGGATCCTAGACTTTCTTCCCTCATTGATTTTGTGATGCACTTTATTTACTAAGGTCTCCAGGTATGCTCTCTCCTGAAGTAAAAGCTTCAGAAACACTAACTCCTCTTGAAGATCTTAATCTTCAGTGATTATTCTGGACAGCCCTGTCTGATTGTTGCCTGATTATTCTGGACAGTTCTGGACATTTGGTCCTTAACCAGGCTACCTTTTTGCTTGTAGGGGTGACAACTGTCAAAGTGCAAATAACTGTTGGAAAATGTAGGCCTTCAATACAACTTAGACTTAACCTTAGATAGACTAAAATCCTTTTCAAAAGTACATATAAATAATTAATACTATATGCTGAGAAATTATATGTAAATTTAAAAAAAAAGTGGTGGTGTTATTTAGATAGTCAATGAAGACTATAAGACAACGATCATCTCCTTCCTATATAATAAAGATAGCATGCAAAAATCTAAAGTAAGCAGTAAAATATTGCTTAAACAAAGAAGGGAACACAATTTTTGTTCCCAGCTCCCCATGATGATATCCGCATATAAGAGGGCATAGGTAGCACCCATGGCAACATTACTAATCTGCTTGAATTACTCACCTTCAAAGAACATAAAATTATTGTTAAGTATAATTTCCATAAATTCAATTATCATATTAACTCTACTGTTATCAAAACTATTGTAGGTGCTCACAGACTCCTGAAACAAATCAAGTCCTATCTCATATGGAAAGCAAGAGAAAACATCTTTAATGTCACTCATAACCAAGACCCAATCTTCATTGAAAAACTCTAATCTGATGTTACCCAAAAAAATCCCATGAATCCTTAAGGTTGTAGCTAAAGAGGGACCTCAGGTCTTTGATGCTCTTATCAATATAAACAGCCAGAGGGTAGGCCTTGGGGCTAGTAGCAGCCACATTAAGTTGCAGGGGTGGGTCGAAGGTGTCCTTGTGCACCTTGGGTATTGCAAAAATGTTAGGTATAATACAATGCTCTACTCTAAGGTTACGTATACCTTTTGTGGTCAATCCACCCCTCCATCAATAAATCATGCAAATAGGCATCAAATTTTCTATAAGATGCTGTAATCTCATTCCTAGACACTCTAGAGTATTGCCCTCATCATTAAGTAAGACAAACATTTTACTTGAGTAATCAATGGCATGCATGATCACCACACAGAAACAAGTTCAGGATACCTGTTTTATTAGGAAGGGTGTTTTTAACCCCCCCCCCCACACTTTATCCTATGATCAATTTATTTCAAAATATGTGTGCTAATGACATTCATAGATGGAATTCTCAGAATAATTATACATGGAAAAGAAATTTAACCCTGGATGAGCTGACCCTAATGCAGGAGGTCATTAATAACAGAGACATTCATGTCATGAAACTAGACAAGGGTGGGGGAGTGGTGAGGGGTAATACTCTAGAGTGCCTAAGAATGAGATTACAGTAGCTTATGAAAACAAATTGATGCCTATTTACATGAGATATTGATGGAGGGCAGGACTGACCATCGAGGGTATACTTACCTTAGAGGAGGGCATCATATTATAACAAACATTTCTGGCATACCTAAGGTGCACAAGGATACTCTTTGATCCACCACTCCAACACACTGTGGCTGCTTCTGGCTCTAAGACCCACCCTCTAGCTGTTTATATTGATAAGAACATCAAAGACCTTAGGTTCCTCTTTAGCTACATCCTTAAGGATTCGTGGGAGTTTTTGGGCAACATCATATCAGAGTTTTTCCATAAAGATTGGCTCCTGGTAATGAGTGACGTTAAAAATCTCTTCTCTTGCATTCCACATAAGATAGGACTTGATTGGTTTCAGGACTTTGTGAGCACTTACAGTAGATTTTATAACAGTAGAGTTAATATGATAACAGAGTTTATGGAAATTATACTTAATAATTTTGTGTTCTTTGAAGGTGAGTACTTCAAGCAGATTAGTGATATTGCCATGGGTGCTACTTGTGCCCCCTTATATGTGGATATCATCATGGGGTACTGGGAACAAACATTTGTGTTCCCTTCTTTGGATGATATCTTTATTATATGAAAAAGTGATGACAGTTGCCTTAAGGACTTCATTGACTATTTAAATAACACCACCGCTTTCTTTTTAAATTTATGTATAATTTCTCAGCATATAGTATTAATTATTTGGCTGTATTGTTGAAAAGGATTTTAGTCTATGTAAGTTTAAGTCCAAGTTGTATAGAAAGCCTACATTTTCCAGCAGTTATTTGCACTTTGCCAGATGTCACCCCTACAAGCAAAAACGTAGCCTGTTAGGGGCCAAATGGTGCAATTGGCCAGAATCATCTCTGAAGATGAAGATTTTCAAGAAGAGTTAGGGTTTCTGAAGCTTATACTTTAGGAAAGAGTATACCAGGAGGCCTCATTAAATGAAGTGCATCACAAAATCAGTGAGGGAAGAAATGTCTAGGACCCCCCCCCCACTAGGACAAGGATTGCCTGTTAATCAGGATAGACTGGGTCTCACATTGACAGGTAAAAATGCTGGGACACCTTTTTACAACTTCCTGCTGCTCAAATATACTTATGAAAGTAGTACCATAAAGAGGTTAGTCAAGGCAAACTGGATCATTTTTGAAAGTGTTCCTGAATTAAGAGAAAAGGTGGGGGATTCCCCCCTCTTTACATACAAGAGGTGTATCAGTTTAATAGAAAAAAATTGGAAAAAGCAGTCACACCCGATGCTAATTTGAATGTTGGATCAATCAAAGGCAGCAGAAAATGTGGAGCTTGCAGGCAGTGCAGCTCTATTTACGAAGGGAAAGTTGTTAGGCTACCCAATTTAAACTACACTTTTAGTTTTAAACATAGTTTCAGCTGTAGAAGTGTGGGTGTGGCCTTATGTGATTTTTGTTTTTCTTTTTTATGTTAGCAGGACTGAGCGCACTCTACAAAAGATAATTTACGAATATCTCTATGAAGTCAGTCAGAAAAAGGAGACCAATGCCCTGTACAGACATAACATTTCCTGTGGCAATAAGAAATTCTATTTTTTTTTGTATTGGAGCAGGTGGCCTGGAATCCAAGAGGTGGTCCTTGGGAGTACAATGTAGAATATAAGGAACTGCTTTGGCAGATTCATCTAAATGCCAGTGAAAGATCAAGTTTAAAAGATAATTTCTATTGCCAATACTCTAAAGCTCAGGGCTGCCAAGCTTTAAGTATATACATATATATATATATATATATATATATATATATATAGATAGATAGCTATATGGTGCTTACTACATGCTTCACCCTTGCTTTTATCAGCTTTCTTTGTAGACACATATTGCATCCATTTTTGTTTTTATTATGATTTTATTATATTCATTCAGTTATTTTTGGAATGATTTTACATTTTTAAATTTCTATTTTGAGGGCATTACATTTGGAGGTTCCTGTATTTTTAAATTCAACCTTTACTCTCTCCAAGATTAACTGGCTTGACATTAGTACTGCAGGTTAAATTAAGGATGCCAAATAATTATAGTTTATTAGAAACAAAAAACAAACATTTAAACGCTTTTGTCTCTCTCATATAAGACTTCATCAGGACTGTCTAAACAACACAACTCTGTAAATTTAAAATATACCAGAAAATACATGACACTTATTCTCTAATCACAAACCCCACTAAATATACAGTTGTTAATGCATTCAATTAATTAATGCTAAATAATTAATTATAAATAATGATGAATAATTAAATTGAAATGTTTGACTAGTAATAATATGTAGAATATTAACATCATTGAAAAGAAATTCTGCTGCCTGTATTTTGATACCACAAGAAATAGAAAACCCATATTGGGTTTTTGCTTCCATTTTTAATTGCCATACCAGCTCTTTATACCCAATTCTGGTTTCCCAGAATCCAACCCTCTCACTTTTGGGTATTTGATCTAACACAAACAAACAAAATTTACTTTGTGTACAAGAATGTGTGTGTCTATATAGAGCATTTATTTCTTGTGTTCCCAAAATACAGGGAGCAAAATTTTAATATTTCCTTTCTGTTTAATGATGTTAACACTCTATATATTGTTTTTACTAGTCAAACCTTTCGACTTAATTATTCATCATTATTTATCATTAATTAGTTAACATTAGTTAATTGAATGTATTGACAACAGTACATTTATTGGGGGGTTGTGACTGGAGGGGAAGTATCACATGTAATATGTGGCATATTTTAAATTTACAGAGTTGTATTCTATAGTCAGTTCTAATGAAGTATTATATGAGAAAGACAAAAGTGCTTAACTGTTTAACTGTTTTTTGTTTTTAATAAACTGTGATTATTTGGCTTCCTTATACCAGCCTTGGGTTGCTTGCAGTTTGCTGACATTGCTACATGTTTGATGATAGCTTACTATTGCTTGAGGAGCACACAAACAGTTTAGGTGGACAGCATGTACCAAATATGTAAGGTATTCCATCTAGAGTCAAGACTGTAAGAGTAAATAAAGGCTGCAGACACTTCTCCTGGGCTATACTGCTTTAGTAGGAAAAACTAAATATTTTTCTGGCAGTAGAGTGTATCAAATACATTTAAATAGGTCATGCTGATCTGATACTTAATAAAAGCTTATGTAAAAATGCAACATAAGGAATGCAGATGCTAAGTGAATGGTACCATCTCTAGTTTGTCTTCTTAGTGTGCTTTACTTTGGGTTTGTGCCCCACTCTTCTGCACTACTTAAATGGAAGTGAGATGAAGTCCATGTGTATGTTCAGCTACTTAATCTTCTTTAACTTTCTTTTCCATCTGCAGCTAACCACCATCAGCTGTCTCCAGCTTCTCTCCCCATTCACCAGGTCTACTGGAACCACCTTAGTCTACCCAGGCTGAACCTGACCCCATCCAGAGCCAATAAGGAAGTATTGATGTCAGGGAGTGTGCCTTAACCCCAACAACCCCTTGAAAACCTTGCAAACACCATAATTGCTGGGTTGGGTACACACGTCTATGACTTCTGACCAAGTGGTGTATCCATTTGCAGCATGGAGCTTGCTAGCCTCCTAATGCAGCTATTGCAGTGAGCCTAGGCTGCTTCCCTTCTACCAGGATTGGCGAGCCAAAGTCAGAGGCTCACTCCTCCCATCCTCATGCAGCCCCTTCAGTACCCATGCCATTAGCTGGACACAGGTCATCTGGGCTATAGTGAAGTCTTTATCCCTCTTGCCATGGGACCTGCCTGTAAAATTAACCTTTTGAAAAAGTTCTATTAATACAATTTTATGCACAGCTGTTGATTTTCTTGTCACCTTCACTAGTATCCACTGGTCTGTTATTTGGATATATCCCAATGAAATTAAACTGTGACAGCATCCTAGACTTCACCCTTATTTGGTGCACTTCTCAGTAACTGTACATGGAGATAGATGTGTTGTTTTGTCATTGTAGAAAGAAAGTATGTTGTTTCAGAAAATGTTTGAAAAAATGAGTCAGTGAATTATGTTTATGTGAGAGAACTATAGCTATAAAAAATCTATCAGCTATCCAAAGCGATTTTTTACTAATCCTATCAACAACTGCTCTTTTTTCATAAATGCTGTCTGACTTACTAAACTGCATAGACTGGGTCTGTGAAAATGACATCTGCTTTAATAATGTTAAGGTCAGCTATGAAGTGGCTTACATTTTTGAGGGTCTGACTCAGTGGCAATGATTTGCTTGCATTAAGGTAATAACATTTATAAATACTAGCTATCTTAAATTGTCTACACTATCTCACTATCTCTGTTTTATTCACATAATCTTTGTCTTAGGCCCTGCAATTCCTGTCGGAGTTGATGTACAAGTAGAAAGCCTGGACAGTATCTCAGAAGTGGATATGGTAAGTGACATCTTTATTAATTTAAACCTGTTAGGAAAGCAATAGTAGTCTGCATATGAGAAGGTCAGAAGAAATTGCATTGTGTCTTTGTGGTCTTAGAGAAAGCATATGACAGGGTGCTTAGAGAGGAGGTGGGGTATTGTATGAGGAAGTCTGGAGTGGCAGAGAAGTATGTAACAGTGTACAGGATATGTATGAGGGTAGTGTGACAGTGGTGAGGTCTGCGGTGGGAGTGACTGATGCGTTTAAGGTGGAGGAGGGATTACATCAAGGATCAGCTCTGAGTCCTTTCTTATTTGCAATGTTGATGGACTAGTTGACAGATGAGATCAGGCAGGAGGCCCTGTGGTCTATGATGTTTGCAGATGATATGATCTGTAGTGAGAGTAGGGACCAGGTTGAGGAGACTCTGGAGAGGTGGAGATATGCTCTAGAGAGAAGAGGAATGAAGGTCAGCAGGACTAAGACATAATATATGTGTGCGAATGAGAGGGAGGATAGAGGAATGGTGAGGATGCAGGGAGTAGAGTTGGTAAAGGTGGATGAGTTTAAGTACTTGGGATCAACAGTTTACAGTAATGGTGAGTGTGGAAGAGAGGTGAAGAAGAGAGTACAGGCAGGGTGGAGAAGAGTGTCAGGAGTGATTTGTGACAGACAGGCACCAGTCAGAGTGAAAGGAAAGGTCTACAAGAGGGTAGTGAGACCAGCTATGTTATATGAGTTGGAGATGATAGCATTGACAAAAAGGCAGGAGTCAGAGCTGGATGTGGCAGAGTTAAAGATGTTAAGATTTGCAATGGGTGTGACAAGGATGGGCAGGATTAGGAATGAGTATATTAGAGGGTCAGCTCAGGTTGGACGGTTTGGAGACAAAGCCAGACAGGTGAGATTGCATTGGTTTGGACATGTGCTGAAGAGGGATGCTGGGTAGATTGGGAAAAGGATGCTAAGTATGGAGCTGCCAAGTAAGATCAAAAGAGGAAGGCCTAAGATAAGGTTTATGAATGGGTGAGAGAAAACATGCAACTGGTTGGTGTAACAGAGCAAGATGCAGAGGACAGGAAGAAATGGAAACAGATTATCTGCTGTGGCAACCCCAAATGGGAACAGCCAAAAGAAGAAGAAGAAGGAAAGCAATAGTAGTAAATTAGGATAATGAAAAATGTTATTTATTATTTATTTGTTATTAATAGCCTGACTCACATAAAGGAAGACCATGCTTAAAGACTTAAAGCTAAGGTATTGACACTATTAAGGCAACTACAGATATGCATCTGTATGCCTAGAGTAGAAGAACAGGGTGGAAAATAATACAAAATGATGCCATGGGAGATAAAATTACTTTGGTCAAATTTATAAGCATTATTGTAATTACCTGATGAATTATTGGACAGTTGTTTTATTACACTTCTGTATAAACAGTTACCAAACTTGGATTAGACTATCACTTATATTGACATTCAGGAGACCAGCAGACTCTTGAACATATGAAGAAGTGGTATGCTCTTGATAGTGGTATGCCTCTGATAGTGGTATGCTCTGATAGTGGTATGCTCTGATAGTGGTATGCTCTGATAGTGGTATGCTCTTGATCCTGATTAAACCCTGCCAGAGTTTTAAATATTTTACTGATTTACTGGCTCTAGTTATTTTAAAAATAAAATGCCTTACATTTATTCCTGATTTATCATTCCCATCATCCATGCAATGCATTAATGAATGTATTTATTAGAAAAGATGGCAAGGCCGTGCAATAGTTAAAACATTATAATTTGATATCTCCTCCAGAATACTGATTGTAATATTATTGCTAAAACAATTAATGCTAAATGGAATTTTACATGCTGTCAGTTCAGATTCTGCCCTTCACAGCAGATGCCTCATGCTAATAAATTGCTTCAGTAGGTTGTTTTATATAGGAGGAATTGGGTTCAGGCAATATTCCTCTTGATGTTATTGCCTATGACACCAAGAAGACATTTGAGTCTATTAAAATAATGTATCATATGGACCTCTTAGAGCTATATCAGTTCCCTGGCCAAGATTTTACTTTAATTCAAAATTTGTATCAATATATTTATTCCTCATTGAAATTAAATAACTCTTATATCTCACCATTATATTTAAACAAGGGTACCTTCTTCCTATGACCAGCATATTTCTTGCTACAAATACCATGGTGAATTAGATATCTTTGATAATTACATGGTTTAAATCTGAATAGTCAGACTTATTCTATCTTAACATACACTCGTGCTCTGTTAGTTATTACTATTGACTATAATAATGATATTCACATTTTGAGACGTACTTTTCAAATTTCCCAAAATTATGGGTTACGCTATCAATTGGATGAAATCAAAAAACCTGATAATATAGCAATATCTAGTTCAATTCCCATAAACAATTTATAAGTCTTGAACTAGTATATAAAACTCCATTCATGAAAATGATGACCATGAGCTACAACAATTGACTTTTAAGGCTTAAAGGAAATTAAAGTGCACATTATTTCATAGTATTATTCTTTATTAGGTTTAGTGTATAGTTGCAAGATACAATATTTTTATTTTTCCCTTACTGAATATGTATTAGTCTAATTGGATTGTGTCTCATTCACTAATCTGGGTCAATTTTATAAAACATTTTCTTTAAATTACTTCACCATGCAATCAAGCTAAAAAACTTCTGAAAAGCTGACTACAATCTTCTAAGGGAGGGTATCAGCAGAGTCACATCAGCCCCTTCAGAGGATTCGGACAACTATGCTGAACAGTACACTAATGCAGTATACAAGCACCTGTACAACTGCATGGACTCAGCTGTACCCAAAAGAACATAAGCCTGCTCCTCAGGGAAAAACAAACCTGTTTGATGGACATCTCTATCAACAGGTTTTACAACAATAGGAAGAAACTGCTATCCAAGGGTAAAAAGGAACAAATTCCAAATTGGAAAAACTCCCTCATTAGACTCAACAAGCAAATTAGATCACCAGTGAAAACCTTTAAAGCAAATTACAAATTGAAACTAGCCTCCAAAACAAAGGGAAACCATAAAGACTTCTTCAGTTACAGCAGAAACCTCCATGGCAAGGCCCAGGTTCGTTCCGAATTAGTACTTAACAGTATCACTTACACTGCTCTTGTTGACTTAGCCAACCTGCTAGCAGATAGGTTCAGCACAAACTTCACCAATCTGTCCCCCCCAAAGGCCTTTTTGACATCCCCAATACTTATCCTGCACCTCATATCTCTGTAGATCAGCTGATAAAGGCCCTATCCAAGGCAAAGAATACAGCTTCCATGGGACCTGATAGTATCCCAGGCTGTATTCTTCACCATCTTCACCAAGAACTGACTGCACCATTGAGTACCCTATTCAACCACAGACTAAGTACATGCTTCATTCCAGCAGAGTGGAGAACTGCAATTGTCATCCCATTGCACAAAAGTGGTGTCACTACTGACCCTGGAAACTATCGCTCCATTAGCTTGACAAGTCTGATCTGTAAAGCCATGTAGAGTATTATTATGGATCTCATAAACAAGGACATAGGCAATGTCCAAGGACTTGAGCCCACCCAGTTCGGATTCTTTAAGGCCAGAGCTTGTCTTTTGAACCTGGTTGACTTCTTTTACTAGAAAGACTCACCCACACTCTGCTACACTTTCCTATGCGGGAAAGGTTAGTTTGCTTTTTATTTGTTGTATTTTGTATAACTTTATTGCATTTTTCTATTTTGAATACTGTGATTTGTTTTTTTACATTGTGTTTTACTTGCATTCTGCTTTTAACTGCATATATATCTGAGTTGTTTGGCTTCTTCCACATACCTACAATCAACTGCATTACCAGCCGAGTTAAAGAACAAACTTGCAGTGTTAAAAATTTACTGCATTTTATTTATTTTTTTGACTATTTAATTGTTTCACTGAATATTGTCATCAATGTCTCTATGTAGTTATTTATTTTTCTATTTAATTGTTTCATAGAATGCTGTGAACTTTCTCTCTGTCTTTGCAGAAAGTGGGGGGCTATTGTGTTGCACTTCATTGATATTCAATGTTAAACTCTTAACCTAGAGAGCCTCTCTGTATTTATAAGTGCTAGTCACATATCTTTGAATTTATTACTGCTCAATATCTGAGTTGTTTGGCATCTGCTACATACCAACAATCACCTGCATAAATAGCTGAGTTAAGTGCAAACTTGCAGTGCTAAAAATTGCACTGCATTTTATTTTTTCTGTCTATCTGTTTCATTGAATATTATGGTCTGTGTCTCTGTGTAGTTTTTTATTTTTCTATTTAACTGTTTCATAGAATACTGTGGTCTCTCTCTGTCCCTGCAGTACGTGGGGGCAGTTGTGTTTCACTTCATTGATATTCAGTGTTAAACTCTTAGCCTAGAGGGTTTCTCTGCATTTATAAGTATTAGTGACATATCTTTGAATTTATTACTGCTCAATATCTGAGTTATTTGGCTTCTGCTACATACCTAATATCAACTGCAATACTAGCTAAGTACAAACTTGCATTGTTAAAGATTGTACTGTATTTTATTTTTTCTGTCTAGTTAATTGTTTCATTAAATATTTTGGTCTCTGTCTCGGTAGTTAGATATTTCTCTATGAAATTGTTTCATAGAATACTGTGGCCTCTCTCTGTCTCTGCAGTAAGTTGGGGCTATTGTGTTTCACTTCATTGATAGCCAGTGTTAAACTCTTAGTCTAGAATGTTTTTGTGTATTTATATGTATTAGTCACATATCTTTAAATTTATTACTGCTCAATATCCGAGTTGTTTGGCTTCTGCTACATGCCTACAATCAACTAAATTACTAGCTGAGTTAAGTACAAACTTGCAGTGTTAAAGATTGTACTGCATTTTATTTTTCTGTCTATTTAATTGATGAATTGAATATTGTCATACGTGTCTCTTTGTAGTTATTTATTTTGCTATTCAATTGTTTCCTTGAATACTGTAGTCTCTCTCTGTCTCTGTAGTAAGGGGGACTACTGTGTTTCATTTCACTGATATTCAGTGTTAAACTTTTAGCGTAGAGGGTTTCTCTCTATTTATAAGTGTTAGTCACATATCTTTGAATTTATTACTGCTCAATATCTGAGTTGATTGGCTTCTGCTACATACTTACAATCAACTGCATTAATAGCTGAGTTAAGTACAAACTTGCAGTGTTAAGGATTGTACTGCATTTTATTTTTTCTGTCCATTTAATTGTTTCATTGAAAATTGTGGTCTGAGTCTCTCTGTAGTTATTTATTTTTCTATTTAATTGCTTCATAGAATACTGTGGTCTATCTCTGTCTATGCAGTAAGTTGGGGCTATTGTGTTTCACTTCATTGAAATCCAGTGTTAAACTCTTAGTCTAGAAGGTTTTTGTGTATTTATATGTATTAGTCACATATCTTTAAATTTATTACTGCTCAATAGCTGAGTTATTTGGCTTTTGCTACAAACCTACAATCAACTGTAATACTAAGGACAAACTTGCAGTGTTAAAGATTGTACTGCATTTTATTTTTCTGTCTATTTAATTGTTTCATTGAATATTGTGGTCTGTGTCTCTCTGTATTTATTTATTTTTCTATTTAATTGTTTCATAGAACACTGTGGTCTCTATCTGTCACTGCAGTAAGTTGGGGCTATTGTGTTTTACTTCATGGATATTCAGTGTTAAACTTCTAGGCTAGAGGGTTTCTCTGCATTTATAAGTGTTAGTGACATATCTTCAAATGTATTACTGTTCAATATCTGAGTTGTTTGGCTTCTGCGACATACCTACAATCAACTGCACTAATGAGTTAAGTATAAACTTGCAGTGTTAAAGATTGTACTGCATTTTATTTTTTCTGTCTATTTAATTGTTTCATTAAATATTGTGGTATGTTTCTAATTGTAGTTAATATGTTGCTATTTAATTGTTTCATAGAATACTGTGGTCTCTCTCTGTCTCTGTTGTAAGGGGGCCTATAGTCTTTCACTTAATTGTTATTCAGTGTTCAACTCTTAGCCTAGAGGTTTTTTCTGTATTTATATTTCATTTTAATTGTTTCATAGAATACTGTGGTCTCTCTGTCTCTGCAGTAAGTAGGAGATATTGTGTTTCCCTTCATTAATATTCAGTGTTAAACTCTTATCCAAAAGGGTTTCTCTGTAATTATAAGTGTTAGTCACTTATCTTTGAATTTATTACTGCTCAATATCTGAGTGGTTTGGCTTCTGCTACATACCTACAATCAACTGCATTGCTAGCCAAGTACAAACTTGCAGTGTTAAAGACTGTACAGCATTTTTTTTTGTCTATTTAAATTTTCATTGAATACTGTGGTCTGTGTCTTTCTGTAGTTATTTATTTCTCTATTGAATTGTTTCACATAATAATGTGCTCTCTCTCTCTCTCTCTCTCTGTCTCTGCAGTAAGAAGGGAGTATTGTCTTTCACTTCATTGATATTCAGTGTTAAACTATTAGCCTAAAGGGTTTCTCTGTATTTATAAGTGTTAGTCACATATCTTATAATGTATTACTGCTCAATAGCTGAGCTATTTGGCTTCTGCTACATACCTACAATCAACTATAAAACTAGCTGAGTTGAATACAAACTTGCAGTGTTAAAGATTGTACTGCATTTTATTTTTTCTGTGTATTTAATTGTTTCATTGAATATTGTGGTCTGTGTCTCTTTGTAGTTATTTATTTTTCTATTTAATTGTTTCATAGAATACTCTGGTCTGTGTCTGTCTCTGCAGTAAGTGGGAAATATTGTGTTTCACTTCATTGATATTCAGCGTTAAACTCTTAGCCTAGAGGGTTTCTCTGTAAATATAAGTGTTAGTCACATATATTTGAATTTATTACTGCTCAATATCTGAGTTGTTTGGCTTCTGCTACATACCTACAATCAACTGCATTATTGGCTGAGTACAAACTTGCAGTGTTAAAGATTGTACTTCATTTTATTTTTTTTTGTCTATTTAAAAGTTTCATTGAACATTGTCTTCTGGGTCTCTCTGTAGTTATTTTTTATTTAACTGCTTCATAGAATACTGTGCTCTCTCTCTGCCACTGCAGTAAGAGGAGGCTATTGTGTTTCACTTCATTGATATTCAGTGTTAAACTCTTAGCCTAGAGGGTTTCTCTGTATTTATAAGTAAATATAAGTGTTAGTCACATATATTTGAATTTATTACTGCTCAATATCTGAGTTGTTTTGCTTCTGCTACGTACCTACAATCAACTGCATTACTTTCTGAGTTAACTTGCAGTGTTAATGTTTGTACTGCATTTTAGTTTTTCTGTCTGTTTAGTTGTTTCATTGAATATTGTGGTCTGTGTCTCGGTAGTTATCTATTTTGCTATTTAATTGTTTCATAGAATATTGTGGCCTCTCTCTGCCTCTGCAGTAAGTAGGGGCTATTGTGTTTCACTTCATTGATACTCAGAGTTAAACTCTTACCCTAGAGGGTTTTTCTGTATTTATAAGTGTTGGCCACATATCTTCAAATTCATTACTGCTCAATATCTGAGTTGTTTGGCTTCTGCTACATACCTACAACCAATGGCATTACTAGCTGAGTTAAGTACAAACTTGCAGTGTTAAAGATTGTACTGCATTTTATTTTTTCTATTTAATTGTTTTATTGAATATTGTCAGTATTTATTTTTTCTGTCTATTTAGTTGTTTCATTGAATATTGTGGGCTGTGTCTCGGTAGTTATCTATTTTTCTACTTAATTGTTTCATAGAATACTGTGGCCTCTCTCTGCCTCTGGAGTAAGTAGGGGCTATTGTGTTTCACTTCATTGATACACAGAGTTAAACTCTTACCCTAGAGGGTTTTTCTGTATTTATAAGTGTTAGCCACATATCTTCAAATTCATTACTGCTCAATATCTGAGTTGTTTGGCTTCTGCTACATACCTACAACAAATGGCATTACTAGCTGAGTTAAGTACAAACTTGCAGTGTTAAAGATTGAACTGCATTTTATTTTTTCTATTTAATTGTTTCATTGAATATTGTCATAAGTGTCTCTCTGTAGTTATTTATTTTGCTATTCAAATGTTTTATAGAATACAGTGGTATCTCTCTTTCTCTGCAGTAAGGGGGACTGCTGTGTTTCACTTCATTGATATTCAGTGTTAAACTTTTAGCGTAGAGGGTTTCTCTCTATTTATAAGTGTTAGTCACATATCTTTGAATTTATTACTGCTCAATATCTGAGTTGATTGGCTTCTGCTACATACTTACAATCAACTGCATTAATAGCTGAGTTAAGTACAAACTTGCAGTGTTAAGGATTGTACTGCATTTTATTTTTTCTGTCTATTTAATTGTTTCATTGAAAATTGTGGTCTGTGTCTCTGTAGTTATTTATTTTTCTATTTAATTGCTTCATAGACTACTGTAGTCTACCTCTGTCTATGCAGTAAGTTGGGGCTATTGTGTTTCACTTCATTGATATCCAGTGTTAAACTCTTAGTCTAGAAGGCTTTTGTGTATTTATATGTATTAGTCACATATTTTTAAATTTATTACTGCTCAATAGCTGAGTTATTTGGCTTTTGCTACAAACCTACTATCAACTGTAATACTAAGTACAAACTTGCAGTGTTAAAGTTTGTACTGCATTTTATTTTTCTGTCTATTTAATTGTTTCATTGAATATTGTGGTCTGTGTCTCTCTGTATTTATTTATTTTTCTATTTAATTCTTTCATAGAACACTGTGGTCTCTATCTGTCACTGCAGTAAGTGGGGGCTATTGTGTTTTACTTCATGGATATTCAGTGTTAAACTTCTAGACTAGAGGGTTTGTCTGTATTTTTAAGTGTTAGTGACATATCTTCAAATTTGTTACTGTTCAATATCTGAGTTGTTTGGCTTCTGCGACATACCTACAATCAACTGCACTACTAGCTAAGTTAAGTATAAACTTGCAGTGTTAAAGATTGTACTGCATTTTATTTTTTCTGTCTATTTAATTGTTTCATTAAATATTGTGGTATGTTTCTAATTGTAGTCATTATGTTGCTATTTAATTGTTTCATAGAATACTGTGGTCTCTCTATGTCTCTGCTGTAAGGGGGCTATAGTCTTTCACTTCATTGTTATTCAATGTTAAACCCTTAGCCTAGAGGTTTTCTCTGTGTTTATAAGTGGTAGTCACATATCTTTGAATTTATTACTGCTCAATATCTGAGTTATATGGCTTCTGCTACATACCTACAATCAACTGTACTACTATCTGAGTTAAGTACAAACATACAGTGTCAAAGATTGTATTGCATTTTATTTTTTTCTGTCTAATTAGTTGTTTCATTGAATATTGTGGTCTGTGTCTCTTTGTATTTTCTATTTAATTGTTTCATAGAATACTGCAGTCTCTCTCTGTCTCTGCAGTAAGTGGGGGCAATTGGGTTTCACTTCATTGGTATTCAGTGTTAAACTTTTAGCCTAGAGGGTTTCTCTGTATCTATACATGTTAATCACATATCTTTGAATTTATTACTGCTCAGAATCTGAGTTGTTTGGCTTCTGCTGCATACCTATAATCAACTGCATTACTAACTAAGTTAACTTATAGTGTTAAAGTGTGTACTGCATTTTATTCTTTCTGTCTATTTAATTGTTTCATTGAATATTGTACTCTGTGTCTCAGTAGTTATTTATTTTTCTATTTAATTATTTCATAGAATACTGTGGCCTCTCTCTGTCTCTGCAGTAAGTGGGGCTATTGTTTCACTTCATTGATATTCAGTGTTAAACTCTTAGCCTTGAGGGTTTTTCTGTATTTATAATTGTTAGTCACATATCTTTGAATTTATTACTGCTCAATATCCGAGTCATTTGGCTTCTGCTACATACCTACAATCAACTGTATTAGTAGCTGAGTTAAGTACAAACTTGCAGTGTTAAAGATTTGGACTGCATTTTATTTTTTCTGTCTATTTAATTGTTTCATTAAATATTGTGGTCTGTGTCGCTCTGTATTTATTTATATTTCATTTTAATTGTTTCATAGAATACTGTGGTCTCTCTGTCTCTGCAGTAAGTGGGAGATATTGTGTTTCTCTTCATTAATATTCAGTGTTAAACTCTTATCCAAAAGGGTTTCTCTGTAATTATAAGTGTTAGTCACTTATCTTTGAATTTATTACTGCTCAATATCTGAGTGGTTTGGCTTCTGCTATATACCTACAATCAACTGCATTGCTAGCCGAGTACAAACTTGCAGTGTTAAAGACTGTACGGCATTTTATTTTTTTGTCTATTTATTTTTTTCATTGAATACTGTGGTCTGTGTCTCTCTGTAGTTATTTATTTCTCTATTGAATTGTTTCACATAATAATGTGCTCTCTCTCTCTCTCTCTCTGTCTCTGCAGTAAGGAGGGAGTATTGTCTTTCACTTCATTGATATTCAGTGTTAAACTATTAGCCTAAAGGGTTTCTCTGTATTTATAAGTGTTAGTCACATATCTTATAATGTATTACTGCTCAATAGCTGAGCTATTTGGCTTCTGCTACATACCTACTATCAACTGTAAAACTAGCTGAGTTGAATACAAACTTGCAGTGTTAAAGATTGTACTGCATTTTATTTTTTCTGTGTATTTAATTGTTTCATTGAATATTGTGGTCTGTGTCTCTTTGTAGTTATTTATTTTTCTATTTAATTGTTTCATAGAATACTCTGGTCTGTGTCTGTCTCTGCAGTAAGTGGGAGATATTGTGTTTCACTTCATTGATATTCAGTGTTAAACTCTTAGCCTAGAGGGTTTCTCTGTAAATATAAGTGTTAGTCACATATATTTGAATTTATTACTGCTCAATATCTGAGTTGTTTGGCTTCTGCTACATACCTACAATCAACTGCATTATTGGCTGAGTACAAACTTGCAGTGTTAAAGATTGTACTGCATTTTATTTTTTTTGTCTATTTAAAAGTTTCATTGAACATTGTCTTCTGGGTCTCTCTGTAGTTATTTTTTATTTACCTGCTTCATGGAATACTGTGCTCTCTCTCTGCCACTGCAGTAAGAGGAGGCTATTGTGTTTCACTTCATTGATATTCAGTGTTAAACTCTTAGCCTAGAGGGTTTCTCTGTATTTATAAGTGTTAGACATATATCTTTGAATTTATTACTGCTCAATATCTGAGTTGTTTTGCTTCTGCTACGTACCTACAATCAACTGCATTACTTTCTGAGTTAACTTGCAGTGTTAATGTTTGTACTGCATTTTAGTTTTTCTCTCTATTTAGTTGTTTCATTGAATATTGTGGTCTGTGTCTCTGTAGTTATCTGTTTTTCTGTTTAATTGTTTTATAGAATATTGTGGCCTCTCTCTGTCTCTGCAGTAAGTGGGAGCTATTGTGTTTCACTTCATTGATACTCAGAGTTAAACTCTTACCCTAGAGTGTTTTTCTGTATTTATAAGTATTAGCTACATATCTTCAAATTCATTACTGCTCAATATCTGAGTTGTTTGGCTTCTGCTACATACCTACAATCAACGGCATTACTAGCTGAGTTAAGTGCAAACTTGCAGTGTTAAAGATTGTTCTGCATTTTATTTTTTCTATTTAATTGATTCATTGAATATTGTCAGTATTTATTTTTTCTGTCTATTTGGTTGCTTCATTGAATATTGTGGTCTGTGTCTCTGTAGTTATCTATTTTTCTATTTAATTGTTTCATAGAATACTTTGGCCTCTCTCTGCCTCTGCAGTAAGTGGGGGTTATTGTGTTTCACTTCATTGATACTCAGAGTTAAACTCTTACCCTAGAGGGTTTTTCTGTATTTATAAGTGTTAGCCACATATCTTCAAATTCATTACTGCTCAATATCTACATACCTACAACCAACGGCATTACTAGCTGAGTTAAGTACAAACTTGCAGTGTTAAAGATTGTACTGCATTTTATTTTTTCTATTTAATTGTTTCATTGAATATTGTCATACGTGTCTCTCTGTAGTTATTTATTTTGCTATTCAAATGTTTTATAGAGAACTGTGGTATCTCTCTTTATCTGCAGTAAGGGGGACTACTGTGTTTCACTTCATTGACATTCAGTGTTATACTCTTAGTCTAGAGGGTTTCTCTCTATTTATAAGTGTTAGTCACATATCTTTGAATTTATCACTGCTCAATATCTGAGTTGTTTGGCTTATGCTACATACTTACAATCAACTGCATTAATAGCTGAGTTAAGTACCGTTCATTGTTAAAGATTGTCCTACATTTTATTTTTTCAGTCTATTTGTTTCATTGAAAATTGTGGTCTGTGTCTCTCTGTAGTTATATATTTTTCATTTTTAATTGCTTCAAAGAATACTGTGGTCTCTCTCTGTCTATGCAGAAAGTGAGGACTATTTTTTTCACTTCATTGATATTCAGTGTTAATCTCTTAGCCTAGAAGTTTTCTCTGTATTTATAAGTTTTAGTCACATATCTTTGAATTTATTACTGCTCAATATCTGAGATATCTGGCTTCTGCTACATACCAACAATCAACTGCAATACTAGCTAAGTACAAACTTGCATTGTTAAAGATTGTACTGTATTTTTTCTGTCTATTTAATTGTTTCGTTGAATATTGTGGTCTGTGTCTCTCTGTAGTTATTTACATTTCTTTTTAATTGTTTCATAGAATACTGTGGTCTCTCTCTGTCTCTGCAGTAAATGGGAGATATTGTGTTTCTCTTCATTAATATTCAGTGTTAAACTCTTATCCGAAAGGGTTTCTCTGTAATTATAAGTGGTAGTGAATTTATTACTCCTCAATATCTCAGTTGTTTGGCTTCTGCTACATACCTACAATCAACTGCATTACTAGCTAAGTACCAACTTGCAGTGTTAAAGATTGTACTGCATTTTATTTTTTCTATCTATTTAATTGTTTCATTGAATATTGTGGTCTGTGTCCCTCTCTAGTTATTTATTTTTCTATTTAATTGTGTCATAGAATTCTCTGCAGTTAGTTTCCTGGCCTCCCTTTTCTTGCTCTGGTATTAATCTTGGTGGTTGTGGAATTGCCCACCCCTCCTGTAAATTTGTGTTTGAACACTCCTCCTGAGTCTATCTGATTTTCTCACTCAACTGAGTACTCTGAGATCATATTTTGACTTCAGACACTCCTACCAGTCCCATCTGTTTAGTTCTATCCCAGCCCTATTCCAGTCTAGTGTCACTATCTCATTCTACCTAATACAGAGAGAACATTTGTGAAGGGCAATCCACTCATGTCCTTAATTTTGAATTATCTTCTTTCTCCTTTCTCCCTTTCCACTTTCCAAAAAAAGAAAAATTCTAAGGTTGCTCATAGGTTCATAGGTAAGTACTAGCTATTGGCCCTAGGGCTTATATAAGCCTAGCCAAAAAGGTACCCTGGCTTTTGCCACCCAAGAAAATTATTTTCCTGTGCCCCTGTCAAGCAGAGCCACATATGTGATCCCTGGGGTGAATTTCTCATTTCCCTTCCAATCAATATTTCTCTTGAAGAGTGCTAATGAGGAGCTCTGTTTGACATAGATAAGTAGTCTGTTCCTGAGTAATGGATGTCTCTGGCACAGGAATCTATCCCTCTAGCATGGTCTGTTTATTGTGGTGACAATGTTTAGGTCCCTAGAGCGTGTAGCTAGGAGGGATTGGGATTTCTTTAAGTGGAGCATGTCCAACAACTCTGGGTTTGACATAGGTTTGTATGTTATGCAGAGATTGCCTCTGAGTAGGTGATATGTGACGGAGTAAAGCTGGAGTCTTTTGAGACGGTCTGCATAGGGCATCTGTTTGAGGCCAGTAATCCTCTTTGTGAGGTATTTCTGCAACCTTTCCAGTGGTTATAAGTGTCTTGTGAGGTACATACCAAAAGGGGCATTGTACTCTATAATTTGTCTAATGAGTGATGAGTAGAGGGGAACATAGACTTACTTTTTTCTGGATGAGAAACATTTTGTGATGAGGTGTGCCACATAGAAGGATTTCTTGACCACTATGGCGATGTGATTATCAAAGGAGAGACTACTGTCCACCTGTGTCCCAATGTCTCTTATCACACTTTCAGTGTTAAGTAAACTACCGTAAAGTTAGCACTGAACCTATCTGCCAGGATGTTGGCAATATCAGTTGGTTCTGTATATTTAATGCCATTGATATTGCCAACATCCTGGCAGATAGGTTCAGTGTTAAGTAAATTACCGTAAAGTTAGCACTGAACCTATCTGCCAGGATGTTGGCAATATCAGTTGGTTCTGTATATTTAATGCCATTGTGCTGTAACTCAGAGCAGATCTGAGTGCTGCCATTGAGATTCTTTACATAGCTATAGAATGCTTTGTGGTTGTCTTTAGAATCAGTGGCGATTTTGTTTTCATAACTAGCTTTGAAGGATTTTATGAGGGATCTCAGCTTCTTACTGAAGCTGACCAGGGAGTTCTCCCAATCATGGAATTTTTACTCTTTTTTCCAACAGTTTATTTCTTCTGTTGTACAGTTTGTTTATGGCAGACCACCAGATTGGTTTCTTTATTTGGAGGATAGCATCTTGGTTCTGTTAGGGATAGCACGATCCATGCACTTGTGTAAGTGCTTATAAAGTGTATTTGTGTAGGATTCAGCAGTCATACATCTATTGTCCATCTGCATGGGTGTCATGAAGTTTGCCACTTCTGTCTTAAGAAGCATGAAGTTGGCTTTGGAGAAATTTTTTACAGTTGTTTCCCTAATGGGGGGGGGGGGGTAGGAATGTGGATGTCTAGGGTGATTAGTCAGATCTGACCAACGAGGAATTGACCTTTTGTGTGGAACACCAGTCACCCATGTTGATAATGACCAGGTCTAGGATATTACTGCCCCTAGTGGGGGTGTGGATAAGTTGATCCAAGGCATTGGAATTTATGAATTCCAGAAAACGCTGAGCAAAAGAGTTGGTACATGAGTAGTTTTCCCAGTTAATGGTGGGATAGTTGAAATCACCCATTATTAGGGTGTTGGGTTGTACCTAATATTTTCCAGTGTATCAAGAAAAGAGGAGTGGGAATCCAGGCGCATAGTGGGGGGTCTGTAGCAAGCTACAAGTTGGATTGCGGGCTTGCCCAGAGTTAGTTGCACTTAGATAACCTTGGATGTATTATGCTGAGCAACTAGCTTGGAGGTGTTTCCCACCTTTCCTGTAACTAGTCTAGTCCAGATTTGCTGCAACCAGGACTGTTTGTAAGCCTCTGAGCCCCCAAAGCCTTTCTGTGTTGGAGGAAAGCCTTCTAGCTTATCAGTGGGAGTGGTAAGCACTAGGTAGCCTATCTACCACAAAAGTGGTTTCTGGTCCAGAAACTGTAGTTTATTGGCTGTTTGGGCAGTTTTTCTATCTCTTTCAACTTTCTGGTTTAAAAGTTTGCGTTTGCACTTGTTTCCCACCTTTCCTGTAAGTAGTCTAGTCCAGATACAGATGTTCTGTATCCAGGACTGTTTGTAATCTTCTGAAACCCCAAAGCCTTTCTGTGTTGGAGGGAAGCCTTCTAGCTTATCAGCGGGAGTGGTAAGCACTAGGTAGCTTATCTACCACAAGAGTGGTTTCTGGCACAGAAAATTGTAGTTTATTGGCCATTTGGGCAGTTTTTCCATCTCTTTCAATTTTCTGGTTTAAAAGCCCACGTTTGTGCTTGTTTCCCACCTTTCCTGTAACTAGTCTAGCCCAGATACAGATTTGCTGTATCCAGGACTGTCTGTAAGCTTCTGAGTCCCCCAAGCCTTTCTGTGCTGGAGGGAAGCATTCTAGCTTATCAGTGGGAGTGGTAAGCACTAGGTAGCCTATCTACCATAAGATCCAGGTACAGATTTTTAGTTTTAGCACTTGAATTTGCTTATTCATTCTCAGCACTTGTTCAGAACTTGTTGTTAGCACTAAATACGCTACAAATTACTACAGCGCTCAACCTTCCTCTTCACCTAGAGGAAAACAGTTTTTGTACTTACTTTCCTCACTTGCTTAGAGAAAAATTTGATGAATTTGGGCATCTTGGGGCAATGTAGCAATTGCCTCCTGTACACAGACATCCCTCTCCTCCTACCACCCAACACCACAACCTGTGATAGATGCAGTTATCTAGCCAAACTGGAGGTAAAGCTCTCTCCAACCAAGACTGAACTTGACAGTGAAGAGGAGAAGGTAAACACTTGCACCACATCACACTCATCACATAGTCTCACTAAACCTACACCACCAAAATCCACACATAAAAACACAGAAACATTTTCAGAGGCTCTGAATAATAATCTGCTCAAGCAACAGAGACCCCCACAGCAGAAACGCAAGCAACCTCCATCCCCCAACACAACCCAAATGACACATAACCCACAGACTCAGTGTGCCAATAAACCACACCCCATAAGGCAAAACAATGTACTCAACACACAAGTCAAAGGCGACTCTATAGTCAGGCACACTGATGTCCCACTCACCAGGCCAATCAAGGAGAAGGTTACTGTCAGCTGCTTGTCAGGTGCCAGGATCTGCCACATAATCCACGCACTCAGGTCACTCCACAACAAGTACAAATATGACTCTGTCATTGTCCATGTTGGTGTGAACGACCTGAGATGTACCTCCCTGGACTACATGAAAAGATCTTGTAGCCCAGGCAGGTATGACCCTAGCCCTGAGTAGCATCCTGCCATCATCCAGAATGTTACCGCAGTACAAGGACAAAATGATTGACTTCAACAATTGGCTAAGATCTGGTGTCATTCTAAGGGGATCCAGTGACTTTCTGCCTGGGACGACATGGTCGACAGACCACGATGCTTTCCCAGAGATGGCCTGCACCTGTCACCCCTGGGATACTGGCACCCCTGGGATACTGGCTAAGGGTCTTGCCGCCCTTATAGTGGCTTTTGTAGGCAAGGTTCAAATGACAAATTCACCACTGTAACAGGAACAGGCAAGCAAAAACTCAGGGTAATGCTACTCAGTGCTAGAAGTCTAAATCTCAAAATGCACTCACTCAAGGCACTCCTTAAAATGGAGAACATCAATATCTGTGCAGTGACTGAGACCTGGTTAAAGGCTCTAGAGAGCACCCCCTGCATTACCAGGCTATAACTCATACCACACTTTTCGGCCATCTAACCTGAACCAAAACACCAAAGGTGGAGGTGTGTCCATATTTATTAAGGATAGCCACACCTCCAGGTTAGTTGCGCAGCATAATGCATCCGAGGTTATCCAAGTGCAACTAACTCTGGGCAAAACTGAAATCCAAACTGTAGCTTGCTACAGATCCCCCAAGTACAAAAAAAAAAAAAAAAGGAACACTGTCAATAGGTAAAGTATTCACAAGTTGCAGTTCATACAGATGACATTAAACACACTGCGTACACTCTTTAGAAGAGAGATAACTAGATAATATAGTCTAGGTAAAATATATTTGTTCTTTCTCTAAGAAATAGATTTTACTAACGCCTTCTCTCTGAACACAGTCAAAGTATGCTGGTGGTAGATGGAGGGAGAGACTAGCTCGGTCTGGGGTAGTGCAGGAGAAGAGCCAGGTTTTATGTGGGTAGTCTTTTAGTAGTTGTTTGAAGTTGGAGAGGTTAGCATTAGATTTAATTTGCAGGGGAATCAAATTCTATGTTTTTGTAACAGGGTATAAGTGGTGGTGCTGCTGCTAAGGAAATTTGGCAAGCCTTTATGTTATTTTGAACATGCAGGTCAATATTAAGGTTATCATCTACAATCACTCCAAGAAGTTTCGTATGGAAGACGACTTCAATTTCAGTTTTGTTTAGTGAAAAGATTTTGAAATTCACTTTATCAGGTGTGTACGTAGAAAAATAGCACTAACTTTGTTTTTTATGGTTGAGTAGTAGCTGTGCATTATAGAACCATTTCTTAATTGAGGAAAAAGCTTCTTGCATGATATGGAGGAGTTGAGGTAAGTTATTAGGTACACATATATGTGCAAAATCATCAGTATATTGTTTAAGAAAAGTTGGACCTACTAAGGTATAGATGTCATTGATAAAGATATTAAAGAGGAGAGGACCAAGAATAGAGCCTCTTGCTATACCAGTGGAGACTTGTAGGCATGTACAGACAGTATTCTGCCATTTTATAAACTGCAGCCTGTCAGTGAAATAGCTATTGAACCACAGTAATGAAGAACGGGATAGTCAAAGTTGGAACAGTTTATACAGGCTACTAGGGTGAGAAACTGTATCAAAAGCAGGCTAAGAGGACAGTGCTGTGTAATACTGAAAGACCACCAACAGACTCTGTAAGAGTTATTATGCCCTGTTCTTTACACCCTGTAAAATAATATTGTCCATAACTATATATCTATTAATAATATCACTTTTCCTTGTTTTGATCCTTACCATTACTCTTCCCTTCTGGTATTGTCGTCCTTGTGCCAGTTCTTCTTTTCATTCATCATCAGTCACAGCATCTTTCTTGCCTTTGTTTTCCAGTTCTGCATATGTAAAAGTTGTTACTACTCACCAACAATACCCTAGTGCAGGGACATGCTTTAAAAACCAGCTACTCCTCTGGTGAAGCATAACCCCAAGCTGCTGTCTATGCCATCTGGTAATCCAGCTCATTTTCCTGATTTGTGTGGCAGCATGTTTTCAGTTACATCTCTCATCACACCATTCACCATAGTTGTCCAGGTTGCTTCCTCGACATCATTTTGCTCATCTCCAGCAGTACTGAAGTTTCCAGACCTCATTCCTCCAACTCTGTAACAACTATATCTCCTCTCTTACAGTGTCTGTGATATTTCAGTGTTCTACAGCACTGCACTCTCAGCCCGCTTCCTCCTTTCATCCTCCATCTTGAAAATTTTCAAGCACTAGTGAAAGACTTCTGGCTCCACCTAGTGGTTAGGAAGGATTAGAGGAATTTCCCTGGTGTGCTTCCCAAATTTCCCCTACTCAGTATGAACTCAGTTCTCCCCTAAAAAAAAAGCCATTCTGCTAGTGGGACTAATCCGGTGAAGTGTAAATAAAAATTAAATAGAAATATGTTGCTCAGAGCCACACATATTGCAAAAGTAGAGTAAGGGAATCAAACTCTTAACTACAGGATTAAGCTCATTAAGCAGTTCACAGCTGTAACCATCAGTATTAAACTGCCAGACAAATTCTACAATTGTATACCACAGGATGACCTAGTACCCGGACTACAAGCAATTATGATGATTTGTAAACTGTTATCTGTGGTTTGGAAGGTATGCTCCACTACTGAAAAAAAAGAAAAGATAGTACACATTTTGGTGTATTAAACAATAACATAAATAGTAAATTTAAAACATTTTTGGAAACTGTAATTGCTGTCTTGCACAGACAAAAAGAAAAGAAAATCATACACAGTTAAGTTGTTTTGATTATTACAAACACTTAACAAATCACTCTGTGAATGCAGTGTACTTTGCTTTATTTTATGAAAAAAATATATATACTGGCATTCAGAAATGTTACTATCAGTGGTAAACCCTCCCAATCACTGTCAGTAGCTGTTTCCGGTTCAGAGACAGCCTTACTGCAGTGTTTTACCTTGAAGAGGTGCAACACCACAGTGCGCTGTCAGTCTGGTTTACTGCAAGTTTGAAAAAGGCATTCTATGGGAGTGGCCTATGGTAACTAGCCATGTACTTTCCCCTGAAAATATCTGTGGTAATTGTTTTATGCAGCCGAGTGATTCAGAAAACCGCCATGAACTGCTTTAGTTAACTTAGTCAAAAGTTTGCATTCAGACATTACTGTCAATTGAAGAGCTCACACTAGCGGTAAGGGCAAGGAAGTTTACTGGTCAGGTGGTGATGAGGGGTGTGTGCAGGTGTTTATGGTAGTGGCTGTGTATGTGAATGTATGCAGAGGTATGAGTGGTGTCAGGATCTCAGGTGACTGAGTATGTATATGGAATTTGAAAAACATGAGGGTAATAGAGAGGATAGAGATGATGAGGAAAGAGAGGGTATATAGAATATGAGGTCAGAGGAAGATGGGCAAGTCTTATGAGGATTTTAGAAGCTAGATCAGGTGGAAGCTAGGGGACATGAGGAGATGAGCTGGTGTGAAAGGGTATGCATAAACCAGACTAGGGTTGTGCTGGATGAGGGGTAAAGAATGAAACTGACAAAGGTACATAGAGGGGATCGAGATGAGTGTGGTTAGTTATAAAGGGAGCAAATCATCACAATCTGATGGGTTTACTGCAGGCTAATATAATGTAGTGGGACTGGATTTGGTGGATGTAAGGTTGAAAATTTTTCAAATGATAATAGATTGGAGAGGATTGTTGCAGTGATGATTGTTTTGCTGAATGGTACATGAGATAAGGACTATCCAGCAAATTGACTGTCTGTTTTATCAATACAGGTAAAAAATGCCAATAACAAACAGACTGGTTTTAGAGGGTCTTATCACATTTTTGAAGGTCACAGATCGAGGGAAAGATAGACAAAGAGAGTTTGGAAGTCATGAATTGGAATTCATTAAAAGAGTTTGAGGACTGGATAGAAAAGGACATATTTGAGGGATAGTACTATTTAATGTAAAGAAGGATTTTTTTATCTGAGTGGATTGGCCTTATCTTTGGGTATTTAGAGAATAATTACTTGGAGAGTAGTTATGAAGCAGAAGTCAAAGGTATGTAAAGAGACCAGAGTTGTAGATATCAGTCAATGGGTGATAAAAAAATAAGGCTACCTATTGTACTAAATGGGTGTACAGCTTTAATGTCAATAACTTTACTGTGGTGACTAACAAATCATGAGATATATTCTACAGGATTCAGTCTAAATACAGCTTATGGAGTTTAAACAAAATCTCCTGTCTTTGTGTATTATTTATTAAGCATTCTAATATAACATGGTGTCAGAAAGAGTGAAGGAATATCTGACAGAACTGAAGAACTATAACTATTGAAATGAAGAAATATATTTGCTTTCAGGAGTCTGGAACTTAAATAATTATATTCTCAGTAAATGTATGTCTCAGCTGAGAGCACATAAAATTAGTGTGCCTCAAGGGAATCTGTTTGAAAACTGGAAATTATAGTTATACTCCTCAACAGAAGTGGATTGCCTGGAATGTCTGAAAAAATCCAGTGTGCTACATTCCTGTAAGATACTGGGGAGGAAGCCATAAACATATTTTATTTTACATTTTAAAATGAGGAGAAAGAAAAAAAAATAACAGTACTTATATAAAAAAAAATATAGTAAACCAGAAATAATTTGCAGTTTATCAAACATTTGACAATAACAGAAGGTCCTGCAGAAGTTATAGATGTATACATTACTAAGTTGAAGAAGAGGCTATGAATTTGGTGACTATATAATTATTTAATAAGAGATAAAATAATTTGTGGTATAGGAAATAATGAAGCAAGGGGAAGGCTATTAAGAAAAGCAGACCTGACCTTATCAAAGCTGTGAATGTTTTACAAAGTAAACAAAATTACAAGTACACAGCTGAAAGCATCAATAGTGAAAGGAAGCATAAAAATAAAATAATAAAATGTGAGGCAAATAAAATGCAAAAAGAGTGGCATGGGGATACACCGCAACAACGACTGCATGCAGAAAAAAATGTTTATATAACTGGAACTCATGCTTGTAGATGACATGGCTAGACGTACATGCCCAACTCTTAAATAAAGCCCATAGAATCTATGTATAAAAAGGATGCCTCTATAAAATATGTAAAATCAAAAGCAAATGTGTTCAAAATAAATGTGAGTGCTGTTCCACAGCAATATGAAAATTAACTGTTGGTAGTCAGGAAATGAGAGGAATTCAGTACAGTATATTAAATCTGGAAAGCAATAGCCGCGGTGGTGCAGCGGTTAGCATTGTCGCCTCACAGCAAGAGGTTCTCCCATTCGATTCTCGGCTGGAGCGCCTTCTGTGTGGAGTCTGCATGTCCTCCCCCGTGGTCGTTTGACATTTAAAGACATGCAGCTAGGTGCATGCGTGAATTGGTGTGCCTTCTTTGAAGGTTGGGCGTCGGGCTGACAACTCGGCACCATAAAAATCCACTGCCAATCATTAGCGGACCAGAGTTCTGCTGTGGCGACCCCTAACCGGGAAAAGCCGAAAGACTTTATATTAAATTTGGAAAGCATTTGAAGCAGTAAAAGAGGAGAGCAAGACTGACTGCTGGAAAGAAATGATAAGGACTAATGGACAGAATGCAGAATTTAAAATAGGCATAGGTCAGAGTGTAATATCTTGCCAGAAAATACTTTTAAACAAATGAGGCTAGATAGCTTTGAAAAGAGAGTGACATGCATATTGTTAACATATTTCGAACACCAGGTAACGCCATTTGTCAAAATCTGCAGACATGCTAGAATGCAAATCTAAAGCATATACTCGGGTTAAAATAGTTGACCTTAAATTTTCCTAATATTTTGGATCCTGTGGCTTGAGAGAAGCTGTGAATCGATTAAACTAATTCACAGCATAAATACAAACTTTTCATTTGTACAGAATCATTTATGCATTCACAGAGACACTTAAGAAATTATTCAAAGCCCAAACAATGATCTTTTGCATGACTGTTCTGATTTGTTTATAACCTAAGCTACTTTATTAGGAGAATATTACCTACAAATTAAGCCTGATACTATACTAGTGTTATGTGCTCTTCTGAATGCATAATGCTCAGATATAAAACTGAGCAGGATCTGAAGCACCTGTAATGGTTAGGTGTCATTAGAAAGCATTGTGAGCCAACAGAAGGGGTGCATAGTATGACTGTCGTGTGAAACAAGACATAATCTACACTTCTATGTATCTTCAACAGCTAAAAAAACATTATACTGATCAGAGCATTGCCACTAATCAGAGAGGAAAAAGTGAACCCAAGAGAGCCAAATGCCAAGATTTTCTCACCACTAGATGCGAAGCGTGATTTCGTCTGTAGAAATGCTCCACAATGAAAGCTTCATTTTATGTACATTTAATATACCATTAAGAATTATGTTATTCCTTATTTTTCTGTATCATTTCATCTCACTAGAAGTATTCCAAAGAAGTGTTGCCCAAATAATTGAATACCTGGAATGTGTCTAGATAAAACTGATGATTGATTAGTGTGAGGTCAGTTACAAGACGAGCATGAAAAGAGTCCAGTACATACCGCTGCATTTATTAAGATAATACTGCTGCATTTATTAAGATAGCATAATTTTAAGTTAAATGAGAGAGGCAAGTCTGGAATGCATGGCAATATTCCAACTGTGGGCGGTCTGAAACCTGTCCAGAAACAAGACACGTTTTGTACTTCTGTTATCTCTAAGGGCTATGTGTGGATTCGTGGATTATTATGCCAACTTCTTTGAAATAATAAGACACAGAAACACAAGTGCAGTAAAGTCTAGATTCTTGAGATGGGATATCTGATGTCATCACATCTGACAATGATCTACTACACATAATTTAAGAATTTAGAAGATGTATGCATGGATGTAAATTCAGACATATAATAAGTAGAGACAATATTTTCAGTCCAGTGGACAAGTGTGGAGAACTATCCAAACAGTGAGGAGTGTTATAAGTAATAGTTATAGCAAAAGCTATGACAATTGTAATCGTGCAGTTTTGGAATGTGCACATTCTCCTCTGCAGGGAGTGCCTTAGTCTCTTGTGTTAATTGTTGATGACATGAAGGTTGTATGTAGACCACCTACTCCAACTACATTAAAGATGCCTGAGAATAAACATAAACATTGCTGCAAATAAATCAGCAAAGGTAATAGCAGTACTATGAAATAAACTGTAAAGTACTATCTGCTTTAGAGGCTGAAGACAAGAAAGGAAAGGCTACAGCCTAAAGCTGAAATTGTTGGTGAAGAAACTGGAACAATATCCTTGATAGTATGTGGAGAAGATGGCATGCTGTATATGGCATACTTGTAAAAGACAGAAAGAAATTTGAAGGTAATGTTCTGAGAAGAATAGCAACAGCAAACAAAAGTGTCAGAACTAGTCCTGCTGCTGAAAACAGAGACTGTGAAGCTATGAGAAATAAGAGTTGCAGAGAGTCATCTGAATGCCAGATCTGTGGGTAAAGCTATGGTGCAGAAAGAACTGTCACAAAGCAAGACCAGATGTCCATTGTAGAAAGTCCAAACTGAATTCTTCTGACGTGATAGACCATTGTAAAAACCAGACAGCTGTGTGGACTCTTCCACGGTTAAAATTGATTCTTAGGTCTGAAAGGTTTCAGTCTGTTTTGAGTATGTAAAAAAAAAGAATCATTTTGATGTAAATTGTCCGAGATATATGTATTATAAATTTCATTTTATGGTAATCAGTGGAAAGCAATGCATTCTGTCTCACAAGCTAACTTTTAAAAAGAGGGATGTTATATATGGGTGTATAGCTGATGTATTATTTGTGTTGCATGACAGAGAACCACAACCAATGCAGCCAAAAAGCATCTCAGTTAGTGTACTTACATGCTTATGCTTCAGCCAATGTGCTGTGCATTTGCAAAAGAGTGTACTTTCCAGTATGTCAGACACTACCACCTTGCAGTCATGTGGACAATTGGCTACTGAACCCCCACAACTGATGCAGCCAGTAAAAGAGAGCCTTACACATCTTGCTGGCTTGTGACATAGTGCTATGTATGGACTTTCAGACAGACACACACACGCACATACACACACACACACACACACACACACACACACACACACACACACACACACACACACACACACATACCCTGCCCACTGTGCACCCATTATCCCCCATATCTCCATTGTGAAAGCATTACCAGGGTTAGAAATGCACACTGCTGGGCACATTTTACCACACCACTTAATGATCACAGCATTCTTAACTCCATAGGGACTCACAGCTGGTGAGTCCACAGCACAAAGGCAATGGCATGTGTGCACCCAAGTCAGTCCTTTCACTGAGGTCTTGGAGACACACTGTCTGAAGTTATCTGTCAGGCACTATCATGTCAGGATTCCATCATACACACTTCTTGGTATACACCCTTTAAACATTGTAGCACAAAAGAAAATCCAACTATTCCCTAGTAGCCAGTAGTAGGGGAAAAGGAAGGGGAAGTATCATCTGTCTGATATTAAACCTAAAGCCCACATAACACTGTGGGAGAGATGGAGTCCATGGTATGCCAGAAAACTGGAAAAAGGGGGCCATAGGGTGTAACCCATGCAAAAATAATATGCAAAAAGATAATACACAGTTCAGCAGTACAAATTTGTGCCGATGATTTGGGAAAGGTACACACAGCTCCACAAAGGTAACTAAGCTGACTTTGGAGAAATACATAGTCATACAATAGCAGTCTGGAAACCCAGCCACTGGGGATGCACAAGCCATTGCATTTCTTTGTGCTGGTCCCAAGCCCGGATAAATGGGGAGGGTTGCATCAGGAAGGGCATCCGGCATAAACCTTTGCCAAATCATTCATGCGGACAGCAGTAAATATTTACATACCAGATCAGTTGAGGCCCGGGTTAACAACGACCACCACCAGTACTGTTAGCCAACAGGGTGCTGGTGGAAATTGGGCTACTGTTGGTCGAAGGAGGAGAAGAGGGGGAAGGCATGGCCGAAGGCAGGAAGAGAGGAGAAAGGCTAAGACTGTGGTAGTGATGCTTGGAACTTTGAATGTTGGCAGTATGACTGGTATAGGGAGAGAGCTAGCCGATATGATGGATAGAAGGAAGATTGGTATATTGTGTGTGCAAGAGACCAGATGGAAGGGGAGTAAGGCTAGGTGTATTGGAGGTGGGTTCAAATTGTTTTATCATGGTGTGGATGGGAAGAGAAATGTCGTAGGAGTTATCCTGAAGGAACAGTATGCTAAGAGTGTTTTGGAGGTGAAAAGAGTGTCAGATAGAGTGATGTTTATGAAGCTGGAAATTTATGGTGTAATGATGAATGTTGTTAGTGCATATGCGCCACAAGTTGGGTGTGCGATTGATGAGAAAGAAAAATTTTGGAGTGAGTTGGATGAAGTGGTAATGACTGTACCCAAGAGTGAGAGAGTGGTGATTGGAGCAGATTTCAATGGGCATGTTGGTGAAGCGAACAGAGGGGATGAGGAAGTGATGGGTAGGTATGGCGTTAAGCAAAGGAATGCAGAAGGTCAGATGGTAGTGGATTTTGCAAAAAGGATGGACATGGCTGTCATGAATACATATTTTAACAAGAGGAAGGAGCATAGGGTGACATACAAGAGTGGAGGAAGATGCACACAAATGGATTATATCTTATGTAGGAGGGCCAGTTTGAAGGAGATTGGAGACTGTAAAGTGGTGACCGGGGAAAGTGTAGTTAGGCAGCATAGGATGGTGGCTTGTAGGATGACGTTGGTGATCAAGAAGAGGAGGAGGAGTGTAAGGTCAGCACCAAGGATCACATGGTGGAAATTGAAAAAGGGTAATTGTGAGGTGGATTTCAGGGAAGAGTTAAGACATGCACTGAGTGGCAGTGAAGAGTTACCAAATAGCTGGGTAACTACAGCAGAGCTAGTAAGAGAGACAGCTAGAAAGGTGCTTGGTATGACATCTGGCCAGAGGAAGGACATCAAGGAGACATGGTGGTGGAATGAGGAAGTACAGGAGAGTATACAGAGAAAGAGTTTGGCAAAGAAGAAGTGGGATTGTCAGAGAAATGAAGAAAGTAGACAGGAGTATACAGAGATGCGGTGCATGGCAAAGAGAGAGGTGGCGAAGGCTAAGGATAAGGTGTATGGAGAGTTGTATGAAAGGTTGGACACCAAAGAGGGAGAAAAGGGCCTGTACCAATTGGCTAGACAGTGGGACCAAGCTGGAAAAGATGTGCAGCAGGTAAAGATGATAAAGGATAATGAGGGAAACACTCACAAGCAAGGAGAGTGTGTTGAGCAGATGGAAAGAGTACTTTGAGGGGTTGATGACTGAAGAGAATGAGAGGGAGAGAAGGTTGGATGATGTGGGAATAGTGAATCATGAAGTGCAATGGATTAGCAAGGAGGAAGTAAGGATAGCTATGAAGAGGATGAAGAATGGAAAGGCTGTTGGTCCAGATGACATACCTGTGGAAGCATGGAGGTGTTTAGGTGAAATGGCAGTGGAGTTTCTAACCAGATTGTTTAATGAAATCTTGGAAAGTGAGAGGATGCGTAAGGAATGGAGAAAAAGTGTTTTGGTACAGATTTTTAAGAATAAGGGTGATGTGCAGAGCTGTAGTAACTACAGAGGGATTACATTGATCAGTCACAGCATGAAGTTATGGGAAAGAGTAGTGGAAGCTAGGTTAAGAAGGGACATGATGATTAGTGATCAGCAGTATGGTTTCATGCCAGGAAAGGGCACTACAGATGTGATGTTTGCTCTGAGAGTGTTGATGAAGAAGTACAGAGAAGGTCAGAAGGAGTTGCATTGTGTTTTTGTAGACTTAGAGAAAGCATATGACAGGCTATCTAGAGAGGAGTTGTAGTATTGTATGAGGAAGTTGGGAGTGTCAGAGAAGTATGTAAGAGTGGTACAGGATATGTGCGAGGGTAGTGTGACAGCGGTGAGGTCTGAGGTGGGAGTGACAGATGCATTTAAGGTGGAGGTGGGATAACATCAAGGATCAGCTCTGAGCCCTTTCTTATTTGCAATGGTGATGGACAGGTTGACAGACAAGGTCAGACAGCAGTCCCCGTGGACTATGATGTTTGCAGATGACATTGTGATCTGTAATGAGAGTAGGGAACAGGTGGAGGAGACCCTGGAGAGATGGAAATATGCTCTAGAGAGAAGAGGAATGAAGGTCAGCAGGACTAAAACAGAATATATGTGTGTGAATGAGAGTGAGGATAGAGGAATGGTGAGGATGCAAGGAGTAAAGGTGGTGAAGGTGGTTGAGTTTAAATACTTGGGATCAGTAGTTCAGAGTAATGGTGAGTGTGGAAGAGAGGTGAAGAAGAGAGTACAGGCAGGATGGAGTGGGTGGAGATGAGTGTCAGGAGTAATTTGTGACAGATGAGTACCAGTAAGAGTGAAAGGGAAGGTCTACAAGAGGGTAGTGAGACCAGCTATGTTATATGGGTTGGAGACAATGGCACTGACAAAAAGACAGGAGTTAGAGCTGGATGTGGCAGAGTTAAAGATGTTAAGATTTGCACTGGGTGTGATGAGGGTGGACAGGACTAGGAATAAGTATATTAGAGGGTCAGCCCAGGTTGGAAGGTTTGGAGACAAAGCCAGAGAGGCAAGATTACGTTGGTTTGGACATGTGCTGAGGAGGGATGCTGAGTATATTGGAAAAAAGATGCTAAGGATGAAGCTACCAGGTAACAGGAAAAGAGAAAGGCCTAAGATAAGGTTTATGGATGTGGTGCAAGAGGTCATGCAGGTAGTTGGTGTGACAGAGCAAGATGCAGAGGACAGAAAGAAATGGAAACAGATGATCCGCTGTGGTGACCCCTAACAGGAACAGCCAAAAGAAGATGATGATGATGACAGTAGCAGTCTGGAATGCCATGCTGTTGTAACCCCTGCCCACAAGACATTCCAGGCTACATGGTCATATGCCTTCTTCAAGTACACAAGTCACATGCAGACAGCACTGGTGCACTCCCAGCCATAACCAATATCTGTGTAAGTACAAAGAGCTAATCCAGTGCTCTATTGCCATGAGAAAACACGCACTACTCCACCTGAAAAATACACTTCACAAGTCTCCTTTCCATTGCCCTGACTCTTTCCCATGTGAGCCTTAAAAAATGCACCCTTCTGTCCCACATTTTGAAAGTGTGGCCACCTATCCCTGTTTGCTAATCCAGAGGTATTGTCCCAGAATTTCATGGCACACTGAAAAGGCATATGAACCATGATAACCCAGTAAGATCCAACATTAACCTATTTACTCCGGCAACCTTCCAATGGCAGGACATTTATTTAATCATTGTATTAATCTTATCTACTAAAATTAATACATTTCCACCATCTACTTATGGCACTGCCTTGGAGGAGCAGGGCATATCCCGTGGCCTCAGGAGTTCTTCAAAGTGTTCTTTCTACCTCTCAACAATGTCCACAATTAAACTCAGTATTTCTCCGTTCTTGCTGAAAACAACCATGAGAATATTTCATGTCACTCTCCTGATTCACCAGATGATTTATTAGAACCATTTTGAGTCTATCAGAAAGATATCCTCCATGGTCTTACCAAAACCCTCCCACACATGGGCCTTTGCTTCAGTGACTACCACAGCTACCACCCTCCTGGCTTGTCAGTATCTATCCATCAACTCTGGGGTCTCCCTAATAGCATTATATGAAAGGCCATTTTCTTTAACCTGACAACTTCCTCCATTTACTGTCCATCAGTGAGTCCTAGGGTAATTATCATCTTTTGGCCACAGGACCATATTGCAACCATCTCAGTACTGAAGTCTTGAACAGTATCTGCTCAGGCATCACATCCCTAGTCTGTCCAAGAATATGGGAGAAGCTATTCCGGAGGTGAAATTTGATCACCATTATTGATTCCAATGTTAAGAAAGTACAGCCTCATGTTTATAATATGACTACAAGGTTTTACTGACCTTTGACCTTAGCTGCTCTCGTAGTAAATATATGTATGAGAATACATACGTGTGTTCAAGCACTTTCATTGCTATTAACAATCCATAACTTGCACAGAACTCTAACAATAATTACCCATTTCAGTTCAGATCAGGCAAGACAGTTTTCCTAATCATGCCTCTCCTAGTATCTCAATCATTCCTAACATGAGTGTTGGGATCTTCTAGCAGAACTAAAGAATTCATAGGTAGTACCCTATAAAGTACCATGTCCACAATGTCTAAGAAGGGCAAATACCCAGAATACTTAGGTATATATGCACAAACAACACACATCATTTTTTTTCCCTATGTGGCTCTTTGTTGCATTGAGTTGATTGTTTTATTTCTTGGCACAAAGTCCATCTATACAGCACCCATATGGGGTGTTGTGGGTATCTCCATACCAGTCTGGGACCTCCCTTTATGATCAGAGAGCCATCTCCCACTGGAGAAGACTAGTTCTAGAACCAACATATTTGTAGAAGTAAGACCAGCTAAACATAGCTGGTATAGTTCAATGTACCACACAAGCTAGTCCGTGTTCCAAAAAAACAGTTCTGCTTCTAGGGTGTAGTCCAGCTTAATCTCATCCTGCCTGAAATTTGACTGGCATAGTACCTGATGATCAACACCCTTCACCTTGAGGGTGGTGAAACCACACAGTGATTCAGTGTAGATATTCTGGGCTGAGTCCATCTAAGCTGCATGAATAACCTGGTCTCCAGACACTTGCTGGTGAACACATCCTGAAGGCCTCACTTCAAGGGTGGGTCCAGTAACCATTTGGTGTGCTGTAGCTATTTAGTATGAATCATGGAACAGCAGGAAGGCCTGGGACTGCTTTTGTACTGGGAATAGAAGGTGGCTTGGTCTGTCTGAGCTGGAGATCACACAAAGAGTTTAAGGAGATTGCTTGCTTGATCAGAGGGCTAGTTGTTTTGTTTAGTCAGTTTCCCTTGCCTCTGTTAATTTGGCTCATTTGCTCAACACTGCTCATCATGCAGTAGTGATTAGCAGTGTACAGGCACACAGAATTGAAACTCTCCATATAAAACTACTCCTGAAATTTTCACAGTACTTAGTTGCACAAAGAGCAATTAGTTTGTGCACTGATGAGCACCCCCTGTGAGTTTGGCCTTAGATAGTCCTGATTGTAGTCTATAATTTTAAGGCTACCATGCTAGCCAGCTCTAAACCCCTCTCATACCAACCCCTTGTAGATCAAGAAGTAAGGATCCGTTGTTATGGACATGCATTTCCTTGCTATATCTGCAGCCAGCCTGGTGGATACGGGCATCCTGAGACAGTGTCTCATGTTTACTGACAACCACTTAATTCTTAAACAAACAGGTTGTCAGTAACACACACACACAATACACCCACCTCACATAATATGGAGCAGACCTTCACATATGAGGCTCTTAAATGTACTCTCCCTAAACCACAGACTTCTCAGACTTTGCATAAAAAGTATCTTCAGTAACTTCAAGAGTATTCCACAAAATCAACACTCAACACAGCACATATGGCGACATCTTCTGGTGTCTAAGCTTCTTAGCCCATAAGGTAAACCACTACACAACCCAATATTTTAGTCATAGGAGATTCCATTGTGAGACAAACAAATGTTTCACTCACCAGACTAAAAAGGACAGAGTCACAGTCAGCTGTCTGTCAGAGGCCAGGGTCCATCAGATCACACACACTTAGGTCATTGAACCAATATGACTCTATCCTAGTCCATTTGAGTGTCAATGACTTGAGATGTACCTCCTTCGACTACATGAAGAGACACCTGATGGAATTCTTGGAATATGTATCCAAGGCCCGTATGAACCTAGCATTGAACAGCATTCTACCTTCTACTACAATAATGCCACAATATGAATAGAAAATAATTGATTTTAACAATTGGCTTAGAGTACAGACTGAACACCAAAGAAGACCCAGGGCTAAACAACTTCCTAAGTTGTAAATGTATAATGAAACTGAGAGGATTACTTGAACAATATGCATATTTAAAAGGCTGATATTGCATGTTTTAATGTGATCATGTGATCAGATTTATGTTTAAAAGAAATAATTCTTGCAGTAGTTTACAGTCTGATGAAGTCCTGACTTTAACTGTGTGACTAACGTGCTTGCTGTCTTTCATTAAATGTTTATATTTTCCAACTGTTTTTTGAGCATTTTTTTAAATGCAGTTTCTTTTTAGTCACTTGTTACAGTACTTTTATTTTTGGAATTACTTATATGTACCATTATTCAAAGCTCATAGATTCCAGTGCTTTAGAATGTGTAGACCTGTCAGCAGTGTAAGGATATTTGAGAAGGAAGACACTTATCAAAAATACTCTGATGTGATCAGCATTGAGGTCCCAGCATAGAGGAAGGAATTACTAACTGGAATCAAATCAAATTAATTGTTTATTTATTAAGTTTGTTGACCAGGGTAGTCGGCTTATTCAGAAAAGACAATGTCAGACACAGTCTGGGATAGCAAAGAACTGAGAGATACAAATGCTTACATTACAGATGAATGGAAGAAAAAATAGGAAAACATACATACAATATAGGTTAAGGAAGTAGCAAGTTTGTTGAATAATAACAAAGTATTGGCATACAAGGTTACAAATAAATGACATAAAAAATGTGGCCTACAGGTCATAATAAAAGTCATAAACCCATCATTATAAATCATTTGTACACAGAAGCAACTAGTAAGCAAGCATACTCCACAGAATAACACATTTAAGGAGATCTTCAAGAACTCCAGGGAAGGCTCAGATCAGTAGGCCAATTAACTCTACAGGTAGAAAACATGATAACAGAAAAAAATTAAATCACAGTTTTTCAAGTGATACCTGGGAATCACTTGTAGTCACTCCTCAGAAGATGAACATCTTTTTTGTATATGGAATCCATCCTGTGTACATCTCTGTAATGGCAATCAGAAATTTAATATGAGATCTAAACATCACCAGCAGCCAGTGTATATGATGCAAAGCTGATGTTATATGAGAAAAAAATAGAAATAGCTTAATCACTCAAGCAGTTGCAAGCATAGCTTGAATGTGGCTCTGGTTACAGTCAATTCCCACATATTTAGCAATGTAGCTGTCCAGTTGAGAACAGACAGAAATATATAGAACCATTGAAAGATCCACTGGTAGAATTAGATGCTTAAATCAAGTAATAATTTGAAGATGAAATTTAACATATAAAACTAGTTAGCCAGGCCCTGAAGTATCAGTCACCCAAAACGAGTCCCAAATATGGATCTTGAGACTCTAATGCATTCAATCCATAAGTGTAGAACTTTAAAGGTACCAAGATAGCATGACTTGAATTTGAAGGCTGTGACCAAGATGGTGGCTTGGTAACAGCACAGTTCTTTGCTTGTCTATCTAAAAACAATTTCTGACAGGAATTTTTAGTTTTTAGTGGTAGCTGACTAACTATTTTTACACTAATATACTTCTAAAACCTTTTGGAACACTACTAAAGGATTTTTATCTTCTGACATTTTAAAATTCCTGTCATTTTCATTCTAACAAGATACAGTCTTCTCAGCTGTTCAGAATGAGTCATACAAAAAAAATTCCTCACAAGACTCTTCACTCAAAAAGGAGCTGCAGTCTTTATTGTCTAACATACAGGACTTATCATTAAAAATTGATAAAATGGACAAACTGAATGCTTTTAAGGATAAAGGTTCTCAGCAACTGGAACAACTATAAGAAATAATTATGTTGCATAAATCTCAGATTACAGCTATAGAAGAATCTCTAAATGATATGGAAACAGACTTTCTGAAGAAGATCAAACTGAGATCCTATTAAAACAAAATACTTTTTTACTAGATAAGATAGATGACCTGGAGAACAGATCTAGAAGAAATATGGGTTCCCTGAGAAATCTGAAGGAGACAACATAATTAATTTTCTTACAACTTGGATTCCTTCCACATTAAATCTACCTGAATCTCTCTCCTATAGCATTGAAAGAGCCCATAGAGCTCTAACTATACCAGGAACATCTGACAAACTAAATAACAAACCTAGATCTATAATTGTGAGGTTTTTTTCCAGTCAAGACAAATAACTAGTATTAAAAATTGTTTGAGCAAACTGACCAGTTAAATTTTAAGACCGTATAATCAGATTTGATAATGATTACTCTTTGGCTGTGGTCACAAAAAAAAGAGAATTTTTCCCCTGATGAAAGCATTAAAAAATAAACAACTTAAAGCACATCTTTTATTTCCAGCAAGACTGAAAATCTTCTTTCCCGAAGGCATAAAAATCTTTGATTCAATGGATTTGGCTACACAATATTTATTAAACATAGGTTCATAGGTTCATAGGTAAGTACTAGGCTATCTGCCTGAGGGCATAATACATTAGATCAAGGGAATGCTAATGGATTGGTCTACAAATACCTTTAAAAGACATGTTGAAAAGAATGGATGGGAAACTACAGAACAAAAGAAGAAAAATTTTGAAAGAGAAATAAATTATTAATTATTTATGTTTAATTGTTCCAATTTAAATATGTTGTTGCCTTACTTTCAATTATTTAATCCAAATGCCTTTATATTTTGTATGTTACATTTGATTCTTATACATAACAAAGGAGTTATATCCTATGGGATATCAAGCAAAAAGATAATTAAGCAAAAAAAGGGGGAAGAGAAAATGTATTTCTTTATTATATACCTACGCATTCTAATTAGTAATACCTATTTTTTTATCCACTAAGTAATTAATATTAATCTCATTTATTATAAAATGCTTTGAAATATCGTTGTTTTCATTTTTACTCATGAAACTATAAGAAAGTATAGTCGATATGCCAAGTGGAACCATATACATGTTTAATGGTTCACACTGAGTTGAAGAATGCTTCCCTGTTATGTTCTGCCTTCACCGTTGTATAGGTGGAAAACATTCAGAGATTTTGTTGGCTACATGTATTATAAAGCCCTCCCAATGTTTTATTTTGTATTATTGTTTTATAAAAGTGGCATGTCTGAGTAATGGTTTCACTTCATATACTCGAAATGCTGAGATCCCAAATTTCAGCATTTTGAGTGCATGAAGCCAAAACCATCACAAAACTGAAACCCTAGAAAGCTGAAATCACAAACCCGAACACCACAAACAAACCACAACACCTGCACCACAAAAAAACAAAAAAAAAACAAAAGCACAACAAAACACCACACATACACATACTTACACTAAATAGAAGAAGGGGGCAAGCCACCCTGCACTCCCCACACCACCCCTACTTATATATACTAACTCCAAGATTGCACAAACAGAGAAAAAAAACTCAAACACACACATTCTACAGTCCCACACACACACACACACACACACACACACACACACACACACACACACACACACACACACACACACACACACACATCATACATACACATAAGTTCATAGGTTCATAGGTTCATAGGTTGGTACTAGGCTATCAGCCCTAGGGCATATACAAGCCTAGCCATAACAATTCCCTGGCTATTTCTTCCCACACTATTTTCTTCCCTGGACCCCTGTCTAGCAGGGCAACTGACATGATCCCTGGGGTGAATTTCCTTTCTCCCATCCAATCATCAAGGTTCCTTTTGAAGTTAGAAAAATGCTCACATATACTCACTCACCTGAAAGTCCAAACAGAAACCTCCCAAACAAACACTTCACATAACGTAGCATCACTGCATTAGCGTGGATTCAACATATTTGCATTTGCGCTTATGCACTTTCGCTATTCTGAATTTTCGGCTTCATGCACTCAAAATGCTGAAATTCGTGAGTTCAGCATTTTGAGTGTATGAAGTGAAACCCTGAGTAATATATACCATGAAGGTTTGAAAGTTTAATCTAATTTATTCAGTCTGAAGTGTTTTTGTGTTTTGTCTGTGCCTCGTTTTACTCGTTGTGTTTCAACTGAACTGATGGGACAGAGTAATTAATTATGTGGAGCTTCCGGGAGGCTTTCAAATGTTAGTTGTCATCCCTGTGTCAGTAGAGCTAGCAAAACCCATCTTTTATGTTTGTTAGTTTTACCCTTGTATCCCGCTCATTATTTTTACTCTATGCACTCACGATAAACATAAATCTCTTTTCCAGATTACTTACAGCTCCAAGACTTCCCTCCAAGCATGAGACATTTTATACTTTGATAAATCCATTTTAAAGGAATACTTATTTTGTTCAAGACGCTTTAGTAATGACATCAATCTTGAGGTCAAAGGTTGTGTCTCGATTGCAGGGATTATGTATTACACTGGCTATAAATGTAAATGAACAACAATTCTGCTGCCAGAACAGGGACACCTCACTATTTTGGTGAGTTATATTTAGCAATACATCCAAGAAAGTATTTCATAACCATTACTGTATTACTGGAAACATATAAATTCATGGCTAGGTAATACGTGAAACCTCGATGTTTGTTCATGATTCAGACTGAACTAATATGCATTGACAGCCACCTAGAATACCTTACTGCTTAATATAGTACTTCTAATTCATTTAATTTCCCAACTGAAAAATTATTGCATTTACAAATTTATTAAGAATACATTTATTTTTACAATGTTCCTAGAGTGGCGCATTTGTGTAATACAAAAATCTTTTTCATATAGCTTTATTTGGGGCCCAGTGCAGAGATTTTTATTTAAACAGATTAAATGTTATTTCCCATATATGTAGACACGTCAATATATATCTACCTGTATGTATATGTGTATTTTCACGTTTGGTTGTCTACATAATTAAAAGTATGTTACTGTATGTTTTTGCCAGATACTGGCACATGCAGATGTATGTACATAAGAAAGAAATGTAGCCAGCAATGTCATAATCTCAATATCATAGAACATGCAGAATTTTGTATTGTAAATCTGACTTCAAAACACTTATTGATTTATTAAGTAGTAATAGATACTTGAAACTGAAATCATTAAAAGATGTCCACCTAAAGATGAGTTGTGGACTTCCAAATAACATTCAAGTTATACATATATAAAGAAAGTCATTTAACAGTCTCATTTTTAATTTAGAAAGTAAGTAAAATAGACGCATCTCTCACAAATAGTTACTCTCAATGTTACTATGATTATAAAACATATAATAAATTGAAATCGTATTACTGAAATGTTTCTAAAATTTGAAATAGAATATGATATAACTTGTGTAACATCTGTACGTTTGTTTTATTCTCAGTATATAAAAATAATGCATTGCTGAAAAACTGTAAGTCATACCAAGTTATGGTAATTCCTACAGAATATTATTTTTTTTTTCTTTAAGTGGATCTATTGTGTTTGTATCTCCTGTAGTCTATTTATGACAGATAGACTGCATTCTGTAAGAAGTACTCCTAACAAATATGTTGAATGTTTTCCTTTTATCTTTTGTTCTATTTCATATTAACATATTTGTTACAAAATATATTAGAGTGTGGTTGTTGCTAGAGTCACCTATTCTTTTTTATTTCCATAGCAAGTGTTTATCCTTTTGTTATACAGATGACCACAGATATAACTAGTTAAATGATTTATCTTATTATTATTATTATTGTAGAACATTATAGAATTTTCATTTTACGCTGAGCTTACATCTTATAAGTGTGCAAATGTTTAATTATATGAATTCTCATTTAGATAGAGTAGTTGTAGACATGTATAGAAGACATGGTTAGAGGGTTTGCTTGGATGGTATGGTCTTAAACCTCATAGTGTTGGACATTGGTTTTTTTAATCAGTTTAATAAGTTTGTACTGTGTGTTGTCTTCCAGAGCTAGCCACATTACTTTAGCATACCTATTCCTAATATTTTCTCTAAATTTGTATGTAATTTCTCACAATTATAAGTATATAGAGCATTCTAAATTTATATAATAATCAGTATGAGGTGCTTTAACATAAATGGACTAAATAATAATAATGTCAAAAGGAGAAGCTTATGTAAGTATCTTAATTTACACAAACCTCAATTGGTGTTTCTTCAAGAAACACGCCCTTTAAAAGAGGAAGTAAATAAACTAAATTTTAATAATTGCACAGTTTTAGTAAGCTCTCATTTTAAACAGAAGAAAATGGGAGTAGCAATTCTATTGAGAAATTCTACTTTAAATTTCAAAATCATTAATACAGTCTATGATTCCTCTGGTATGATATGTTTGGTGTCTCTTGAAATAAACAGAAACATTTATACATTAATTAACCTTTATTGGATACCCGGATTAGGGGTTAAACATCAATTTGAAGAAATTATTTACAATGTCAAAGGAAGTATTATTCTGGCAGGTGATTTTAATTGTATTATGGATGACAAACATACTGATACAACTTACAAACATAAAAAATCTGCGACTTCAAGGGCACTATTGAAATTCCATTGATTCAACAGTTATTAAATGCATTAATAAAACTGTGACAACAAATCCATTATTTTTTACATTTTATTCACATCAACATAAGTCTCATTCTAGAATAGATAGGTTGTATCTATCAAATAATATAATAAAATTAGTTAGAGTGAAAATTATAACTTGCTCATTGTCTGATCACAGCGCAATTACCTTTGATTTAAATATTGTCCTAACACATACCTTATCTGTCACCAGAATACATACATATATAACAAATTTAAAATATTTTAAAGATTTTTACATAACTCAGATAAAGACATTTCTTGAAATTAATATTATTGAGAATATATCAGAAATGTATATATGGGATTTTTTAAAGTCTTATATTTATGGTAAAGCTCTATCATGGCTTATCAATAAGAAGAAACAGTGGAATAAATATATGTTAGAGTTGCAAAATAAAGTAGATAAACTTAAATTAGAAATACAAAAAGGAAATATGGATTTAAAAACAGAACTTGAACAGGCAAACAATAAATATTTAGAAATGCTTAATCACAAAACTATGATTAATCTTGAATAAATTAAATTACATTTCTATTCTATGAACACTACTAATGAAAGACAACTAACAAATAGAACAAGGAATATTATTAAATCCAAACAAATAAAAGAGCTTTACATACCAGGTACGAAGGAAAAAAGCCACTGGTGTAAATGATATTCCGGAGCTGTTTAGAGTTCATTTCAAGACACTTAACCTATCAAATACCAACATAACAGCTACCAATGATATTAAACTGTTTCGTAATAAACATATTGCTAGCAGATTAACTCAGAAGCAGCTAGACCTTCTAGATAAACCAATTACAATGACTGAACTGAAATCACAAATTAATAAATGGGTATGGATAATATTTTACCTGAAATGTACAAATTATTGACAGGTGAAGCCATGCCTTTATTATTAAAAGTATATACATTAGTGAAAGAAAACATAAAAATACCTCCTTCATGGAAATATTCTTTAATATCCCCAATTATAAAGTCTGATAAAGATGAAAAACTATGCTCTTCATATAGGCCTATATCCTTGCTAAATATAGACTACAGAACATTTTTTGGCAATATATGCTAATAGAATCAAACACTTTCTTCCCTTCTTAATACATGAAGATCAAATAGGTTTCATAAAAGGAAGAAATACAAACGATAATATTAAAATAATGTTAACACTAATAGATCATATTAAACATCAGCAGAAAGACTTGACTATAGTAAGTTTAGATAGTAACTGTGCTTTTGATTCTGTAAACTGAAATTTATTCCTAGTTTTAGATGAATATAAAATTCCAAAAGCTTTTACTATTTTAATCAAAGCATTATATGCAAATACATCAGCCTACATTAAATTCGGGTCCTATCATTCTACACCTATTGCAATTACTAAAGGAATTAAACAAGGCACCCCTTGTCTCCATTATGATTTGCTTTATTGATTGAACCCTTTTTGAATTGTATCAGACTTGATGCAAATATCAAAGGTATACAACTTAACAAAGGTCCAGAGTTGAAACTCCATTTGTTTGCAGATTATATTTTGTTGACCCTAACTAACAAAAAACATTCTTTACAAGCATTTTTCAACACTATGGCTAACTTTCAAAACATTTCTGGTCTTCATTTTAATGAAAATGAAACTAAAATTTTACTTATAAATTGTTAAGGGAAGTCTATAGATAAAAAGTTTTCTAGATATATTGTATTGGATGGTAACATTAACTATTTAGGTATTGTAATATCAGAAGATTTGAATGAGACCCTTTTATTAAATTATATATACCACTACCCTAGATAAAATTAAACAGATGATGTCCAGCTGGAACAGATTCCTTTTTACAATGGAAGAAAGGCTGTATTTGATCAAAACAATTGTTTTTCCCAATATATTATATCTTATACAAGCTTTATATCTCCCCTCCTAAATACATTATACAAGAATATAATAAATATAATGAATATTTGTGTTTCCCTAATAAATCTAGAATTGCTCTAAATAACCATCTGTTGAATTGGGAAGAAGGAGGAATTAACCTCCCAGATATAGTGATCTATGCTTTGTCTTATGGTATTAAAAATATAACATTATGATGAAACTTAACATACTCTTCTACTTGGAAACAATTACATGAACAGATTTGTTTAGAATCAGTTCAGTCACTGAATTAGAACTTTTCAATAACTTTACCAAATCACTTTTATTGGATGATTAAAGATTACATATTAGGGAGTAAAATATTATCCCAGTTTATCACTAATACCTTATCCATATTTAAGAATTTATTGAATAAAAACCCTAATATTAAGGCTTGGTCTGTCTTCCTTCTCCCCTATAGCCAGTACATATTATAATATAGATATCTTTGACATTAATAAAACAAGTACCTTTAAATCAAATACATTAGTATTTTGGCATCAGTTAACAGACTTGGGTATGGTTCTATCGAGTAATCAAATAATTAATACATTTAATATAGATAAAGACATGTGGTTAATGTTACAATCTCTAAGACAATATGTTAATAGTAAGATTTAGTTAATGCAGTTATCAACCAAACAAGATTTTTCAAAACATATTGAATATAGAGCGTCTTCTGTGTGGAGGCATATGTGAATGGGACATGCCTTCATTGAAGGTTGTGCATCAGGGCTGATAATCCGGTAAGTAAAAATCCACTACCAATCATTAGCGGACCGGAGTTCCGCTGTGGCGACCCCTAACCGGGAAAAGCCGAAAGACACAAACAAACAAAATTGAATATATTATATTCATAACAAATCAACCAGTTCAAGGGAATGGTTATTTGTCTAAAATATAGAGAGTACCAAAAAATAAAAATTTATCATAAAAAGAACTTCTAGGGGTATTTTACATTAGTTAATCATCCTCCAACAGAAAATGATAATAAATCTCATACTTATATCCTCTATGCAAACTACATTATCTTTACATTGGCAATTGTTTTCCTGGAAATTTCAACATAGAATTTATTTTACTTCTCAAAAAATCAAAAAGATGTTTGTAATCGAAGAAAGATGGAAATGTGCATTCAAATTAAGGGCAGATTGGCAACACATCTTTTATGACTGTAAACATCTAAATATTTATTGAAGATATATTAATTATTTCCTTCAGACTGTCTTCAATGATAACTTCCAACTGACCAAATCTTTAGTTCTATTTAATGCACCTATCCCAAAATGTATTCCAAGAAAAAAATATTAAATTCTCTGGTCTTTATTAGCCATGGCTCAAAAGATCATTACCATTAAGTGGAAAAATTCTTCTTCTCCTTCCTTTAATGAATTTAAGAATTTTGCATTATCTGTTGGTCACATAGAAATTGCTACTTTAAAGACTAGGACAAATAGAATCACTTTTCATCACAATACATGGTTGAAAGTAATGTAAATATTAGAGAAAATGAACAATAATATGCATTAACAAGTTAAGTGAACTGTATAAATTAAATGTATTATCTAGTCTGGCTAGACACCTTTGTATATAGTTTTAGTTTGTTATGTTATGTTGTCTTTTTTAGATTGATTGTAATACATTTTTCATCTTCTTCCATATCTATTTGTTTACATTGATTGATGTTGATATACATTTTGTAATCTTATTTGTTGATTTGTAAGTTATTATACTTATGAAAAATAATAAAAATATTTAAAGTAAAAAGCATGACTAGTTCTGACTTTGGCAATACTTAAACTGAGCAGAAGATGACTATTCTTCATCTATTTAATGATAGTACTGAGCCTTCTTTCAAGTGTCACCAATAGGGCGTATGCTTCTGCAGGAAGGGGAGGTGCAGTTAAGCATTATCAGGTTAAGGATGACATCTCTTAAACCATTCCCTCTTATAATATATTCATGTAGGTACTTGTACATCTTAAGCAGAATGGGACCAAAAACAGAACCACACAACTAATCTGGTGGGAGGTAGGAAAAATTATGCCAGAAATCACTTGATGTGATCTTTCCAAGAAGGAAAATGTGAACCCTCAGAATGCTGTGGAAGAAAGTCCACAGTAGGTTTCCAAATATTCCAACAGGATCCCATGACCTGAGATATCAAATGCAGCCAAGAAATCAGAAGGACTAAGATGAAGTAACACCATTGATTTCGGGCAACCAGGAAGTCATTCACCACTTAATGAGAACAATATCAGTGCTCTGTTATGTCTGGAAGCCACACTGTAAAGAATCAAAGAGGTCATGGACATTTAAGTACAATTCTAGTCGTATTAAATAAAAATTTTCCCAGTACCCTTACCTACAAAGGGAAGGTTAGAGAATGGGTAGTAATTTTCAGGGTTGTTAAGATATGAAGGCTGCTTTTTAAAGTGATTTGTCAATGTTGAAGAGTACTTTGCAGCATTTGATAAGTTAAATGTCATTATGTATCTTCCATAGTTCCTTTCCTTATGCTTTTATCTTGTATTTTAATTAAAGGCTCCATAATTGTTTTTATTAAAATCCATATCCCGCACACAGCAAAAATAAGGCTATCCATTGGTAACTTCATCTTGGGGATAATGTGAGGTACATCCGTAAACTTTAATGGATGAGGCATTATGCATGCACCTCACATTTTCGTTAGCCTGATGCCATGAAGGTTAAAGATTATGGTTTAAACTGTAAGACATCATGATAGGTAAAACACAACTTTAAAAGTCCTTTACAGAGTAAAAGAGCATCTGAAAACCTACACTTATGAGGATAACTTGTTTGACTCTTGCTGCACCATATGCCATAGTGATAACTTTTTTATCAGCAAATCATTTTACCTTAAGAATGCAGATAAATAAAGTCTCAGTCAAAACAAATGGGAAAAACACCCATACTTCTCAACTGTCCAGATTTTCACAGATTGTTCGGATTTTTGCCTCACATTTTCGGTCTGCTCTTCATAAAACTTGTGGCTTTCTGTATTTTTGTGGCAAATCATTGAGGACTGAATTCACTATATAATGACAAGCACTTCATCTTCAGACTTCATATCCTTCAGAAAATGCATGGTAACATAAGACCTTTTATTCTAATAACTTTTTAAAGTTTGTAAGAGCATTATTTAAAATGTGTCCCTATTTTGGGGGCTTTGTTCCCCCATTACTTTTGGCTTTATACAGATTTTTGTGCCAAGAGGTTGAGAGTTATGAAAACACCTTCAGGGAAGACAAGCTGTCTTGGAAATAACTGGACTGACTCCATCCAGATAGCATTTAATTAAACCTATTGAGCAAAGATCCAGTTTACACATTGGAAGATAAACACCAGGAATCAACTCGATAACCCTAGAGTAGTCACTATATTTGAACTCACACCACTCATTGTGAAAAGAAAATCATATATGGGTAGTGGTCTTCTCTGCCCTTCTCAGTGGACATATTATGGAGGGTATCCCTCTTAATGGTTTCTACCATAAAGGCAAAAACTTTAAGCAGCTGTTGACATTTGAGACCAAACATACTTTTAAGTTCCTAAAGAGGATGGACTGTACAACCTGTCCACAATACAAGTGAGCTTAACACGTCAATCTGATGAACAAGAGATGTCACTGGACATAAATATTACCTTGCTATGTGAGATTTCTGCTTCACAAACTGAACAATATTGATCATGTTTGAGGCTGCCCTCCAGAAAGAATACTTTCCCCTAATAATGTTCCTGCCTTAGACCTCCTGTCCTCCTGTGCATGAGATCAGGGCCATACCATGGCTCACAGACACCAGCAGACACAGGGATGGGGTAATTTATCTTGATGACCCACAATCACATTATTATATGCCATCACAAATACATAATGATTATCTGCATCAATTTCCTCTAAGACATGCTCCATGCAATAACTCATGAACTCCTATACCTGACCATCTTAAGATGTGGTAACTAACTAAAGCCAAAATCTCGACTAAAATGTATCCAGTGGTGGTTATACAAGGATGCTGGCCCCACAAACAAGTCAGAAATTACCACTCCTAGATGAAAAATCAAGGGAAACAAATGCCCTTCATAACGAGTAGCAGATAGAGTCAGCTAAACAAATGCACAACTTTTCATAAAAAAAGTAAAAGCTACTGATTCATTGCATACCAAAACAATAAAAGCACACTACAATGCACATTTCTAGTGTTCTATTACTGAGATGATGAGGAAATCAGTGAACTCTTGCAGAAAACATCTTACACCACTGGATGGATGGCACAGGAGGAGAATTTTTCACATTGTTCCTACCCTATAACAGTCAAAGGTGTTGCTGAGTCCACTAAAATATTCAACCAGTGATCTTGCATTGCCTGGGATGAAGGAAAATAGTAGGCCATGAATATCTGGCAGCAGACAAGTAAGAACCAAAGATAGAATCCAAACACCTTTCCATATGAAAACACAAAGTCACAGTTGCAGACCAGGTCAAAATAATACTTAGCATCAGTGAACTGACCTTCCACTGATATATAGCAGCCAGCTTAGGACTTTTAGACAGTTAATCTCATTGGCAGACCTGCAGTGATGTGCAGTTTGTTTGAGTAGCCCCAAAAAACAGTAAACTTTAAGTATGAGATTTTACCCCAAGACAATGATGGGTGACCTTAACAGATATTGGCTGACCCTACTTGAGGTAGTCCTCCAGCAGTATATAGTCTGCTGCTTAAATAGGACTCCCGGTGTCAAACCGTTAACACAAAGCTAATGCTAATACCTGTATTGCATAAATGAGCAAAAGTCCAATAAAGGGCAGGTGTTATAAAGGATGCATGAGCAACTAAATGGCTCAGTGATTAAGATCTCTGCCTTAAAATTAATAGGTCTGAAGATCAGTCCTTTCCTCCACACTGCCTATGTGGAGTTTGTATGTTCGAGCCACATTCACCTGCAATTATTACAAGTGCTTCAGACTGGTTACACTAAACTGCCCATGTGAATTCTCCTGTGTGTGTGTGGGGGGGGGGGGGCACACATAGGAATGGGGGCAGGGATGCTTGCTGGCAATGTCCCTTGTGGAAGTGAGAGGATGACAAGCCACATTCATCCTCCAACTCGTCACTCACAATCTGAGCAGGCACAGTAGGACAGTAGGGCAAATCAGAAAAATTGATGATCAGCACCATAGGCTGCCTAAATGAATACCTATCCTGACCAGCCCTTGCCCTGCTGATGGGAGTGAATGAGACACATGGTGAGGAAGTTACTGATGATCATCTAAATATGTACATTCTGCTATGGCTTGTACAATCAGTTGTTGGTTAGATGATCACACTATCTGCAAATATTTACATGTGAGAAAGAAAATGTCATCTTACTGGTTTCCATGCCTGGAGGAGGTCCTCATATCCATGTATCTCTCTCTCTCTCTCATTAGTTCAGAATCCTGTACAGTAGGCCTAAGAGATTCAAGTCTGTTAGTAAAGTTAAAATGAAGTAGAGAATGTTCCTTCTGGGGAGTGAGATCTACTGTCACATCTAGGAAACTGGAAGACTTATAAAATCTCAAGTGCAGAGGTGGGTACATTTCTTTTTCTCTCTCTTGCTCTCCCCTGCTTGCTCTCTCTCTCTCTCTCTTGCTAATTTGAAAGAAGATAAAAGCATAAGTGTTTCTGCACTCATGGTACTTACAATGTGACTAATTTTTGGTTTTGCCCATTTTCCCAGTACTGTTAGTGGTTTCAAGTTACTTTTGGTCTGAGGAAAATGGAAAATCAAACATCTCTGTCAGTGCCTCATTAGGATACAAAATTACATTAGTCATTCCCAAATTCTAAAAGTAAATGGGCATTTCAGCTGCACTTAGATGAATGACCCTTTGGCCTTCTTAACTTCTCTGATAAGGACAATGAAGTAATCAGGCATGATACTTGTCACCTCTTTATGTAGTCTAAGACCCATGTATTATCCTTTTTAAGGATGGCCATTCTCTCCAGGTAATTCAGTGGACCTGTGCAGTAACGGGGTGGGTGTACAAGACACTAAGAAAGTTACATCTGTGTTACGAGTGGCAGGTGGTCACATCTTAATGGTTCCTCAGCTGCTTTGTGTAGACCAGTCAACTACAGATGTGATGTCTTGGACCTGTTCTTCAGGTCATTGGTTATTTACAGCAGCTTGTCTGTGGAATCCTGTAAGCCTCAAATGATCATGTAATCTAAGTTGTTTGTTTAAATCTTCATGGAAGCAGGTATATAGAGTCTGCAATATTTCATACTTCATTCATTCTCCAGCATCTGAGAAATGGTTGTACTACTGAGAATAACTGTCTTAAAATCACACTGATATTTTCTTCATAGAAATCATAGAAATGTCTTGTCGGTCTTCCTATTTTTTTAATAACTGTGTTTTTTTTGGGGGGGGGGGGTTGTAAAATAATGGACCTATCTCTGTCTGTTGGATATCTTTCTTCTATGCTACAAAACATTCAAAACAGCAGTCTAATCTTTTTAGTGCATATTTTGCTTAAAGCATTTAATAATCTAGACAATGTAGTACTGGTACATATCTCCTTCCTTGTGTTAGAACTAAAACTTGTTGTGTTCCACTGCCCTGCAGGACTTCACTATGACTTTATACCTACGACATTACTGGAAGGATGAGAGGCTGTCTTTTCCCAGTTCTACCAACCAGAGCATGACATTTGATGGCAGGCTTGTGAAGAAGATTTGGGTGCCAGACATGTTTTTTGTTCACTCTAAGAGGTCCTTTATTCATGATACCACAACAGACAACATCATGCTACGAGTATTTCCTGATGGAAAGGTGCTTTACAGTCTGAGGTAATGCTTCATGCCTTCTTGCTCTATATTCAAAGCAGCATGATACATAGTTAGAAGAACACCAATATACCTTTTAAAATGTGTTTTCTATTTGATGACTCAGGTTAGCAGTATTCATTCATTAGCATGAAAACATGAAGGAAGCATTGTGCCAACATACATACACAAACACCAATCAAACTATCTAAGCAAGTGTCACCATGTTTATCGGTTCTTAGTTATGATGATGTTATTTGCACACTGTGCATATATTGCATCCAGTTTCTTGGTCAGAGCAGCATCATCACCTATAACATAAAAGACAGTGTATATTTACTCATTCATACCAGCTATGGCATGCTTTTATTACTATTTTAAAATAACAAGGACACTGAAGCGGGCGTTCATGTGGTCATTTTAAATAAAGCTGAACCTGAATGATAGTATAAATGTATCAAGGAAGCAATGCAATGTCTTACATATCAGTCTACACGTATTGCATCCAGCCAGGCAAAAGAGGCCATTAAACATTCCACAAAGGTCTAGGGGAAAAACATTAATTCCATATTATTTAATACTATAGATTTTTAGGTGTATTCTGTGTTCTTTCAGAATGCCTTCAAATTCATAAAGCAGCAATCTTTATGCTGAGTCTAGTACTTTAAGAAAACTTTGAGCTGCACAAACATAATGCGACTCAGTAAGTTGTTTATATTTATGTCCTCAGTTCTGACTATCTCCTTAACATTTTGGATACTGGAGATTTGGTCCTAAACATGAGCTAGAATTGATATTTTGTCAAAAAATGACTTGTTAAAATAACAATACCGCAAGGGTTATATAGTAATTTTCACTGTAACAAGCTGCGATTGATTTTACATATTAAAATTTGAACATTTGAATGAAAGGATTAAATGTTAAAATTATATGATCATAAGGATAGATATAGATTTTTCTAAACTTCTATGCAATTATAAAATAACAGTCCCAAAAGTAAGTCCCAACAGGTTAGGTGAGTAGATAGATGCAAAAATATCCCTCCAAACCAAGTAGAAGGCAGCTGTAGCAGGTAATAGTAGCCAGAGAAGTCCAATCAGAATGTAAAAAACGTTTAATAATGTAGCGTAAGCGCTTTCATAACATCAGTTACTTCCTCAGATGCATAAAAACAGTGCATAAAGATCACATATAGATATATATATTATATATATATATCTATATATATATATCTATATCTATATATATATATATATATATATCTATATCTATATATATATATATATATATATATATATATATATATATCTTTATATATATATATATATATCTATATATATATATATATATATATATATATATATATACACCAAGGACATGAAGAGAAACCAATCATGTTCCACATATTTCCTTCCATTTTTTTAAAAACTTATAAACCAATTAAGATTTAAAGGAACAGCAGCTAACACAACAAATGTGCATGTAAAATACCCCATACATTAAAACATATTGGTAGATTATTCTGTCATACTATGGAAAAAAACTTGTATTCATTCATATATATATATATATATATATATATATATATATATATATAAAATACATACAATTCATCTTAATCAAACATAATAATTCATCTTTTAATTCTCCTTCCTTTTAACACAGGTTTCAAGAGGTTTCATTCGTAGAATCCATTTTAACTCTTGTGTTTTCATTTTATTAATTATATCCCCTATTCTAGAACTGTCCTGTATAACTTGCAAAACCTGAAACTTAAATTGATGACTCCCTTCTTCAGTTAATACGTATTTAGCAATGGCACTGTACTCACGTTTCATCCTTGTACAGTAATCATGGTCCCTAATTCTTTACCTCAACCTGCGATTTGTTTACCATGGGCCCTTCCTCATTGGTTATGAAATGAGAAAGGACCCGTGGTAAGGAGTAAAGCTTTACCTGGGCAAGCTGAGTAGCCTGATTCTGCTTTTTCCAGGTTTCCTTTGCTGATTCAGCCAACACAGAAGACGTCATTCAATGGTGAGGCTCCGGTGAACAGTCAGAAATGGAAGGAGCCACTAATTCCATCGCAAAACAGGACTATAAAGAAAATGTGGGGCTACGGAGATCAGGACTGGTATGGAACATTTCACAATATGAACTAGATGCAGTGGAAACTCAACTGTTATGTAAGGGTTTGAGTTTTATACCCAATGCAGATATTGCTCTTTGTGACATTTTAACACAAGTTAGATTGTTTGCGCGTAATATGGCTTGTAAAAAACTGTATGGAATGAAGGATGGAAATGTTTTTAATATGTACAAGAAGCAAAGTTTGTTTATTCCTACAATGCCAACTAATATTGATGTTTTTATTAAGGCATGCAAAAGGGATTTACATGATGATCATAGATTAGTGCAAAATAGGCATATGGATAATTTAACTAAACAACAATGTTCAGCGATCAGCTCTTTACAGAATAACAGTAAATCCACTGATTAAGATGAATTGTATGTATTATATATTAAATCTTAATTGGTTTATAGGTTTTTAAAAAATGGAGGGAAATATGTGGAACATGATTGGTTTCTCTACATGTCCTTGGTGTGTATATATATATATATATATATATATATATATATATATATATATATATATGTGTGTGATCTTTATGCACTGTTTTTATGCATCTGAGGAAGTAACAACGCTACGTTATTAAAAGTTTTTTACATTCTGATTGGAGTTCTCTGGCTACTATTATTTACTACAGCTGCCTTTTACTTAGTTTGGAGGGATATTTCTGCTTCTATACAATTATATTGTACAATGAAAGGAGTTTCTTAACTTACTCATACTAATGGAAGAAATAAGTTGAATGTTGACATGATGTAGATTCTTAAGTTTTCAGCGTCCCAGTTTTTATGTGTGTGTATTATTTTAGTTAAGTTTTTTGTTAACAACTGACAGCAGTTCATATTTTTAGAAATGCATTATTTTGCAAAGGCTATGTCTGAATATAGAAATAAGTATATATTCCTCTGCTGCTATGCACCTGCAGTGGTCTGGCCAATAAGCCCACCAACTCTCTTGCTTCACACTTGGCCCCGCTCTTTCTTCTGAAGGGAGCCAAGATTATGGAGGGACTCTGTTTCCTACAGAACATGACTCAAGAAGGCTTCCCAGTGGCTCAGATGCTCATTTTAAGATGCACCACTGCATTTCTTTCCCTCATCTTGTTTCCAAATAAGAGTGGATGACATACTTCCTGAGTTGATAATGGCGATTACAGCAGTTTTACTGTATAAAGGAATGAATCCAGAATTTTAATTAAATTACACACTATTTCAAGATGAAGCAGATCAGTATATCCATCTGAGGCACTGCAATGGGAAGAGATTTTGCTGCTAGTGTAGCTGACTAGGAGGAATCTTTTAATAAGGCAGTTGTCCAGGATTTGAGAGAGACTCATAGCCTGTAATGGATTCATAGCTCATGGTAGATAAATTCACATGCAGATGATCTCTTAATGTGAAGTCTCAGTGAAAAAGGCTGCATAACTCAGAGTGTGAACACTGACATGTTCATAAACTTGTTACCCAGTGAGAAGAATAGGTAGCAAAACAAAGTCTAAAAGGTCAGCATAAGATGGTCGGTCAACTGCCTTCTGCCTGTAAAGGGAACCAGATCTTGTCTCCCTAGGAAAAGATCTAGAACACTAGCTGCAGCTGCTAAGACCTCAGTTTAGAAAGGTGGGATGCAGGAGGGTTATTAACTTTATTGGCAGAGTTGCAAAATCTTATAATCCTACTGACACCTCCAGATGTTTCTCTGGAGCTAGGTATCTAATACTCCTTGTTCATATTTACTTTAATGGTTCTAAAACCAAGGTACTTGCAGACTACTAAAATATTTCATCTTAAAGCTTACATGATGGGCAACTCCACCACATTGACAATTCACCTACATCTAGTACAACTAAGGAAATATTAAATATGGGGGGGGCTCAGAGAAGCTTAACACAACACAGAAGTCTGAAGTCTTATCTTGGAAGGTTTCCACATTGTGACAAGCCTTTCTAATTCTCAAACTGATCTTCCACCAAGATCCCCCCCAACTGAGGCCTTAGTGCAGGGAACAGTTTCAGTGGGGAAGCTGCATGCTAATGCTGCAGTCAGGGGAGTTGGTAATGTTAGTTAGTCACATGCTCTTTCCTGGTAGTGTGTGCCTCTCCCAGTTTGCTAGGATTAAAAGAATAGCTCAGCTGAGTAGCATTTTATTCAAGAACGTAAGAGTGAATGTTATCAAAAGAGAGCATTCAACCATTCAGTCCTTTGGAAGTTCTCACGGTGCAGGTAAGTGTAGCATAACCATACGGGTGGAGGTATGTCAGTGTGTGGACCTGAGTGCATTTCTGTAGGGGCATAAATGAGGCTAAACATGTGTGTGTGTGTTTGTGTGTGTGTGTGTGTGAGAGTAGAGGAGTGAATTTGCTAACTCAATGCATGGGCTGCTAGGGAAAACAACTAATGTGATCGGGTCTCATAGCACACTGACTGATTTGGAGACATGGTAATGAGACACTAATAAGGTGTTTCTTAATGCAACTATACTTTGACTGAATCAGAATTACTCTCAGCCATGCTAATTGACCAACCTGCATTGAGAAATTAGCTCAGACAGAGAATCCCAGAGATTGTTTATGTGACATTTATTTATATGTTTATAATTTTCTCAACAATTAATCAACAAAGTTACAATTGTTTAACCTCATATGAAAGCTCACAGCTGGATGAACAAAATCCTGCTGACAGTGAGTGTGTGTGTGTGTGTGTGTGTGTGTGTGTGTGTGTGTGTATGTGTGTGTGTGTGTGTGTGTGTGTGTGTGTGTGTAGCTTGCATAGTTACTGATATATAAGTTGCTTACAAAACATTACAAAAACAAATTTGTGGTGTTTATTGTGATTTATAAAATCCAGTTTAAGACCTAGAATCTAATGGATGTGACCACTGTAAAGATTAGTTTATGCTGCACAGCTTACAATTTATGATTCTTTAGTAAGACTTACAATTCCAGAGTTATGACTTTTTTAAACTGTAAAGCTGTAAGCTGATTTTACTAAAAAGGTCCAGAAATAGCCATTGGAAATTAAAAGTATAAACACTCAGAGCACCATTGGAGGGGATGGAAGCACATGAGCAGTCTTCCTTTTTACTCTCCTACTTTCTGTGTTTCCTTCTGTTCCCAAAATATATTGACAATATTTGTTACATCTCAAACTCTTAAACCTCATCAAAGATTACATGACACTAAACGATTACTTAGCACATTATACTTACTTCCTACTTACCAATCCCTTTATAACTTATCCTGAAACTTATTCTGTCTTCTTTTCCCTTTTATGTGCTTTAGTCTTTTTATTCATTAACTTCCTCCATTCCTCTGTCATTTATCATTATCTTAACAAATTCCACTCCATCATCATCATTACCTCATTAAAACCCTTCTTATGAATCTAAGGATGTAAGTTCATTACACATAGTCTCCTTTTTTAGCTTCTTAAATGCTGTAAAATCGGTTCATAGGTATATACTAGTCTAACAATCACTACAGCCCTGATAAGCCTAACAATAAAACACAAATGTGACCAACAAATTGGATATAATACAAGGGATGATTTACTGACTGCCTTTGTCCACCAGAGACATGGACACCAGACCAGGGCTGAGTTTCTGATTATCTACCCATTGGTCTAAGTTGCACTTAATTAGGGATAGAGAAGAACTATGCTTCAAGTAGAAGGGAACCCTGCTCCAGAAAATGGGAATTCTCTGAGAAACATATGTGGCTCTCCAACATGTCCTATTTATGTCACAAGCAAAAGTTAGGTCTTTTAATCTTGTAATTCTGCTTATTTTGCAGGTGTGCAAAAGGTTCATCAAAACAGAGCCCAAGGATGCCTTGTATGCAAGGCAAGGACCACCTTTTAGAAGTTCGTATGATACCAAGTAAAGAAACTGGGCTTTGAGGTGATCAGTGTAGGACATTGTGTTTATTCCTTGCAGTATTTTTATTAGAAATGTTTGTGGACATTCCATTTGCTGCATCTGTCTGGTCAGAAACGTACCAAAGAGGGCATTGTACTCTATGATGGGTCTGATGCGGGCCAAGTACAGTGGTATGATGAGCTCTCTGGACCTAGATGCCATGCCCTAGTTTATAAGTTCAGTGACATAGAAGGATTTTCTTACTACCTTAGACATGTTAGTCAAGGGTAGGCAACTGTCTACATGAGTTCCCAGATCCCTGACTAGTGAATCATCTTTTAGGATGTTTTATTGATGATGCATTTACTCAGTATAGCCAACTTCCCAAAAGGTACTAAAATGCATTTCTTGGTACTGAGTTTTAAGTCATGGCTTAGGCACCAAGTGCTTGTCTGTGTTAGACATTACAAAAGGGTGTTTCATCTTGGGGGGATTTAATGACTGCTTCCCGTTTGCATTCATCTGTGAATTGGTTAGCCAGAGGCCTTTGATATTGTCTTTGACATCTGAGAAGTAGATGCCAAAGAGGAGTGGAGGTGGCCTCACTGATGCTAACCTAGTGGGTCCTATCAGTGAGCCAGCTAGCTATCCAGCATGTTATAAAGGGGCTAACACCTAGTTCTATAAACATGTTGACAATGCCTATGTGGGGTATTGTATCAAGTTCTTTAGATGGATATAAGTAGGCAGTATGCACTGTTTTCTCCCTCATCCCTTGCATTAGTGACCTTTTCAAAGAAGTCCACCAGATTCATTAAGCATGACCTACCTTTGGCCAAACCAAAACTAGGATGGATCTATTGTCTGGGGGTCTCCTATGTCCTTGTTGATATTTTTTTTTTTTTTTTTTTTGCAAAATTACAAGAATAAATGCAGTGATATAATATAATGATAGACTACAAAAACAAAACAACAATAGTCTCCCAAAATTCAAAACATTTTGATTATAATAACTATTTACAATATATGCACCATTCCTGAAATATTAGGAAAGGTTGTTAGATAAATATTTCAGTCATTCAAAGGGAAATCTAATTCAGTATCAAATGAAATGCATCAGCAAATCTTATTTGTGTGAAAGTTAATGTCAAGATTTATCAAGATGTCAAAGTTTATCATTTTGCTGACGCATTTCAATGAGTGATAATTTTGGCAATTGATTATTGATGAAGATCTTCAAATATAACCTGCTTTTCATTATGTTGATTTCTCTGGTAGCTATTTCTTGAAGAGATGATAATTCTTCAAATTGTGGTGCAGCTGTTATTTTCTATTTTCTTGTTATATTCTTTCTTGCTGCAGCTGAAATTTTCCATGTTAAATATAGACTATCATTATTCATTTTTTAATTCTCTGATATATTAAATAGTACTAATGTTTTTGATAGGATAGATGATTCAGACTATAGAGTTTTTAGAAAGTCTGCAATTTTGTTCCAATAGTTATGTATATCAAGACAATCATAAAAGATGTGTATCTAAGCAATCATAAAATATGTGTATCTAGTCTGCAGTACATATTTGGTTACATCTCCAGCACTCATTAGTCTTATCTTTATTAAATTCTGAAATTCTTTTATCTGTCAAGAAGGCCTTGTGTATGTGTTTCCATGTGAAGATACACCAGTAATGAGACCATGAAGTGTTTTTACAGATTTCATCAATTGTTGCTTATGCAATTATTTTAATGGTATATTAAATCCTAAAGTAATATAATTCAAATATTTATCATTCAGTTTATGTACAATAAAGAGTTTATATAGATAATTATACTTTTCAATTCATATTTATTATATAATATTTGCAAAGTATTTATATTAGTTTTTTCTATCTCTTTATATTGAGAACATGACAAAGGAAGACATTTGTCTTGTACATATAACATAGTATATTGTAAATTAATCCATTCTTTTAAGTCAAGATGGTTGCATTGTCTTAAATTTTATACCATCAAGACAATGTAACCAACATATAAATCTTTTATTTTCCCACATTGCAATTTCTTGTTTAGAAGTTTCTTTGAAAAAGTATTTTGCTATTTTAAAAAGTATGTTTTTCAAACCAAATCAACATTGTTTAATATTGAGTGTTTGAAGGTTTTGAAGATATTAATATAATTTGATTGTAATGAATGAAATATACCAAACTGAACATAATTACTTAAATATCTCCAAAAAGGGTTATTTATATTATTACTCTGAGTGTTGCCAATTGTCTTTTTATTGTTATTCAGTAGTGCATAACATAGTGTTTTCCAGTTAGAGTTATAAATATAATCTAGCCAGTTGATTAAGATTTTAAAAATTGCTGCTTTTGTATAAATTAATATGTTTGATATATGTTTGGAAAATGTATTCCTTGTAAAGACCAAGGTCAACAATGACGCTTAAGTGCAATTCTAGGTCTGTTTGGAAACCAAATAAATTTTAGGACCAGCTTATTAATTTTTTAACATAATTTTGTTTGGACAAAGATCCAGGGCTTGTCTTATGTATGATATTTTGGCGGAAATGGCCATTTTAATCAGTTGCAATCCATCTTCAAATGGAATTATTGTTTTAGTCCAAGAGTATGTTGTATTACATATGGATTTATGAACTCTTTCATAGTTTGAGTTTTTAGTTTCTTCCAGGGTTTCAAGTATATAACTACTAACATATGTTATAGAGGAAGACTGTTTACTAGTTCTGTTGTTTTGATTCATTTGAATTTGTTTGTTTTTGTTTATAAATAAAAATTCTTATTTGTGTTAAGCCAGAGGTTTTTGATATTGTTTGATAATATGATCCAGTTCTTTTAATTGTTCTATGAAGTTCTATAATCTTAACATTATATTGTCTGTAAATAACATGATTTTTGAGTTAGAATCCTTATAAATTTCTATCCCTTTTGTATTGGAATTGAATTGAATTAAGATTGCTAAAATTTCAATAGCTAATGGAAATAAAATAGAAAATAGTGGGCATCCTTATATTGTGCCTGTATTTAGGGGGGGTAGATTCTGATGAAAATGGTCCTAATTTTGCATATGCTTTGTTATTTTTGCATGCATTTGCTAATAGAGAGATAAATTGTGAGGGAATGCCAAATAGCACAAGACTTTTGAATAAATAATTCCAATATATAGAATTAAACAGTTTTTCAATGTCTAAATTAATAAAAACAGATTCTTGTTTCTCAATATTTATAAAATCCAAAAATGTTGCTATTATTTTAATATTATCAGATGATGTATGTTGCTTATATATAAAGCCAGTTAGATCGGAATTGTTTGGGGTACTTTTTAAATTTATCAGATAGAATAGACATGCATGTTTTATAATCGGTATTCAGAAGTGAGATGAGTTTACATAAAGGATATAACTGAGGATTTTTGTTTTCTTTGCATGTAGGAGTGATTAATTATTACTTACAAGAGGGAGGATTTGCTTCATTTGATTGTATATCTATGAAAGTTTTATGAAAAAATAAATGGTATTTTGAGGGAATATCTTATAATATTCAGCAATTATTCCCTCAATTCCTGGGACTTTATTGGGTTTAAGTTCCTTTATTTTATTAAGTATTTCTTGAAATGTAATCTGTTTGAGTAAATTCTCTTTAAGTCCAGTTGGAAATGTTTTAGGAGAAATCGATCCCTATAAGTGTTTTTATATATATATATATATATATATATATATATATATATATATATATATATATGTGTCTATATATATATATATATATATATATATATATATATATATATATATATATATATATATATATATCAGTTTGTTTTAGTTTTGTAACAGTGTCTAAATACATTTAGTATATCACCAATATATCTACTTGGTTTATTATTTATGTTGTTCTTTATTCCTAGTATGTCACTATATCTAGATTGTATTTTAACTATCTTCATTAGATTATGTACACATATTTTGGTGACACAGCATATGAGGCTATTTTTAATTTTTTTGAGTGCAAGTTCAGTTTTATGCAACAGGAATTCAGTACATTTTTGTTTAAAATTTCTATTTCATCTTTTAGAGATTTATCATTGCTTTTATATCTAGCATTAGCTTCTTGAAATTCAAGCTGAATATTTAGAAGATTTCTGTCCCATTGTTTTAATTTATTTTTATATCACATTATGGATTTTACATATATATAGACTTTAAAGGAGTCCCATATTATAATCTTGCTAATTTCTCCTGTTATTAGTTTGCATAACAAATAAATTTCTGAAAGCAGGCAGGATTGAAACTCTTTTAATTTGGTGACATAGGCAGGAATTCTAGTTATTAATGATAGTTGTTTTGAGTCTATTCCAAGTTTTACATTAAGAGCTTTGTGGTCAGTTATAGACTACAGGATTATGTTAAAGTTTAAAATATTTTAATTTATATCCTGTGAACTTAGAATTCTATTGATTCTATTTTGAGTACCGTAATTATAAGAATAGTGCATAATCTCAAAAGATTTATTGCCTTTCATATTAAAAGTATATTTTAAATTGAAAGATTCTTTCCAGTTTTTAGCGCTTTGGCTGTAGAAGTTAATCTTGGTTTTCTAATAGCACTAGTTTCTGAGTCATCTAATATGCAATTAAAGTCACATCCTAGTATTAGATTACCTTTGGTATTAATAACAATGTCTAAACTTTTCTACTCCATGACCCAAGTGTATTCCTCTCCATCCAGCTGCTTCACTCTACATGTACCAAGCACACACTAAGTCTGACAATTGCTGCTGAAAAGTTAACATAATCACACTACCTAAAGAAGTTGTAGAGCTGAATTTCACCTCCAATTGCAAAAATTCAAAAGAAACAATACCTTCAGTTAAAATCTATATAAGGCAATTTCCAAGACTCGGACTAAGCTTAATTGTTTTCCCTCATTTATACATTAGTGTGTTCTGTATTGTAGTGTTGAAACTGCTGGAGGGACACCATCACCCCACCCCACCCACAAGCCTTTTACTGCTGAAGGTGAAGCCAAATTAACACTTTAGCATATTTTACTCTAGCAATGTAAAGCATTCATAGAAATGCAAAAAAAAAAGCCCATCATTCCCCGCAACCATACCGAATTCCTGGGTATTTCCTGGTTCTGAGGGCAAAATAATATGGTGCCATGAATTTCCAAATGGCCCTTTCAAATCCAGATTTTTTTTTTAACAATTTTCCATTACAGCTGCAGCCCATCCACAATTTAAAGCAGCTGTCAATTGCTAGGCAAAGAGGACTATACAAGTGCAGCATGGCACAGATTTCCAAAGTCAATGTCACAGTAGTTACAACGTTTGGGATTCATAGATCCCAAACTATACAAGTGCAGCATGGAGCAGAGTTCCAAAGTCAATGTCACAGTAGTTACAAAGTTTGGGATTCATAGATCCCAAACTATACAAGTGCAGCATGGCACAGATTTCCAAAGTCAATGTCACAGTAGTTACAAAGTTTGGGATTCATAGATCCCAAACTATGCAAATGCAGCAGGGAGCAGAGTTCCAAAGGCGTTAAGTTTCAACACATTTTGTGATGTATGCCTATGTCTTTCAAAGCTGGAATATGTGTAGGGTGAATCGGAGTTGCTTCACCCTTGACAGATATGTGATGAAGACAAGTAGTGCTGTGTGTGTGTGTGTGTGTGTGTGTGTGTGTGTGTGTGTGTGTGTGTGTGTGTGTGTGTGTGTGCGTGTGTGTGTGTATGTATGAATGGAAACCATACCTTTCAAATGTCCCACTGTTTGTAGAATGTCCCCTATTTCCTCTCATATTTTACACTACACTATCCTTTGTATTTTTTATTTTCTGATAAATCACTGAGGATTGCAGTTAATCTGTAACTGCAGACAAAACAGTTCCTTGCTTATTATTGTTCAGAAAAATCCGTTGATGAAAAAATGTATTAACTTTTAATTTGTCTCTCATTTTGGGCCTTTGTCATTCCATAATTTTTTGGGTTTGTCGCACATTCTCAAGCAAAGATGTTAAAAGGTATCAACTCCTGGAAAGTACACTGAGCAACAGCCTAATACACCTGATAATCCCAGCCATACAGTGAGCGTACAGCATCCAGAAACACAATCAAAACAAAAGCTGTCAAAATTTGAAAAGGAAATTAGGGACAATTGGGAACGTAAGAGCACCAAAGTCACGTGTGGTAGTCGCATCTGTAAGTCTTTTCCTGAGATGAACTAACCCTCTACTATTGCAGTATAACTGCATCTGTTAAGCAGATGGGGAAGATGAAAACAGTTGCAGTAATTTGTACTTGTTCACACTGATGCAGGATCTGGATGTAGAACATACAGTGAATGACTTTAGTGATCCAACTTTGAAGATTTTAGTAAGGCAAATATGTATCAGTAGAAATAATTTCTTCATTAAAAGTCATCATATGGCAGGTGGTTTAAAGCTTTTGAGAAATAAGTGCACCTGTGTCTTTGGTCCAGCGGTATGTTTCATTTAGTCAGTATAATGATTCATAAGGCATTAAAATCAAGAATTCCAAGTACAAGCCATAATCTACATCATTTCCATAATTAAGGGGCGAACAACATTCTGAGAAATGCATCTTTTAATGGCTTTCCCTGAAAAACATTCCCAAACAAATAGATTTCTACTGCAAGTTTAAACCTTCTCCTCTTTCAATGAAGTAGTTCTTGGATTTTGGAAAGTGCATTTTTTGAATATATGTAATCAGGGAGGGGGTTACAGTTAATGTTCTTGTTTTGTAACCTTGAATTTGGAGTACCATCATGTGTCTAAAGTACTGCATTTAAGCAAATCAAGATTGTTAGTGATTATTCACACATAACCCTAAGTGTATAAGTACAGTGTTAAGCATGTATGTATTGTTTGATTCAAGGTATTGGCTATTATAATCCATCTACAGCAGTATAAAGACAAAAAGATAATAAATTTAAAGACAAAAAGAATACAGTGCTCTGAAACACGTTAGTGTATTTGTATCCAGACACTAATCAATAATACATATGCAATGCATGCACAAACACAAACACTCGTGTATATACACTTGCAAAAGTACACCCTTGTGCATGCATATCATACCTCTAAACATTTTGCTCAACACTCTGGACAAAGCTAAATAAAGCTTAAAAATTGTCACTATCAGTGGTAGTTTTTAAATATTACTTTAATTAACTTAAAAAGTAAACAGAACATGAGGTTTTCCATCAAAATACATTTCTCAAAACTAAAAAGTATGAAACACTGAGGTCTTGCATTACTGACTGACTGCAATCCTCAGTGATATACCAGAAAATCAAAAATTGTGCAAGTGACAAGGCAAAACTATAAGACAAAATCAGGGGCAGTTAAGAGGTATGATGCATACAAATGCAGACGTATTATAACATATATCCAGCAATAGACAGATGCAGTAGCTCTTGAAGAACATAAAATAGTTTAAATAGAAATACATAAAAAGTAACTCTTAAAAAAGATTATTTAAAAAAAATAAAAAAGTATCAAAATAAATGGTTACTTTTGTAAAGTAAAATTAATATCCATTGCAAACTGCAGTCCGGCCCAGAAGTTTATAAAAACATGATAATTACTTATAAAGCTTATTTGAACCTTAGTATGATATTCTGCACTACATTCGTTCATAAATAATTAATAATAAATAAGCCTTGCATTTCCTTTAAGCAAAAGGGAATAAAAAATAGCACATAAAGTTTAGAATATAAGTAGTCAATATGTTAATAGCAGCATAAAACTAAATCTATTGTAATAATTAGAAAAGTCACATGTATATTAAATAAATGTAGTAAATATTAAATACAAAAAGAAGAATTACCTTTGCTTTAATAAACAGAGCTTGTTTGAGTATTGACATAGTGCTGAAACAATTTTTGGCTTGAATATTACATTTTTCCATACATGTTTTCCACTATGGAAGAATGCTTTGAGATTGTTGATATATATATATATATTTATATATATGGAAACACACCATATAATTGAACATTTATTATATGGAATGTTTTTCAGCTGGCAGAAGTGATAGAAACTCATTTGATCACTTCTGATGGCATTAAGTTTGTGCAAGTGGACAGTGGGATCAGTGGAATTTGCCCTTTCTCCACTTTACAGCAATCTCAGAATCTCTTCCAGGCCTTTGCAACTTTGTATGACTACAGACAATGCCCAGCAGATTTGCTAGGTTTGTAGACAGGAGTTTTCGGTCACTGAACTGCACTGACTGACTGGTTACATAATTGTGTAAAATGTTTTTTAGTGCTGGAATGGCAGATGGATGCTGGAAAATTAATTACTATTTTGTAATTTTGTTACATTTAGAGGTGCTACTTAATATTAACATAGCAGTTAATTTTATTTTTATAAAAGAAAATTGCATTTTAGTTTTATACACATTCAAATTTTGATACAAGTTCAAATAAATAAACATTATCATTCTGGTTATATTTTGTATTGTTTAATATTTTGTCTGTTCTTCAGTTTGTGTTGCAAATGTTTGTATCCCACAAGTCCATCAGAGTGGGTAAAGTTACATAATTATGTATGCAAATTTATGTTAATTAATGTCCAGATATTTCACTAGTTGTACCTACTTTTCATGGGCTCTGTTCAGATTTTTGATGATTCCAAGTTGAGAGGTATGAAGCTCATTATTATGAAATTAAATGCTGTGACTCGTGTCTTTGCATCCATAAACATTCTACCTTACTGATTGTTTGTTTTTGGTGGTAAACCATATGTGGGGGAGTAACTACATTCCATTGAAGTACCTGATTAGTCCTTCCCTCATCTCAGTTGTTCTCCCAACTTCTGCCTTCATGGCTCCAAATTCAAAATCACTTCTCTACCCCATGACCCAAGAATATTCCTCTCCATTCAGCTGCTTGAGACTACAGTGAGGTACATTGCATTTCTGGATTTCTTAACAGATATGGTTTATTTAATTCTGGTTCAATTTTGTACTAGAAACAATTACAAAGAAGCTTCTACTGTGTTACATACTGGCTAAGTGTTGTCATTCTTCTGTTACTGTATAGTAAATACGTCAGCAAATCTCTACTGGCTTTTTGCTGTAGGTCTCAGTAGTAGAACCTATTTGTTCCTACTATGTTAAATTCTGACTAAGTGTTGTCTTTCTGCTGTTAATGTGTAGCAAATACATTTGCAAGTTTCTCTTGGCTTTTTGCTGTAGGATTCTGTTGTTTGTCTTTTCAGTTTTCCCGGTTAGGGGTCACCACAGCGGAACTCCGGTCTGCTAATGATTGGCAGTCATTTTTTATGGTGCCAAGTTGCCAGCCCGATGCCCAACCTTCAGTGAAGGCATGCCCATTCATGCATGGCTTTCAGAGGCCACTTGACCACAGGGAGGACATGCAGACTCCACACAGAAGGCACTCCAGCCGAGAATCGAACAGGAGAATCTCTTGCTGTGAGTTAACAACGCTACCGCTGTACCACTGTGGAACTTGCTGTAGGATTCTGTGAAACCACTTAATTTTTGCTTTATGTACTGCACAGTTACAGCAAGTAAGTTTTTGGTGTGTTGTCATCTGGTTACGTGTTATTTTTTCCTCTCTGCTGCTAGTCTCTAGCATATATATTTGCATGTTTTTCCTTATGTCTACTGAAGGTTTCAATTCTAATACTTGATTTTATGTTTTACGAACAGCACAGTTAATGTCTTGTCTAGTCAATTGTTAATAATATGAGACAGGTCTGTTTGTGAAAAGAGTTTGGTCATTGCCTAGCTTTTTTTTCTTTATGTTACAAACTCAAGCTGCTTATTCTAAAGTGCTTAAACATCACATTTACAGGTTGTATGTTGTGTAGCAAAGAGTGAGAACTAACTGTGATAGGCATTGTATCTGTCCTTCTAAAACCTGTAAACCTCCATCTCAATAATCGCACACTTGCATACTAACACATCTCTTGTTCATCAATTTTCCTTCTGTCCTTCTGAAATGTGGAAGTCTCCATTTTTGTTTTAGCAATCCCAAACTTGCATACCTAGACATATCTTCTGTTAGCTTTCTTATTTTCCTGTTTAATGTCTATAAAGCAGAAATGCACAACTTTGAAATATAGTGCACTACTTATGTTTGCCAAACACTACTTAAAATACTATTTGTCTAAACTCTGCTACATTATCTACTTAGTCCAACCAGCAAACAAGCCTAATTGTTTTTAATTGATGTCACTCTCTCTCAGTGTACCAAGCACACAGTAGGTTTGACAACTGCTGCTGAAAAGTTAACATAATTACACTTCCTAAGGAACTTGTACAGCTGTATTTCACTTCCAGTTGCAAAAATTCAAACTAAATAATACCTTCAGTTACAATCTATGTAAGGCAATGTCCAAGACTCAAGCTAAACTTAATTGCTTCCCTTAATTTATACATTAGTGCATTCTGCATTGTAGTTTTAAATCTGCTGGAGGGAAACCCCCACCCCCACCCGCAAGACTTTTACTGTGAAGGTGAAGCTAAATTAACACTTTAGCATATTTTAATCTAGAAGTGTAAAACATCCCTAGAAAGGCAATAAAAGTCCATTATCAGAAAATAAAATGCTGTGACTCGTTTCAAGTATTTATAGAGTTTAAAGACCTTGGCTTTGTATCCATAAACATTCTACCTCACTGATTGTTTATTTTTGGTGGTAAACCATATATGGGAGGGAGTAACTGCATTCCATTGTGGTACCTGATTGGTCCTCCCCTCAGCCAGTCACTGCAATGCTGCCTTTTGCAGTTAACTTAGGTGTATATTTGTGACACTACCAGCCCAGCTATCTGTAATTTTGTAAATAATTCTATGTCATTTGTGAATATTGATATGATTTTTACAGAACTGTATGTTATGTACTAAGCTTCAAGGATGTGTCCACAGTGTACACTAGTGGAAAGAACAGAAATGTATATAAACTATACACCTGTGCAAATGTATGTTCTAATAATAGAATCTGGAACATACAGACTTAACTTACAAAACGTCAAGAAAATAAGTTGAAATTGTTTTACGATTGTGTTATCTCTCAGTTTCAGTGAAACAGACACAATGTCTAGAGCTAGAGGTTTTTCTATTGTCTTGAAACAGAAATAATTACTAGGTTTCAAATGTAAAAGCATTTTACTGTTTTATGCCTTCCAAGTCCTGCAAACTTCTGAGAGATATGTACTTTTCACACAGAGATGTTAAAATTATGATTAGTTTCTGTTAGCCTGGGAACTGAAGGCAGGTGACAAAGAGTGATGTCATCCAAGCTGACCCAGACTTTATCAGCAGAGACTGTAAATCTGAGGGAGAAGCTGGAAAATCGGCTGCAGAAGGAGGCTAATACAGATATCAACATTCTTCGTCTTCAGCAGTATGTACAGCTGAATATTACCCCGAGAGGTCTGCGAGCATACAAAGCACCTACAACCCCCTTTGAGGAGGGGAATGCTGAGGATACAGATGGGTACAGGCAGCTCACCAGTGTTCCACTGAATGGGTATGCATCCTAATTGAGAGGGATGAGTTAAATAAGTGAAGGCTTAAAGAAGAAATCAGAATGGTGAGTGCTGAACTTGATAAACTTTTAACATTTGTTAAATTGACTAGTATACTGGAAGAAATTAATGGCAGACTGGTGGACTTTGAAGAATTACTAGTTGAGCATAAAGGCTGCAAAATTAATAGAGACATTAAGGATTACAGTCTTGATAAAGCGTTTCTTTGAAAAAAGAAAATATAATAGATCTTTTTCATCTAGAAGCAGAAGTAACAGTACTAGCAATGATGTTAGTTGGGGTAAAAATGTTTCTGCTCCTTCCTCAGTTTCTTTTGCTGTTTCTGAGGAAGCAGATGTGATTGCTGGAGCTGAGGGGAATGTGGAACAGTTTCCAGCCCTGCCCAAAGCACAAAATTCGAAAGATATGCAAAACCACTTTCAGAATTCCAGTTCTGCCAGAACAGGTTTTAACAAGAGAAAATGGGGCCGCAATGAATGGGGCCAGCAAAAGAACTATAATAACAAGGGACAGCATAACATGAAAAAACACTGGTATTAATGTATTTTGTGACAATTTACATGTGTTAAATCTGTCCAAACATGAAATTTGTGATGTGGTTATGTCTGTATTATGTCTTGGCCTTAAATTTATACCAACTGCTTTACCAAGAGTGCATGTAGTTAAAAGTTAAATCTTTTCTTTCAGTATACAATTGCATTTGATGTATTACTTTAAACAAGAGGGAGGGGTTATGCCTACTGACTGTCATGAAAGTGGTGATGATGATTCTTTTCACTCATGTTTGTCATCTCAGGAAGATTTGTTTGAGAATGACTTTAATGCTTATTGCCAACTGAACACTGATGCTATCTTTGTTAAAAGCTCTTTTATTCCACCTTTTCTAAACAGCACTTTGCAAGGGTATTTTGCTACACTTAATTTTGAGGATGAACAAATGTACTGGTCTTCCATAGAGAATAAGTCTAATACATGCTTTAACTTAACTAAGCAGCAATGGCTAGCCCTATTGGAATTTGGTAATGACAGAAGATGGGAGGTTTAACCATCTGATAAGGGCAACCAGATAGTAATCATGCACTTTACACAGTATTTAGAGATGTGTTATAAGCATTTGAATAATGTGGAAATTTACATAAAATGTGATGTTTCTGATTACTTTGAAGCTATTAAGGAGCACCAACTGTTGTTAGACAAAGGTCTTAAGTTGGGGTATTTTACCTATAAGGATGTGGAAAAGAAGTTTGGAGTGGAAAACTGCTCTATGGCAGTTTTTTACTGTTTACCTAAGACACACAAAGGTCTAACTAACCTTAATCATCGAACTATAGTGTCTGAACAGAGGTACTTTTTGAAAAACATAAGTGTGCTGCTACATGAACATCTTAAGAAATATGTAATGAGTACAGCCTCTTATATTAGTGATAGCCAGGATTTTATGAAAAAAATAAAAGAGAATGTTTGGAATATGAACATGTTATGGCTCTGCCTGGATGTCAAAAGTCTTTATACTAACATTAAAGCATGAAATAGAGATTCAGGCCTTATTCCATTTCCTGGGGGACTCTCCCATGTTTCATTTTTGATAGATTTAGTTATGTTTTGTTTGAATTTTTTTTTTTTATGTTTAAAGGAGTCATTTTTCAGCAATTACAGGACACTGCTATGGGGGCAGATTATGACCCCATGTATGCTAATTTAGTTATGGCTAAACTTGAAGATGATTTTGTTTATAGACATGACTTTTTTAGATCAAGAGTTATTTTATATTTTAGATTTATTGATGATCTTATTTTTTTATGTCAAGGAAGCCAGACAGAAGCCCTTGGGTTTGTTGATGACTTACAATCTAATACTATGGGCTTAGGATTTGATGGTATACAGCTTGGCCCACAAGTGAATTTTGTGGATATTAGCTTAGATGGATTTACAACTAGTCTCCATAGGAAATTTGAACATAGAAATTTATTTTTATATGGGAGTAGTTGTCATCTCAAACATTTGGTCAGTGTACTGCCTTATAATGAATTCTTATGAATTCATAGGCTTTATAGCCTTGATATGAGCTTTGACAGAGAGATAGCAGAAGCAGAAGATATGTTTATTAAAAGAGGCTATGATGTTCAGTTGGTTAGGGAAGCTAAACAAAAAATCATGGACATGAGGTATTCTTCTAACCCCCAGGGATACTCTCATTATGCCCGTGTTAATGGGAAATATAAAGTTGGTACATGTGGAAACAAATCCACCAACACAGCTGGAAATAATGGGGACCAGAAGAAAGTTTTCTTACTGACAACCTATAATGTTATAACTGAGGAAATAGTAAAAAAAACACATAGTTTGTGGCCCATGCCTCTAAGGGATAACATTTTGAACTCTATATTACCTGACTTTGTGAGTATTGCATATAAAAGAGCTAGGAATGTGGCTGATATTCTGGTACATAACCAATTTTGTGTACCAAATGTTAATGTTAGTCAGAATTTAAGCACAAATAAGGGCACTGTTCCATGTGATGGCCGTTCCATCTGTCATTATGTAGTGAGTTTTTTTCCCTATTTTAATGGTATTAAATTTACTGCTAATTATGAATACAGTTGTAATACTGAGGGACTAGTGTATGTGCTGAGATGTGGATGCAAAAAGTTCTACATAGGGGAAACTTATAGGAGTTTTAGGATTTAGTTACAGGAACATATTAGGGGCATAAAAAAACTAGAGTCCCCTTTGGAGCCATTTCATGACAGCACATAATTCTGATCCTGATTCTCTTAGGGGTTGTGTTCTGGAAAAATTGCAAGTTGGTATAGGTGAATGTGTGTCCTTAAAAAGTAAACTTTTAAAAAAAGAAACCCTCTTGATTTTAAAGTATGGTACTTTGGAGCCTCAAGGACTCAAGAAGGAATGTAATTGGAAGTATGTGATTTAAACTGTATGCTTAATTGAATAATTGTCTTGTGCAATATGTTGTATTTAAGTAAAGAGTGTTTTTTAGTGTTTTTACTCTTGGAAGGCTGTGCAAGCCGAAGCGCTGTTTCATTAAAATTGCTTACATCTTGGATCGGTGGTATTTTAAAATTTAATTTTTTGCTTTTTTTAAGTTGTATTTGTTGACCCAGCAGTAATGTTTGATAGTAACTTAAGAACTCTCTCAGAGAAAGACTGGGCATTTTAAATATTGTATTGGACATATAAATATCCATTCAGCACTTTTGCATCTGCATTGCTCTGTAAGTAAGTCTAGAGTACAATAATTTCTTTTAGATATAGTTAGGAATACAGTAAAGATTAGTTTAGATGTTTTCTGTATTTATTTGAGAGTGTCCTGCACGTTGTTTTAAAATATTTCCTGTGATTCTGAACTCTGTAGTTACTGTGTTGTTTGAGTATTGTTTTGTTCTTCTATTATTTATTATTAAATATATTTAAATCTATCTTTCTGGCTGATATTTGTGAGACATATTTAAGCTCTTAGAGTACTTGCATATGTATTTGGTGACATGGTACAGGCCCCTCCAATAGCCTTGCTTGGTCAAAAACTACCATTTCAATAATAGTAACATTACACGGTAGAATTGGTCGCACTTTGTAAAAGCCTTAGAGTAACTGATAAAGAGCTGGCTGGTGGCGGTGATAACTACCTTATAGTCTGGCCAGAATGGGGTACAGCTAGTAAACCTGCGCCAGCCTTCTCCAGGCATGTCTGTGGGTTTGTATATAAATCAAATCTCAAAGTGTGTGTGTGTGTGTGTGTGTGTGTGTGTGTGTGTGTGTGTGTGTGTGTGTGTGTGTGTGTGTGTCAGCTACTTGGACAGGGACACAAAGCACTGGTTGGACAGAGAGGGTGCTGGAGGTCTTAGCTTGTCCACTCAGCTGAGATCTTAACCCTATAGCTGTGCCAGTGGGGAGGCTTACTGGGGATCTGGAGAAAGAAGGAGAAAACAGCTCCAGACTGACTGTGATCTGTGTGTGCTCTTAAGGGAAATTGTACTGTACTGTGTGTGTACTTGTCATCCTCCCATTGTGTATGTCCCTCACTGTTGCTAGTGGTGAGGACTGAGGCTCCTTGATTACTGGGCCAGTGCAGGGGTGTCACATATTAATTTGTGGCAGTGGTGGGATACCCACATCACATATTAATTGGTGGACAGTGGTGAGTTAGCCAGATCACATGTTAATTGGCTTGCAGTGGTTGGATATTGAATTCCTGAAGGTGTTTGTACTTTCAATCAGCCATGCAGTGAACATTCAGAGTTCATATAACAATTGTTTTATTTTTTGTTAGCTTAGTTAGTCAGGGAGAGTAGGCAAGCATGTCAGCAGAGGAATATTGCAAGCTGACAAGGAGCCAGTTGGATGAGATGTGCCAGGCTAAAGGACTGGTGCATGCCAACCTGACAGAATCAGACATGAGTAAAGCTTTAGTTACAGCTGCATCGCAGAATAGCAACCAACATGACAATCAGACTGGCATTGGAGATGTACAACTCTCAGAAAATGGACAGTTCAACCTTTCCACACAGGACTTTAAAATCCATCTGGAATTAAAGAGACTTGAGCTGGAGGCCAAGTGTTTGGAAATAGAGGCAGCAGAGAGACTGAGGAAAATGAAAAACTGCAACATCTAAAGGCTGAGAAAACTGAGAAACTGCAATGCCTGGAAGATGAGGAGAAGGAGAGGCAGACACAACATGAAAAAGAGATGCTGACTCTTCACCAGATTAATGGAAGTAATGGGGAAGGAAGTAAATGAACCCCAGAAGCAACATTCCACAATTTACAGAGGGAGGGATAATTTTACTAGTTTCATTCATATGTTTGAAAGGGTATGTAAACAGTATAATGTTGACCAAGGGCTCTGGGTACGGTTCCTGACCCCCTTACTCCATAGTAAAGCTATAACTGCAATTTATAAACTGTATGATACTGATTGTTTAAATTATAATACAGCCAAAATGCTTTAATTTAACACCTGGAGCTTATAGAAAAACATTTTGTGAGCATAGACACAAGGCAGATGAAAGTGTGTGTGAATATGTTGCTGAACTAAGTACTTATTTTCATAGGTGGGTGAGTGGTTGTCAGGTCACCACTTTTGAATGGCTGGAAGACCTTTTGGTGAGGAAACAAGCCCTTAGCACTTTCCTTGAGGACATGATAATCTGGTTAGCTGATAGACAATGCACTACTGCAGATGAGTTGGGGAAGAAGGGAGACCTATACCTAGTGAGCAGGACATCACTTCACAGGAAAGGGACACCCAGTGCTGCTCATGGGTCTAAAGGAACCCATGATGGGCATCCAAGACTGCCTCAAAAGAGTCTGCCAGTAACAGAGGAAGCCACTAGTCCAGGTACATGTCCAAGACCAAGGGTTAAATGTTTTAAATATAACCAATGAGGCCATGTAGCATATAGATGTCCACAGGGGCAAGGTGGGGAACAAAAGGTGGGAGAGCCAGTAAGTGGAATGACAAAATGCCAGCAGTAAGTTGTCTCGAGGCAACAAGGGTACCAAACTACCACAAGATGTTATATCCTATCTTAGTGAATTGGAAAGAGGCCATGGCTAAGAGAGACACAGCCTCTGACCTAACTATTGTGAAGCCGGCAATGGTTACAGAGGAGCACTACTTGCTTGGGTAATCTACTCCAGTCAGAGCTTTAGGAGGGACCCCATTCCAAATACCTTTGGCTAGGGTTCACCTTGACTGGGAGGATGGAAAAGGAAGCCAGTAAGTAGGTGTGTTTGAGGATATCCCTGCAGATGTCCTGATAGGGAATGATTTTGATAATGCAGTACCACGTGTGCATGCAGTTGCACGCAGTCAAGCTTGGAGACAAGCATGTGGGTCTGGTAGCCTGGGGGAGACCCAGACATACTGCACACTTGCAGCCAGGACTGGTGAGGTAGTTACTTCAGAGAGGGAGTGCCCTGTAGCAGTAAGACTGAAGGTGAGCCACAGCTGCTTGTGGGTACTGATGTTCCCTTGGACAGAGTGACTGCAAGGCAGAGGTGAGTAGTAGTACCCAGGATGACAGTGAAGCACTGCTGTCAGTGGATACTTGACTTCTTGTGGAAGGGGAGCTGGGAAGGGTTGCAAAGGGAGAAATGAGACAGGCTCAGCCCTCAGACCCTACATTACAAGGCCTGAGGGAGGTAGCTAGTGAGGCACCTGATTCTCAAGGGAAGGGGGGATCTGTATACTGAGACAAAGGGTTACTGTATAGACAGTGGACCCATGATGGAGGGCTAGAAAGTGAGAGAATACAGCAGTTAGTAGTGCCCAGAGCCCATGATATTCCCTTTGAAGGTCATATGGGCATACAACATATGAAAAGACATATTATGCAAAACTTCTATTGTCTTGGGGTTTCCAGAGATGTAACAGGATACTGTATGACCTGTGAGCAGTGCCAAAAGGTAGGCAAGGCAGGAGACAAGCTGACCTCTCCTTTGATGACTTTGTCTGTGATTGAGGAGCCACTTCAGAGGGTAGCTATGGATATTGTGGGGTTTCTGAGTACCCCAGGTTCCACAGGGAAAAACTATATCCTAGTGGTAGTGGATTATGCTATCAGATACCCTGAGGCAGTGACTCTGTCCTCCATTGAGGCAGAAAAGGTGGCAAATTCTTTGTTAGAGATTTTCAGCAGGGTAGGTTTCTCAAAAGAAATACTGACTGACAGAGGTGCCAATTTCATGTCAGACCTACTGACTTGTCTGTGGAAGTACTGTGGGGTGAAGCACCTAAAGACCACCCCTACCATCCCCAGACTGATTATCTTGCTGAGAGGCTAAACTCTACATCAAGACAATGCCAATGGCATTTGCAGACCAGTTTAAGAGGGAGTGGGGCAAATATTTGCCCCATCTGTTGTTTGCTTACAGAGGGGTGCCCCAGGAATCCACAGGTTTTTCACCATTTTAGTTGTTGTATTGGCATAGGATGAGGGGACCTCTGGATTTGATTTGAGATGAGTCGGAGGGTGAGTGTGAATCCTACAAGGAGTCTGTTGTAGAATATGTCCTAAACCTCAGTACAAGGCTCAGGGAACTCATGAGCTTGACCCAAGAGAACCTGGCAGAAGACCAACATCAGAAAAAGGTCTGGTATAACAGGAATGCTCGAGCTAGAGAGTATGCTGTAGGGCAGCAGGTAATGGTTCTCATTCCTGTCAGACACAACAAGCTGCAGGCAGCCTGGGAGGGACCCTACAAGATAGCAAGGAAGGTCAGTGATGTTAACTACATGGTAGAACTGCTAGGCAGGAGGCAGGGGCACAAACTGTACCATATTAACATGAAGAAACTTTACCATGATAGGCAGGCCCTTGTGCTGAGTATTTGCAGTGGATGGCAGAAAGAGTCTGAGGGGGATCTGGTGACTGATCTCCTCAGTGAGACTCGGACTGACACCTCAGTGGAAGGGGTAGCAATGTCCCAGCAGCTATTCCCTACCCAAGTTTGAAAAATGTGAGCAGTGTTACAGGAGTTTGGGGACATGTTCACTGGGAAACCAGAGTGCACCCACTTGGAGCAGCATCATGTGGATACAGGACCCCCAAGACCTATTAAGCAGGCCCCTTATAGGGTGCATAAGAGAGCCAAACAGACTCTGAGGGAGGAAATACATGAAAAGTTGGAACTAGGGATATTTCAGAAGTCCAGCAGTCCCTGAGCCTCCCTAGTGCTGCTGGTACCAAAGAAGGATGGTAGCACCAGGTTCTGTGTGCACTACAGGAAACTAAATAGTCACATGGAGTGAGATGCTTACCCTATGCCTAGGATAGATAAACCCTAGAGCAGCTGAGTGAGGCTAAGTGTCTTACCACTTTTGATCTTACCAAGGGTTACTGGCAGGTGCCCTTGACTCTCAGTGCTAGGGAGAGGTCAGCCTTTGTGACTCCCTTTGGCTTGTATGAGTTCAGGAAGATGCCCTTTGGGATGAAAAATGCCCCAGCATCTTTCCAGAGGCTGGTAGATCATATCCTACAGGAGCAGGATATTTTCCCCTTGCTTACCTAGATGATATCACTATTTACAGCCATTCCTGACAAGGGCGCCTTCAGCATGTCAAAAAGGTGTTGGGCAGACTACAGAGGGCAGGGTTGACCATAAAGCCCAGCAAATGTCAGGTGGGTATGGCAGAGGTCTCCTATCTGGGGCATAGAGTGGGGATTGGTAAGATCAGGCTAGAACCTGCCAAAGTGGAAGCCATTCATGCATGGCCTGCCCTGTTACCAAAAAGCAGGTGAGGGCATTCTTAGGGACAGCAGGATACTACAGAAAGTTAATTCCCAGTTATAGTACCATAGCTTCTCCCCTCACAGACCTGACAAGGAAAAACAGGCCATAAGTTAGTGTGGACCCCAGCATGTGAGCAGGCATTCCAGAAGCTTAAAAGAGCTTTGGAAGGACCCCTTGTGTTACTAAGTCCAGATTACAGCAAAGAATTTGTTGCGCTGGCAGATGCTTCAAACCATGGGGTGGGGGCTGTACTTAGCCAGGTTTCCTCAGAGGGAGAAGAGCAACCTGTGGTGTATCTCAGTCATAGGCTCCAATCCAGGGAGGAATACTATGCAGCTGTAGAAAAAGAATGTCTAGTCATAGTGTGGGCACTGCAGAAACTTCCGCCTTATCTGTATGGAAGGAAATTCACTGTAGTTACAGACCACAATCCCTTAACAATCCCTTAACATGGCTACATCAATCCAGACAGCAAAATGCCAAGTTACTAAGGTGGTGCCTAGGGTTGCAAGCATATGCTATGACAGTACAGTGGGGTTTGCAATGCCAACGCAGATGGGCTGTCAAGACAGGGAATGGGGTAAGGTATTCCCAGATGTGCTCAACCATCTCAAGAAAGGTTTCTCAAGGGTCACTTGAAAAACTAGCTCGGGTTTTCGGGGAGGGAAGAAATGTGATAATGCCAGCCCAGCTATCTGGAATTTTGTAAATAATTCTATGTCATGTGTGAATATTGATCTGATTTATACAGAACTGTATGTTATGTAGTGAGCTTGAAGGATGCGTCCACATTGTACCCTACTGGAAAAGAACAGTAATGTATATAAACTATATACCTGTGCAAATGCATGTTTTAATAGTAGAATCTTTAACATACAGAGTTAACTTACAAAACTTCAAGAAAATAAGCTGAAATTGTTTTATGATTGTGTTATCTCTCAGTTTCAGTGAACTAGACAAAATGAGTACAGCTAGAAGTTTTTCTATTGTCTTGAAACAGAAATAATTACTAGGTTTTAAATGTAAAAGGATTCTATTGTTTTATAACTTCCAAGTTCTGAAAACTTATGAGAGATATGTACTTCTCACACAGAGATGTTAAAATTATGATTAGTTTCTGTTAGCCTGGGAACTGAAGGCAGGTGACAAAAAGTGATGTCATCCAAACGTATCCAGCAGTAATGTTTGACAGTAATTTAAGAACTCTCTCAGAGAAAGACTGAGCATTTTGTATCTTATCTTGGACCTAGAAATATCCATTCAGCACTTCTGCATCTGCCTTGCTCTGTAAGTAAGTCTAGGGTACAGTAATTTATTTTAGATATAGTTAGGAATATAGTACAGATTAGTTTAGATGTTTTTTGTATTTATTTGAGACTGTCCTGCAATGTTGTTTTAAAATATTTCCTTTGATTCTGAACTCAGTAGTTACTGTGTTGTTTGAGTATTGTCTTATTCTTGTATTGTTTATTATTAAATATATTTAAATCTATCTTTGTGGCTGATATTTGTGAGGCATATTAAATCTCTTAGAGTACTTGCATATATATTTGATGACACTGTACAGGCCACTGCAATAGCCTTGCAGTGATAACTACCTTATACTCTAGGCAGAAGGAGGCATAGGTAGTAACCCTGTGCCAGCCTTCCCCAGGAGTGTCTGTGGGTTTGTATAGAAATCAAATTTCAAAGTGTGTGCATGTCAGTTACTTGGGCAGGGACATAAAGCACTGGTTGAAAAGAGAGGGTGCTGGAGGTCTTAGATTGGCCACTCAGCTGAGATCTTAACCCTATAGCTGTGCCAGTGGGGAGTCTTATTGGGGATCTGGAGAAAGAGGGAGAAACCAGCCCCAGACTGAGTGTGATCTCTGTGTGCTCTTAAGGGAAATCGTACTGTACTGTGTGTGTAATTGTCATCCTCCCATTGTGTACATCCCTCACTGTTGCCAGTGGTGGGGATTGAGGCTTCTTGATTACTGGGCCAGTGCAGGGGCATCACAATGTTAGCAGCAATTTATCAGCTTGTCTTACTGTGTTTAGGTTTGTCTTCCCTCCTGTTTTGCTTCAGTTTTACAGATAGTTTTCCTGGTACATACTCCACCATGGACCAACTTGCACCATTCAGCCCTCACATTCACTCTGCTCCCCTACCCTACCCCCAACTCCCACACACCCCCACTATATCTACACTTATACCTCATTTACTCCACCTCCTCCACTCACCCCTCTGTCCTGTATCTAACGTTCTATCTAACTTTCTATCCAATCACAAACTGTTCTCTTTAGACCTTCCATTCTAAATTCCTTTACAAATCGCACTCTGCTCCCTCCCCATCAAAACCTACCTATTTTGCACACTATTATCACTGCTCATTGGCTCACCCTAACCATACTGCAAGATTTTTACAGCACTAACCATTCTATTTCTTTCCTGTATTACATTATTAATCCTTCTCCTTTCATTCCTAACATCACCACCAGTCCTAGTAGTAAATAAGCACACCTTAACCATTACCTCATCCTCATCTATCAATCATTTTCTCACTAGCTGCTCAAAAATCTCTTCAAGCTTATTTCCCATAATTCCATTCCACTTTTGTGTAAACCCAAAATACTAAACAAATGTCAGCCCCAATGTAAAGGTAATGCTTCTACTCATCTCTGCTAAAATATCTAATAAACAAACTTTGTTTCCCCACTATACATCACTGTGGTGATATCCACCCTAACCCACATCCTAATCAAACCCAAACCATAAATTACATCCTAATAGTTTTAAAATAATCACCCTAAAGATTAGAAGCATATGCAACAAAATCACAGATTTTCATGCATGGATGGCCTGACACAACCCAGATATCCTAGCCACAAATGAGATCTGGCTAAATCCTGAAATAAAAGATGCTGAAATACTACCCCTTGGTTATAATATCATTAGACTCAATAGAAAACACAAAAAACAGGTGGAATAACTATAGTTTTTCCAAATATGATCACAGCAACTCCCTATACAGGCACACTCCCAACATTTGGAAAAGTAGAAATTCTAATTTCATTCCTAAAACTTAATAGAGCCAAGACCATATGCATTGCCATGCTATATATCTCCAGGACAGAACCCTCCAATACTTGAAAACATAGTATCCTGGATAACAGATACAATCAGAAATGAAACTATCCTCCAAGTTGATGTAAACATTGACTAGTGATCTTTATCCACACATTCAGTGAGCAACAGCATGAACCACTTTGTATTTACTCAACTTATTAATACACTGACAAGTCAGGGCAAAAATAACACCCAACAATCTATCCTCTTTCATTAAATCTCTGAAGGCAGTTAACTGGTGCATCCTAAAAAGGCTCCCCTTAAATGAAGCAGTTGAATACTTCAATGCAACATTTCTAAATATTCTTAACACCTTAGCCACACAGCATACAAAAATAATTAAAAATCAGCCATATGTGGCTCAACAACCAATGTAAACTCCTTATGAGACAGAGGCAAAGCATGGATTAACTGGGAAAAAAATAAAAATGAAATAAATTGGCAACTATTCAGACAGCTATGAGACCAAGGCAAGGAACAAGTTAATAGAGATAAAAAGTCTTATTATACTAGGCTACAAGATAGCCATGAAAACAGCCCTAAAATTCTGCTCCTCCATATCCTCTTTCATTAGCCCAGGTGCAAAAACAAATCCAGCCCATAACCAGATTTTCACCCTCTTCAAACAGCTACCTATTTCAATATATACTTCAAAGAATGGATAGCCAGCTTAACCACAAACTCTCCTGAAACACTCCTTTTCACACACCCAGCTTCCCCTACCATAGACCCTACCACATTTCCTTCACAAAACTCACCTATCTGCAACCTCTCCAATACACATGCAGACAACTCCACCCACTTTACCTTTCAACCAGTTTCAATAACTCTCATATAAAAGATTTTATGTAAACTAAAACCTTGTTCTTCCTCAGCCAACAGCCTTCCCCTGGAATACTTACATTTAGCTGCAGATGCAATAGCATATCCAATCACCATTGTTATTACTTATTAATAGATCAATAACAGAATCCTGTGTCCCTAAGTTGTGGAAAATGGCACACATTAGCCCCATACATAAAGGAGGTAATTCCACTAAAATAACAGATTTCCGTCCCATAGCCATTGTGTCTCTCCTCTCTAAAATCCTTGAAAGATGTATTCATCAACAATTTCTCCACTGCCTTTTACAAAATAAGATAATCACCAACACGCAACATGGATTTTGGCCAGAACACAGCTCCTCTACTGCATTACTATCATTTACAGACACTGTCACTAAAGCTCACAACTCTAATAAACTTGTATTTGCAGTATTTTTAGAAGTATCAAAAGCCTTTGACATGTTCTGTCACAGTGAAATCCTCAATCAGTTTTCCACCCTGGGTCTAGCATCTCTATCTATTTAATGGTTCTCTACCTACCTTGCCAACAGACAACAAGCTATAAAATGGCAAGGATCCATCTCCACATACAGTACCTTCCAGCTTCCACAGAGTCCCACAGGGATCCATCCTTGGCCCTCTACTTTTCAACATGTCTATCAATGATCAATGTTCATCTTCTTGTAAAGGCACCTTTATTCAATATGCAGATGACTACCATCATCTGCTCTTGAAACACCTTAACTCATTTCCAAGAAATCAGTCAGCAAACTGTCATCTCCATTGAAACCTGCCTACAATGGCACTCCTACTCAACCCCCCCAAAAAACAAACTCCTCCTCTATACCCCAAAATCGCACACCCCTAACAAAGCATCTTTAAGAAGTTTTTTGGCAAATGGCACTGAAATCAAGTTAGTCCACCATGGCAAACAACTAGGAATCATGATGATGATCTTAAATTTGACCTCCACATCCAAAGGAGTATCAAGAAAACCCATCATAAAGTAGGCATGCTATACAGAAACAATCATTTTCTGAGCACGCACATAAAAAATGATTCTAGCCAAAACCTACCCTCACTACTGTAAGTTGCACCAATTCTAACAAATTTACAATCATCCATAAAAGCAAATTTGAAAGCTGCTACAACAAAATTGACAAGTTTGCTACTAATTCATCCTACTTTACCCACCACTGCAAAGCTCTGCATACCCTTAGTTGGCTGGAACTCCCCCACCACCTCTCCTACATTCATCTTATAACAATACATAAAATCATACACAAACCATTAGCCTTCCCCGCTCTTGCCCCTTTAGTCAATATGTATCAGAAGACAAACAACTTCTCACTATAAATAAATCAAACAAATCCCCTGGGCATAACCTAAACTTGTATTCAGTAGCAAAAAATGGAACTCCTTACCTCTAACCACCAGAACTATTTCTAGCCTACCCACCTTTAAATACTCCCTAAAAGGATACCTTACAAAATCTTGGATCTGCTCCTGTGCCAGTTCTGACTGAACCTACTCACTATACTTCACTTACCCCCTTTAAACCTAGATCATACTCACAATCCTTACCAGTCTCCTACTCCACTCCTTTTGTTTTCCCCAATACCCTACCTTATTTAATTTATTTTTGCACACCTTTCCTCTACCTATTTTCTCCTTACTTACCTAAGCTTCCTGAAGGCACCCTACCCTGCACTCTTCTTATAATCTCCTCCTCTCCATCCTTCTTCCTTCTATAACCATAATATGAACACTCTGTCATACTAAAACATCACTTAATTCCAACTCACTGTCTCTAATTGTATAATCTCGGTTATCTATTTAAATATTTTATTAAAATTGTCTCAGGTGTTACTTACTGCATACTAATCTATGAAACAAATAATATGACTACTGAATTTTTCCTCACATATTCTCCAACTCATGTTATTGTTTTTCATTTCATTCTACTATGAAACATATGTTCTATGTTTTTCTCATTGCATTTGTTTCACACTTATGTTTTGTAGTGTAACATGATACTTAGTGATTTAAAATATTTGTATTTGCTGTTTTATAATGTAACATGATACCTTGTGATTGAAAATATCTGTACTTGACTTATGAAATACTGTGACTGCAGAGATTTCCTCCCTGGGCCTCCACTAAAAATGAACACTTTCTGGTAAACAAATGTCAAACAAAAACAAATAAATGCTTTTTAATTAACTGCCCATTCCTGGAAACCAATATAAATTAACTAAGGTCTATATACTTTTACTATATTTTAATACTACAAGGGACATCAAACATTCCTGGTCTTCATACTTGTAAATAATTTGAGGTAATTGTATATTATCTCTCCATAAAATAACGACTCCTCTTCTTTTGGTTTTAAAAGTGGATTGTGCTAGTACTATGTATTAGTTTGGTTTCCAGTTATTTTAGTCTGAGGCTTTCAGATGTGTTTCTTGAAGAAATACAAATTGTGTTTTATTTATTTCCAGGTGTTTTAGCAGGTTTACTTTTTTTTGAGGATTTTTTTAATCCATTGATATTTAGGGATAATAATATCATCTGCATGTGATAGCCAATCAGATAATTAATACTAGTACACATTTATTAATTAAATAAGGCATTTAAAAATATAAGTAGTCCTTTATGATTGTCTGAAATTATTTATTTATTATTTATTTATTTGAAACAAAGAAGTTAAAGGAATGGTCTGATTCTGTAGAGAATCCCAGTTTTCTATTTACTGATTTTATTGTATGCATGTAGTTTGTGGAGGGAAGGAAGTTTTAGATCATTAAAAAAATGAAAAAAAGGAGAGGTCCAAGAATAGATCTGAGGGACTCAAGGGTGATAGGGAGCTGAGAAGATAGATTGTTTTCCCAGAGGACTGCTTGTTTCCTGTTTCAAGGTAAGATAGGATTGGATTTTACTAGTTAGTGATCAAAGGGAAAGTGATTCAAGTATATTTAATAGTATTTGGTGGTTAACCATATCAACAGAAGATAGTAGGTTAGTATTCTTGTTTTTATTAATGCTATCTGTAAAGGATAGAAGAGCTGTTGTGGTACTGTGGTGAGGCCTGAAACCATGTTGGCAGTCAACTAGAAGGTTGTTTTGTAGGAGATACTGTTAGATAATTCATTTGATACCTCCCCCTTGCAGAGGGATGATATGGGAGATTTTCCAGATAGATGGGACATAAGATTCAGAGATGGTTCTGTTTATTAGGATAGAAATAGGGTAATGTTTCAGGTATGTCAAAGATTCTATAGTGAGTATTGTATTGAATAAAAATTAGTTTGATTATATACATGGAATTATTAAAATTCCTAGCCTACAAAAAAACTGTCTCGACTATCCTTCTCTCCCTAACTTTACACTTGATTAACTCATAAAGGTGTCAGAGCCCTGCAGTAATTAAATATTAGCTTGAGAATGTATTATTGTTATGTTTTCCTTTCTGTCTTTCTACCCAGACTCCCAGCATCAGTTAATCCCATTTTCTAAAACTTAGATCCACATGTATAATGCTAATGATTAGCATTTCTCACAGTCAGACAGAGCCATATAGTTATTTTAAAGAATCAATAAAAATAATTTTTTCAAGTATGTTCTCCATCATAGACTATCCCAAACATTCCCGAGTGTAACCAATCACATTTCCCTTATATTGAATATATTATTACCAACTCTTGTTTATGTACACAATAGTGTGCTTAATGTTTCCCAAACATTAACTGTGCTGAGATATGAAACATACTCTTTCAATGATATAGTGTTTTAATAAACGTTTTGTTATAAGAAGCCAATTTGATGCAAGATATAAAAAAAAGATTTGGGATTGTATTATAAAGCTTCTAGAAAAATCCATCTATAGTGAGCACCATCCATTTAAAATGAAAGTAATTATCAGAGTTATGCTTTATTAGAAAAAAAAATTAAATCATGTCTGTATGTTTCCTCATGAAACCAGCATCAAAAGCTCATTAAAATGGACCCAGTCAAAACAAGCAGATATGTAAATGTTTATATTTTGTTGCAACACTACCACTTTCTATTTGTTCAGAGAGTCACTGTAGATAACAACTTTTGCATGGTGCTCATTCCAAGGCAGGAAGGCAAACTAGAAGCATTCAAATTGCAAAATAGTCGTATAAAATACTGCTCATCTCCAGTAGTACTAGTGCATTTGTAAATACATTTGATATTAAACAATAAATCATGCATTTGAATTTCTATCTTAAATTATTCTTCCCCTCCCTCTTCCATTCCTTCTTATCTAATACAAATGCTTTCCATTTATTAAATTTAAATAAATCTGTTATTGATTATGAAGTCCACTAATAACAGTCACACAGGTGTTTTTAATCATATAAACTCATGCTCCATTTTGTAAATATTCACAGTGTTTTAAATCATTTTAACTCATGTTCCCTATCTCCAGCACTTCATTCTCTTCCACTTTGTTCTTCCATATATTCCATCAAAACTGCTTCTGTTCATCATTCACAAAACACTGTACAGTACAATTCAAGGCAATGTTGTAACAACTCTCCCAGAAATTATTAATTCAGATTTCTAGCATCATCTAACCTTCATTTCTGTCACTCAGATCTATACACAGGATACTAATGATCTGCATTTCTCCCAGTGATATAGTGTCCTATACCATCTCTTAAGGATCAATAAATGCATTTTTTATGTATATTCTTTGTCCCAGCTAATATAAACTATTTCAATTCATCCTGAATGAGTTTCTAACAACCAATCACCTTTTCTTCATGGTGAATCTACTATCAGCAACTCTTATTTACACATACTGTAGTATTTATATGCTTTAATGTTTCTCAGGTATTGTTATTGCATTGCAAAAATGAAGTCTAAATGTACATTAGATTTCTTCAATGACATAGGTCCTGATAAACTTTTTATTATAAGGAACCAATTTTACAGCAGGCATAAAGGAAGAGATATGGGAATTGTTTTAAATCAGCAAGAAAAACCCATTTATAGACAGTACCACCCATTCAGAATAAAAGCAATCATTGCGGGTACACCTCTTTAGGATGAATACAAGTCATGTTTGCATGTTTCTTCATGAAATCATTTTTAAAAGACATTTCTAATGACTCTAACTGAGTGAGCAGGTATGTAAATGATTATAACTTTTTATAGCACTGCGGCTATCTATTTGTTCAGGGAGTTACTGCAATTGACAACTTTTACATGTTGCTCATGCCTACCATGAGAAAACAAGACTAGAAGCATTCAGGCTATAGCATCATTATATAAAATGCTGCTTATATCAAGTATTACTAGTGCATTCATTCAACATTAAATGTTAAATTGTGTATTTAAATTTCTTTCTTAAGTCATTCTAAAATCATTTATCCTTGTCCCCCCTTCCTGTCTAATATGAATGTTTCCCAATTACTGAATTTGAAGTAAGAATTATTAATAATTCAAATGTTAAAAATACATGCTATTATATATTACTATTATGAGATGCCACATATATAGCATTGTATTAAGATTAAATATGAGCCAACATTTTCAAAAAGAAATATTTATACACAATAATTGTATAGCTGCTGATTTGATAATTTAGTACTAGTTTAGTTAAGGTTTTATAAAAAAAAAACTTCTGTTAAAAATTAATAATTGCTTTACCTGTAAGTGTTTATCAGAGATGAAGTTATAAATAATTTTCAGTTTTCTTTGAATAGTTCATATGTTTAAGATGTAGATTCTAGTACACATCCGACACTAGATAAAACAAAAATGCAATGATATTATTCATTTTAAGAATTCATGGAAGATTTTTTATAGCGCATTTACATTCTGGTCTGTTGTTTTGCTTCTTCTTTTTGGCATCTATCCAAACTAATTTTTCAGAAGTTCTTTTTAGGGTGGAAAATGTCCAGTCTATGTCTTCAGTAATAGATATTACATTATTGTTTCTTATGTAAGCAGTTGCCTCTTTAATGTTATTAAAAATTCTGATGCCATTAGATAGATGTTTTATTTTTGCAGGGAAGATTAGCTGTGCCTTTATATTATCTTGTTTGAGGAGTTTGATTAATGGCCAGCATTTTTTTCCTTAATTCAATGTTTTTCATGTTAAGTCATTGTCAAATCTTATGTTACCTTTACCAAACTTCAGAGGTGCTTTTGCCCATGCCTTTTATAAGACAAGCTGTTTATCAAGACATGATAGCAATTGTATTACTATTAACTTTGGAACTGCTGAAGGATTAGTAGGCATTGGCTCACCATTATTAGCTCAATGCGCCCTTTTTCTACCATAAGAAAAACCTTTCTGCAGATTTAAAGTTGTAGGTATTCAAGTAGCCAGGAAAAAAATCTTATCTTCTCCTTCTGTTTTTTTTTTCTGGCACTCCAAAACTCCTTATGTTACAACTTTATTCTGTTTTTCTAAGTAATCTATTTTGTTTAGTAACCATACATCTTGCTTTGTTACAGAATCTGTATTTATTCTTCTTTGAGTCTTCAATGTCAGCTAATGCAGTTTCTGAGTGAGTAATTTTCATTTGTTGCTGTTGTTACATTTCTTTAAAAATATCTGTTTGATACTATTTTCTCTTAGATTATCTAAGTCTTCCTGAAATCCATCCATTTTCAACTTGTTGCATGTCTTTTTTAGTAAGACATCTGCATTAGAATGTTTTGAGTTGCTCCTTTTCCACAGATGATTGTTACTAAGTTCCAAGGATATTTTGACAGGAAAACATTGACAAAAGTTTCCAAATTTTATATATAAGTCCAAGTTTAAAGGAATGAATTGCTATAGAAAATTTCTTTTTTAAAATTGTATTTCATGTTTAAATAATTAAAACTGCAGAGCTATGTGAAGTTGCTGCTTTCACTTAGCTATCCTGTCTCCACCCCTCCTTGTTGATAATTTTGATAATTCTTTCCATGGCCTTGCAAATAAGGCTGAGCAGACTAATGGGGGGGTGATCGCAACCCTCTTTTCACTTGGCATAAAGCCTATTTTAAGACTATAGTTTAATAATGACCCCAGGGGTCCTGGTAAATCATATTTTAGACTGTTCAGGAGGCATTCTGGGAAGTTATTAGGGCCCATTGAGGCCATGTTCTTAGCTTTAATGAGGGCAGCCAGTACATGCTCCATATCTGTAGTTGAAGAGATTATATTTGAGGATACTTTTTGGGAGATTCTTTGAGGTGGGGGGGGGGTAAAGTTGGAACTGAGTTTGTCCACTAATAGGTTCCCTATATTGTCAGACTTGGTGAATGTGGCAATATTAACCACCAGTTCAGCACATTGGTTTGTGTTGCACTTGACATTTCTGACACAGTTGAAGAAAGCCTTAAGGTTATCTTTCACCTGGGAAGCTATCTTAAGATCACAGTTATTTTGCTTGACCTAATTAGACCTTGTAGTTGCCTATTTAGTTTGATGAGAGAGTTTTTATCTTTATGGGAATTAAGCTTCCTGATTCTTGTCATATATATTTTTTTCCTTTTGTTGTATATCCTGTTTAATTTTGGGATGTCACCAGGGTGGTTTGTTCCTGGGGCTAGTCCTGGGCTTACTTCTTTTAGGTACAGCAACCCCTATGCAGCCACTGGCATGGTTGTACAGAGTTTCTGAGAGCAATTCAGCATAGGTGCTGTGTTGTTGATGTTTGAAAGAGCATTGACTTTTGACAAAGCATCACTTAATAAAAGGCAAGTTGCCTTGGAATAGTTCCTGTTACTGTTTTTAATGGGATTATAGAGCTGATTTTGCAGGAGATAGCATTATGGTCAGACTCTACCAGGCAGGACAAGACATTTGGTGGAGTGCAGTGTTCTTCCATATTTGTGAGCACAAAGTCCTGTATGTTGGAGTGTCTAGTGGGTATATTCATTATTTGGTTAAGGGTCTTTGTATTTATGAAGTCCAAGAATCTCTGTGGCTGTAAATTTGAGGCCATGTAGAATTTCCAGTCTGTAGAGGAGTACTTAAAGTCTCTCATGACTAGGGTATTAGGCTGGATGGTAAATGCCTCCAGTAGGTCCAAGTATGCATTGTTTCTTCTTGGGACATGGAGGGTAATCTTTAGTGGGCTAGGAAATTGTAAGTGGTTTTGTCTGTGGTGATTTGCACATGGTGGAACTCCAGCACGTCATCCTGTCTGACCACCCTAGAGGTATTCTTGTTGTTGATGTATATTGAGACACTTCCACCTTTAGCCCTTCCCTGTGCTACTGGTCTAAAAGTGTAGAAGGCACTAAAACCTTGCACCTCTGTGGTGCTCTCTGCCACTTTAAACCAGATGTCTATATTCTCAAGTGTGATGAGGGGTTGGAGGGAGTGTAGTTTTTAACTCAATCTTGCATTAATCAGTTACACCTTGATGTTCAGTTGAGTTGATTCTGCTATGCCGAAAGGTTTGCCAATTTGGCATTGCCTAAAAAAGGCACTATAGGAGTGGATAGAGTTTTAGCCAGTATTTGGAAGCCTAGAGGGGAAAAGTGCAGAACATCCTTGGTAAAGCAATATGCTCTGTTAACCATGTCCTTCCATGCTGACAAAAAGTGAATCACATTAGAATGACACCAGAAAGAGCCAGCTGTTGAAATCAATAATATTTTTGCTCATATTGTGGCATCATCCTTGGTGAGGGTAATATGCTGCTTACTGTAAGGCTCATAACAGCCTGAGACATATAGTCTGAGAGCTCTATAATATCTCTCTTTATATAGTCTGGGGAGGTACATCTCAGGTCACTTATACCTACATGGACTATGATGGAATTATACTAGTACCTTTGGCGTAATCACTTAGTGTATGTGTGATTTGGTGGATCCTGGCTCCAGACAAGCAACTACCAGTTATCTTCTCCTTATTCAGCCTAGTTAGACAGCATCAGTATATCTTAAAATGGAGTCCCCTATGACAAGATTCCCAAGAACTGTGTTTGCTTGCCTAAGGAGCTTAATTTTGGCTTTCCACTGAGAATGGCAGTGTGTGTGTGTGTGTGTGTGTGTGTGTGTGTGTGTGTGTGTGTGTGTGTGTGTGTGTGTGTGTGTGTGTGTGTGTGGTGCTATGTGTTGTTTTTTTTATCTTCAGGCTTCCTGAGGAATAGCTTTGATAGTGTGTGGTCTAGGTGATCTTTGTTGTTTAGAAAGATTGCTTTTAAGTGCCTCAGCACACATAAGTCTGTGTGGTGTGTGTCATGTGCTATATGAGTTCTGTGTTTTTGTGGTGACAACCTGATGTGTGTTTGTATGGAAGAATTTAGCCTCCAGTGTCATTGTATAAGTACACCTCTCGCATACTGTGTCTGCATCTTTAAGGATTAAGTGGTTGTCAGTAAACATTAGTCAATTGCTAGACTGTCTCAAGATTCCCATATCCACCAAGCTGGTTACAGAGAAGGTAGGAAATTACCTAGCCATACTGTCCAGTCCTTACCTAGTAAGCTACAAGGGGGGTGGTGTATTGGAATTGGAAGGCTATTAAGGGTGCTTTGTTTGTGCAGATTAATAAGGGTGCTTTATTGGGGCAGATTATGCTAAACAGTTCTAAATTCTGCTAACAACTAATGAATGAGCCCTCTGAACAATAAAATGGCTACGCTACAAGTTCTTTTGTGTATTTCCCGACTCATGCACACCAGGCAAACATCTCCTGCCACAAGATGAATAAAACCAGTCCTCCTAATGTAAAAGTATAGTAGAAGAGACCCACAAGGGCAATGCTACTACAACCCAATTAAACAGCTGTCTGGAAATCCCTTGCCAAATGCAATTACAAGTGACAGTGACAAGAAGAGCAATTATTTACACAAATTACAGTGAAATGCAAACACAAAACAGAAAAGAGTAGCAATTACTCAAAATAACTTAAGCAAGTATGAATTAACAATCAACGGTGCTTACCTTTGCCTGGTTGGTACTCGATACAAGTAAAATATTTCTGAAATGCAGGCTAAGACTCCAAGCTTTACAGAGCTCTAGGAAAATGAACAGGAGACAATTTGTAGTAAAGGAGGTTTACACAAGAGCAATAATGGTTTGCTGGGTGGGCACTCAGTATCATGGATCTATTGAAAACAATTGGTGGGAAGAATAGATAAGTAGCTTATTCAACAGAGAATAGTAATAAAACAGGGTAGGGACTTTGAAAATCAGATTACCAAAAGGGGTAGAGGCCTTATAAAACCACAACAGCAAAAGGGTAGGAGGTTTTAGAACATTTTTCATGGAACAAGTAGATTAGCTAGAGAGGCATCCAATCAAATACAGCAAGTATTGGACCTCTTTGGCAAACTTTAGCTTAATGTGGTAATGGGGAATAGGGTAGACACAGAATGTAACTTTAAGCAGGTAAATGATAAGCAGAATATAAAAGCAGCAAAGCACAAAATGGAGCAGAAACAATTATTTCACTATTAAACTTCTACTACAGTTTAAGGCACCAGACTATGCAGAAATTTACCAGTAGCGTTTTTATGAAAAAATGCAGTAATAAATGACTAAGGGTTATGGCCCAGCAGGGTTTACAATAGAAATGGATAGCTTTTATAGTAATTCTATTGACCTATGCACTCTACAGTTATAGAAACAGTTTTACATTTCCATGTAATATCCTTCCCCTGCTTCAGATGCAGCTGTGATGCTTTTCTTTGCACATGCTTAAGATCGTTTTAGTAATTTACATAAATACATGTATGTTTTGTATGTCTGCACTACGGCTTTATGAAAATTACAGAATACATAGTTTGCCATTGTATTACTTAATACATATTTTCCCTAGAGCAGTGGTGCAGTGGTTAGTGTTGTCGCCTCAAAGCAAGAGGTTCTCCCATTCGATTCTCAGCTGGAGCTCCTTCTGTGTGGAGTTTGCATGTCCTCCCCGCGGCCAAGTGACATCTAAAGACATGCAGGTATTTGCATGCATGAATGGGTGTGTCTTTTATGAAGGTTGGGTGTCGGGCTGGCAACTCGGCACCATAAAAATCCACTGCCAATCATTAGCGTACCAGAGTTCCACTGTGGCGACTCCTAACCGGGAAAAGCCGAAAGACATTTTTTTATTTCTTTCATTGTCTTGAACTCACTATAAAACAACAGAAGAGCATATTGTCTTACAAAATCTTATAAAATACATTCTTCCCAATTAAAAATAATTTCACACATGCTGTGTTTGTCGGTACCTCAGCCATATCTAATTATCCCCCTTGCACTGCCCTGCCATAACTATTGCTCTACCTCTGCTCCTCCTTTACTCTTATTCTTGCATTCCACTAGCCTTCTGCCTACCACCACCTGGCTTTTTTATCTAATTGCCCCTTCCATTTTTCCTAAATTTTCTCCCTTTATTCCCATTTTCCCTACTAATCTTAAGAGCCCATGTTGAATATCTTTTCTACACCTGTGCTTCTAGGTCTGTCTCCTTCCACTGTCTTTATTTCTCATCATAAACCCAATTTACCAGTAAGATAAGTTCTGCCTTCTCTTCATTTGATCATTGCACCTCCCCTTTTTTCTCTCTCCCAACAAACAAAACTACCAAGATCCACCACATATCATACACTACTTCTCAAATTTGAACTGCCTCCTGCCACAGTCAATTTCCACACAGAACCACAATATACACAAATTCTCTAACTCCTCTTACCCACACATCCAGCTCTCTGCCTCATGCTTAAAGCCCTTGTGTCTTTTTTAATTATTTTAAAGTAAAAACTCAGTTTATCCGTACACTGGAATTGTTCTTGTCTTCCAAGTTTTAATGGTCTGAGGAAGCCTGAAGGGGTGAAAGTGCTTACCAGTGCATGAATAAACTGAGATTTTATTCTAGTTTGGACTGTTCCTGTCTTTGATACTTGTGTGGAAGGAATTTATATGCTCTTGAGTATTTGCAGTCTTTGTTTGCCCCTTTACCATCTTTATTTTACTATAACATTTTACTGCTGTTTTTTTTGGTAAGGAGCATTTACTCCCTGGTATAATCGTTTTGTGTTTGATTCACTTTTTTAATTATTCTTTATCTTGCCTGTGTCTGGCAACTCTCAAGTCCCTATTGTGACTGTGCCCATTCATTTTCCAACCCTTAGGCAACAGCCAATCACAGTGCAGATATCATCTAGTCAGCCATGATGGGTTTCTCTGTTTTGTGGCATTAACCTTTTCATCAATGACCACTGCATGAACTTACTGATTTGTGGGCCTGGTAAAGTCTTTCTTGAATGTGTGCTGTCTTACACATGCACATTGATGTCTGTAATGAGAATGCAGCTTGGCAGAGCCACCCACATATCCCCACTCCCATACAATGCAGACCATTCACCTCTTTCACTCTCTCTACCTATGTACAGTAAGTATGGGCATTCCAGAAGTCTGAGTCACCCCCTTAAGTTGGGTGAGCCAGCACTGACCACTCACTTCTGTCCTCTTTCATTTGATCCACCAGAACCTGCTATGCTAGCCAATCAGGGTCTATGTCAATCACAATCAATATTTTATTATTTTGTGCCATGGAGTCAACTAAAACCCACCTGTCTTAACCTTACTGATGAGGGATTCCACCTATGTAAAACATATTTTTTACATATTATGCACTGGGTTCTATAATCTTCAGACTGTCACACATCTGCCCTGCATCTCCATACATTTCCTCCTCCTAGCACAGCATGCTTTCCATACATCAATTCTTTAACAATTTCTGTGTGTCTCTCTAGCTCTATCTCCCTCTCTCTCTCTCTTTCTTATTCCCTCCACCTTTGGTGCCTTTAATTAGTATGTAATGTGCGCATCTTCCTCCACAGCCAATCCTCCACTCAGAACTATTGAGTCCTTACTCTCTTTTCCCCATCTATTGATCTGCCCCTTAAGTAATTACAGAGTTGATCAGGAAAGGTATGGAGCTTACACATTTTACATACCTCACTAAGGTATTAAAGGTGTTCTTTGTATCAACATTCAAAAGAGAAGAAGAAAGAAGATGTGGGTGAGAAATGGACGTACAGCATAACATAGGAGATAATAGAGAAGGACCCAAGTAGATTATAGACCAAAGCAAAAGACCTTGATGGGATACCTGATAGGGTACTTGGAAACCTAGAAAAATGCTGACTGATCCACTCCCAAAGCACTTTAATAGATCATTGATTTGTGAGTAAATACCAGAATGCCATAAAATAGCTTCATTCACTCCCTTATATAAGACAGGGAAGTAAGACCAGTTCTGGCCATTGCAGACCCATATGCGTGATGTAAATGTCAAGTATCTTAATGGAGACAACCCCCTTAGAAAGGATAGGGTACCCTATTCAAAAGAAACCAATCAGCATGGCTTTGCTCCCAAGAAAACTTGTCAGTAGCTCTATGATTGGATGACAACACAAGAAAGAGGTTCTGTGGGTGTTGTTTATCTGGGTTTTAGTATGGATAATAACACAGTAATGCATCAAAGACTATACCACCAAGATGAATGGGCTAGGAGCCAGGCAGAAACTTAGGAAATGGGAAGGAAAGTGGAAATAAAATGGAAGTAAATTTCAGGCATGATGGCTGGGAAGGTTGTTGGGTGTGGGAGAATGACTAGAAGGTTGCCACAGGGATAAGTACAGGAGTATACTATATTTTAAAAAATTAATTTTACATATATAAGTAGTAGTAATTAATAGACTATTTGAATGATACAAGGACAGCAGTTTGAATTATGGATGAAGCAAAATGTCTGGAAGAGACTTGCATGGCATTTACAGCTAGACAGATAAGTTTCGCAGTGATAAGTAAATGCAACATTTTGTATTGTGGGCATTGCTTTCCAAAGACCTGTTACAATGCAGGAAAATCATATCAAGATACAAAGTAACTGAAAAGGACCTGGGAGTAATTATTATACCATCGCTGAGCTGTCAAGCACACATTGGTGGTAACAGCAGGAACAGCCAACACAGTTTTTCTTTCTATAGCCTACATCCTATACTCCAGGAACAGGAAAGCTATACTTCAACAATCTTGCGCTCTTGTTCAAGCACAGAGTACTACCTAGAAATCTGATGACCCTTAAGAGAAAAGGGTGTGATGCAACTGGAAAACGTGTAAAAAAAACAAAACCAGGGAGGCAGCCAAATAGATCCAAAGGTAAAATTGTAGCAAACAGAAAGATAAAACAAGGGTCTAAACTGTCTCAATACAAAACTTTTAATACTTTCAGTAAAAATGCAAAGCTAATATGTAGTTAGTGAGTTTGGAATGTTCAGGTGTGGGCAAGTCATACCTGTTTGGGAATAATTTAACTCAGAGTATAGATAAGAGTAAGAATGATAAGAAATGGTCTTACTAAATTTAATAGATGCACACCCTAAATCAGGGTCATAACTGAAAGGAACTGGGCCATTTTGAGTTCTGATAATGAACTTACAAAAATAATAGGTGAAAAAGCAGTATTTATATATAAATATGAAAGAAATTTGAAGCAATACCTTTGCTATATGGATATATGAATAGGGCAAAATACAATGGCTACTAGCTCTAAAAATATTAATAGAAACAAAGCTACAGCTCCAATTTTGTAAATATATTAATGGAGAAAAAGAATGTTTACATCTGATTACTCATCAGCAACTTGTCTTTAATATTTATGCCATTTGTAAAACTGAAAATGTTGTTTAATGAATTGCGTCAAGTGTCCCTGTTTTTTTATAGGTAAGACTAATCAAAGACTCAAAGATAGAATTTCATCACATTTGTCTGAAATTCATAGAGGAAAAAGACACAATTGCTCTATATAAGCACATTAGTCAATTTAATGATGGACACTTTTTTTAAATTCAGAGTTTTGCAGCAAATTTATCCTGAGAGAAGGCAGGGTGATATTATTAACAAAACAGAACTTGTCAAATATCAGTGGATAAATTATTTTAGAGCTGATATTTTACCAGGTCTAAATGGAATGAATAGCATAAAACCAATACTGAAACAAAAACATTCCTTTATCTAGTGTTATAGTTTAAGTGGTATATTATATGTATCTTTATACGTTTACTCTTATATTTACATTTATTATGTATTTAAAATGAGGAAATATATATATATTTTAATGATGATTTTTAAAATTTTATATATATATATATATATATATATATATATATATATATATATATATATATATATATATATATATATATATATATATATATATAGTTTGTTTTTGTTTTTTGAAAGATTTTTAATGATATTTAATTGATGTTGGTGCTTTAAATTTGGTATATGTAATTAATTAATTATATGATGTCACTGTGTGTTGATAGGTTGGCCAGATTTGAATTTGTGCATATAATCTGAGTATTTCAGAAGTATTGTTTTGTTCCGCTCTGAAAAAGAGTTCATGGGGCCTGAAAGCTTTGTATTTTTACTGAAAGTATTAAATGTTTTGTATTGCAACTGGAAAATATCCAAGGTCAGCTTCAAGGGTCATCAAGGGAAGGAAGGAAAGAAAGGAGTATGGTCACCAGTTGGTGCCACTACATGTCTAATCACTGGAAACTAGGAAAGATGCAGATGTCAGGGATATGGCATGTCACATATAGCGGGATGTGAACAGAGAGCATGCTCCTTTAGAAAAACTATTGATAATGGAAACTATGTTTCATGTTACTCTTGTCATCAGTCTCTAATATGTATCATGGTGTCAACAACTCTAAGCATTTTTACTTGGCTACATCTGGTAATCTGTAATTATTATTTAGTTACAGATACAATGTATTATCAGGAGAAAAGCAACTACAGAGATATGGTGTCAGAACACTTTTACTTGCTTTGACAATAGAGAACTGCATTTTTGGATGTGCTTGGAAGTAAGCTGTTGGCAAGTTTTATTTAAAGAGCATATTCCTTCAGAGACACTTTTACACTCTTATGCAGAAAAGTGACTACAAAATTATTTTTCACATTTTTGTATTTATACTGGTGAAACAAATTTGTATTTTTTAATGTTATGAATGACTTTCTCATATTACTTTTATTATTTTTTGTGCCACTGGAGTACACATGTATTTTTGAATTGTCTTCAGTTTTTAGCTCTAGGTGACTTCATTGAAACCACCAAAGATTTTAGACCTGCATGGTAACCTCTGAAAACTGGAACCTGGAATCGACATTTTGAGTTACATCTCACTATAATTGGACTTGCTAATAACCCTGAATGCATTAAGTGTGTGATGTTCATTCATGTTGCAGAAGAGGATGTAATCAAACTATTTAACACTTTCAGCCTTACAGAGGAAGAAAACTAAAAACTCAATGGGATTTTTCTGTACTAAAAGGTAACTTTAAAGTACACTGTCAGCCAAAAAGGTCTTTAACATGCTAATGTGGCTGATCTTAAAATAGTTCACATGACAAAAATTTGGTAATTTAAGTGATTGTTTCATCAAAATTATGTGCAAAATCAGAAATGATCAGACCAGTTGCAGAATATTGAAGAAGGTAGATCTAACACTGGAAAAAGGCATTTATGCATGCAAAGTGAGTGAACTTCCTCTTCCTCCTACTTATTTTAAGTGCATGACTGTGAAGTTAGAAGTCTGAAACTTACTGTTGTGTGTGAGAAGTAGAACAAAATTAAACCTGATAAAAATATTACATATAAATATGAATATGCAGGTAACCACATGGCATGCAAATATAACCTGACAATAAATAAGTAGGAAAAACTACAGATATTGCAAAGCATGTGGACATGGACATGATAAGAAATGCTGCAAAGCATTTAAAAGAGTCTGCAAGCTTTATGGATGTCGTGGTTATTTTGTGAAAGTCTGCAAAATATGAAAGAATGTGTTACAGTAAAATGTGGGTAATTTAGAAGCAGAGAAACAGAATAAAGCAGAAAGGTGTAGTTACACTACATAAATACATACAATAAATTTAGAGCTGCTTTAAATAGTTCTAGAGGTAGTAAATGGTAATGAAGCAAATGAAGTTCAAGTTGTTACTTATAGCACAGATAAATGCTGAACAGAAAAGCCGATTATTAAGACCAAATGTGTGATATTGAAGTTAGGTACAGGGGTTGACTTATTCTAATGAATCTACGTTCAAATCTCTAAATACCAACAACAAACTGATCAAGTTTGAATATTTACTTTTGTCTTTTTCAGGCACAATGGGTCAATTTTTGGCAAGACTTTATTGCTTAGTCTGTATATATATATATATATATATATATATATATATATATATATGGGTTTTTGTTTCATGTTTTGCCAGTGCAAGCCAGGTTAAAGAAAACAACCATTTTGGGGCTCAATGCTTGTGAACTGCTTTGTTTTTTTGATTAGTACTACAGTGTAGGTACAGAAACATAAGAGATAATATGCTAATAGTACATATGCAAGGTACTGATGAATTTTTTTCAAAAATACTCTGGTTTGTTTGAAGGTTTCAGTTGTCTGCAAGGTAAATATTACATTATGATTTTCCATAAGACATTGCCTGTAGTTCATGTTCCAATATGAAATCCTGTTTTTCCTGATGGACTCACTGCAGTAATAGAGGAGGAATTAAAAGCAATGGAAGTTATGGGTGTCAGTGATGCAAACTGAACTGAATGAGTAAATAGCAGCTTCTCTAACAGTGTTAAATGAAATGAGGCTGCAACTCATGTCACAGATCTGGACAAACTATTATATTTCAATTGCAGTTTTTCATTAAAAAATAAATAATTGCTAATACTGTTTCTATCACAGTACCTACAATAATTCAATCTTTTCAGGTCTAATTTTTCTCCATGGATGTGCAACCATGGAGTTAGTAAATTTAAATAAGGGAACCATGGAGTTAGTAAATTTAAATAAGGGAAATGCAGGGGATGAAGCCCCCACATCAGGGTGTAGGGGGCTTCGGTAAAATAGCTTTTTATTATTTTTATGTCCAGACAATGCTACAACCAGTTGTGGTCATCTAGTTACAACATTGTCCAGACATAACTCAATGGTTCATAGTGAAGACACAAACAGCATGATAACATAGGTGCAACAAGTTAAGTTAAAGATATCTATAGCTCTTCTATACTTAACTAAGTGAATTGAAATGGAACACTCTACACCTGAGAAAATACAAACACAAGAGAAACGATGTCTAATACTATATATGACATTGTACATTATACCAATCAAGTATTCAGGCTAGATTAATCTGGGGATGTTTGCAGTGTTAGGAATACTTTGTTCATATCTGAATGAAAAATCACTTAATAAAAGTAATAATGTTGCTAATTCGATGAGATTTCTGGTCAAAAAGAAATAGAAAGTTATTTTCCCATGGCAATTTATATAGAAAATGGCTTGTGCAGTTGACAATGAATATTTTGTTGTAAAAAGGGTTGCTAACTTTGGTTTGAGTTATTATAATGTTTAATGTTTGTGACCCAGAGGATGAAAAGGGTACTAAGACCAAAAGTGAGGTGACCTCCAGTTTGGAGGCAAAAAGAACTGAGCTGTGGAATCTTGATGGGAATGTTTGATGTCTATATGAAAATACTTGATATTGACTGTTGAGGATGCTAAATGTTTACAAAACCAACAGGAGGCAATACAGCCTGTCAAACAGTAAATGGCTCAGATTCAATTGAAGGAAAAGGGTCAGTTAAGAGACTTGACAAAATTAAAACCTATCTTGGTGGACTGGAGGATAAAGCATGAAAAAAGAAAAACTAACATGACTTCTGGCCCGGAAAAAGTACAATGACATCCCTTTGATCCCTATCTGATGTAACATTTAGTCCTATTAGAGAAAAATATAAAATTGTTAATTATGATAGATTTGTAGATAACCTTTTTTGGTTATAGAAGGGATGATACAAGATTGCCAGAAATTGGTCGATCAGTTGAACGTGGATTTTCTAAAGTTTGTTGTAGGTGAAGTGGGGACTGAAGTGAAATTTATAGATGTTACCTTGACTTGGAATAATGTAAATAATGATTTTGATAGCAAGGTTTATAGGAAAACCACTTGTTCTAACAATCATCTAAGATTTATAAAAAATAATATACCTAGAGAACAATTTTAAGGGCCTCAAGGATGACTATATGTGATAAAGTTTTTGAAGAGGGAATAAGCTTTGTCACATCATTATTTGTGGAAAGGGGTTATAGAAAAGACAGTTTGGATAATATTGCTAAAGAAATTATATTTAAAAGAACAAGTATGTTCCCCCTATATTAAAACATCATTGCAGATCACCTAGGAATAGTGTCCCCACCTTCCTTGTGAAAACCAATGATAATAATTTGGTTTGTAATTTGGATATAACAGTTGTTAGTTCAGATAGTAGGAGTATTATTAAGGATACCTGGAGTATACTACAGGGTAATTCAGAAATGTTTTATGTAGGAAAGGGTCCAAGCTTTGTATAGAAAAATAGCTTTAATATTAAAACTTTACTACCGAATGACACTATTAGAATTATACCTCCTATATATTTCTCTAATTTAAGTAAAATGATGTGCAAATGTAAAGGCTGTAAAATGCATTGATATATTTTTAGAAGGGCCTTTTATTAATTTAGATCATATTAGTTACACCATTCCAGTATCTGGGGTTTTTAATTGTAACTCTAAGGGGCCAGTGTATATTTGTATCTGTTCAGGATGTAGTGCATTTTATGTAGAGAGATGACTAGTTTAAGTTTGAAAGAAAGAATAAGAGAGCATGTTTATGCTATAAGAAAATGAGATAGCAGGAATTCCCTCTATAAGCACTCAGTAGAAGGTAAAGTTTACAATAATTTTTTTTCTGTTTTAGAACCTGTATTTAAGGACTTACATGGTGGCAACTATGAGAATAAAATTGAACAGAATGTAACATTATGGCAGTTAAAACTAGGGTCTGACAAAACTCCAGAATTAAATGATGTAATTAACATTAAATGTTTTCTTAGAGATAAGAAAAGGAAAATTCTTGACCTATAGGTTGGATATATTGTTAAATGTGACAGGATAGGAATTTTTAAGGTATGTTTATAATAATATTTTTAATATGTACATAGGCTTTTGACATGGTTAAAAACATACACTAACATTAATTAGAATTGATTGTTTTATTAGGATTAATAAGCATGTAACTGAAGTGTGTTTTTATTGGTTGTTAGGTTTTTATATATGCATGTTTTCGATTGGTGTTTATTCTGATGAATTCAGTTTTTGTTAAGATGAATGTGAAGAATAAACCTGTGATATGCTAAATCCTGTTCTTGGTTCTTCTACTACCTAATGTGACACAGTGTTTTTTCTTTTTATTGGTTTTATATCAACCACTGTAGGGTGGAATTATTTGTTATACATTAGGCAATACAGCCTGTCAAACAATAAATGGCTCAGATTCAATTGCAGGAAAAATGCCAGTTAAGAGACCTGACTAAATTAAAACCTACTGTGATGGACTGGAGAATAAAGCATGAAAAAGGAAAAACTAACATGGCTTCTGGCCCAGAAAGAGTACAATGACATCCCTTTGGATCCTATTTGATGGTATCCTCCTAAATATTGGCAAAGGCTTACTTATAGGTGCCCTAATTATAGGATTCCTATTATTTCTTCAAAGAGGCGTTCTATCGAATGCCTCTTCATCGAACTTGAAACCACAAAATTTGAACATCGAACATCCACATAAGCTATTTCTTTCCTTGGGAAAGAAATCACTTGGCCATCCTCATCAGTTTCCCGTTTTCCCTGCTGTAGTATGATCTTGGAGTTGGAATATTTAGTTGGGGGGGTGTGGGGGTGAAGCCCCCTACTTTGTAGTGTTTGTGGTTATTTGTTGGTGTTTGTAGGGCAAGCGATTTCTATCCAAGGGAAAGAAATCATTTATGTGGAGGTTCGATATTTTGAAAGTTTGCAGGTTTAGGGTTGATGACTCTTCGAGGAAATAATATAGACCCTAATTATAGGTATTACAAAGGTCTTTGGTCATATTGACCATACTCTACTCCCCAACAAATTTACAAAAATTGTAGTCATCACAGACAGGACCTTGGTTTCAAAACTGCCTCAATAACAGATACAGCAAAGTCAAAATAGGTTATTCCTAATAAGATACTACTCCCTTAAACAAAGGAGTACCACTCCATTATTACCTTGTCCTTGTCCCACTCATCCTGTATGCTGATGACATGGTCTTATATAGAGTGAGTTAGACACACTCTCACATTCAAGCCCAACTTAAAACAGACACATTTCACCAGTGGCTAATTAACCATAAATTACATCTTTATCCACCAAAACAAAAACAAGCTTTTTGGAAGTCCCCATTAATGTGTGCAAGCCTCTAATAATATAAATATCATTCACTGACCTATACAACCACAACATAGAAAGTGCTACCACCTATAGAAATGTACAGATTTGGATGAATTCATATCTAAATTTCCATTCCCATATATATAAAATCAGGGCAAAAATTAAGTCCCTCATTTTCTGTAAAAAAAAAAATCTGTCCTCTTCTTTGTCAATTAGATAGAGCAGTCATCAGCAAGAGAGTGCTACTAGCCCACTTGGAATAGGGACTCCCCAAAATTGCTTCTAATTTAGAGAAAAATATCAATATCCCCCAGACCATCTGCAACAGTACCTAACACTTCATCAATAACTCTCTACTCCAGGAACACCTCTGTTTTACCCTTGAAAAAAGCTGGATAGCTACTGATTAAAAGGAGAGCCAACCTATGGTCAGGATGGTCAGGAGTTTGACCACATAAAATATTTAATCTCAAAACACCCATGCCCCTTGCAGCCAGACTTTCAAAAAAACCCTCCCAATACAACCTAATGCACTTCCCACATTACCCCAAGGAATAAACGTCACTGTACTGAACGTGCCTTCTCCTCAGTTACCCCCACTCTTTGAAAATCTTTCACCATCAAGCTAAAGGAAATCAATATGTACTCCAAATTTTGACATGAACTAAAACTACCTACTCAATCAAGCCCCAAGCACCTGCTTCTGCACTGAACATATCACCTAAAAAACACTCTGTGTCTAATCATTTCTGCTTTACTGTTACTATTAATGAAACTTGATTATTGTTAGAATTTATTATAAATACTGCATATATTACTCTCATTGGATAATTTACCTCTGCAGTATTATATCTGTATATGTTACCATACAACTCTTACTACTTATTTTGCTCTTATTTACTATGAAATATATTTGTCTTTCACACAGGCTTTGCCTGAAATTGATCAGTTGTGATAAATGCACTACCCCAGTAACACACAACCAGACAATAACCAGTGGCACAAACAAAACTTGTAACCAATCCAAACCAAAGATTAACCAAAAGTTGCTGGCAATAACGAAGATCCCACAAGAACCTCAGCACTAGCCACTGTAATAATAAATGTTATGACTAAACAAGTCTATCTCATTAAAACTGAAGATGATTATTAATAAAATAAAATGGGCTGATCGCACACAGTGGGACTTCATGTTGAATGAAAAAGAGGTAAGAGAGACAAGCACCACATAGAAAACTTTATAGTTTCATAGATTAGCACTAGGCTAACTGCTCTTGTGGGTCATTTTAAGACTAGTTCAAACCCCAACGAACTTCGAACGTAAGGCAGGTGCAACCGGCCAAAAAGCAAACTCAAAATCCAAAGGAAGGAGGCCAGCACCAAGAGTGATAACTAAGTTTATTCCGAGTGATAACAAATCAAACCGGTTTCAGCAGTTTTGCCTTCATCAGTTATTGCTATCTGAATTAACAGACAGTCTATATATACACACAGTACTTCATGTCAATCAAGTATTTAAAGGTACAGCAATAACAAAAACTAAAAGAGTCCCTATAATCTAAACATAATGCATTATTTGTTATTTATTATTCCTGCTAAAGGTGGTCATTAAGACCAGGGGAAAAAAGAGCCCCTAGCCTTACTATCCAACTCTTTTCTTTATCATTCAAAATACTGTGCCACCCTAACTTATTAAGTCTATCACCCCATATTTTATCAATAATACAAAAGTGAAATATTGCTGATTTATGATCACATACATGTCTGTAAAGTGCATTAGTCATTCGTTTGTTTCTGATGTCATTTAAATGTTCAGACATTCTTATTCTAAATGGTCTAGATGTTTGCCCAACATAGAAAGATGAACAGGAACAAGTGGCCAAATAGACCACTCTGTCTGTTCCACAGCTGGCAAAATGCTTAATCCTATAAACCATCTTGGTATTTTTACTAGAAAACTCCTTAGATTTTGGCATGTACCTACAGAAGGATCAATGTCCACAGGAAAATGACCCAACTAACTTGTCCCCTGTGATTGTTAGTTGTTCCATAGAATAACTTTCACCTTTGGATTTGTAATGATTAAGATAGGGCTCCAGTGTTCGTCCCCTACGATATGAGAACTTACATCTGTCCATGAGGAAATTTGATAGTTCTTGATTTGCCATAAGAATATTCTAATTTTCATTAACTGCATTTCTGATGGCATGAATATTTCTACCTTAGGTAGTAACAAATCTAATACTATGTGGAAGTTTTTTCCTTATATTGCAATAACTCTGACTTATCTTGTACAGTGGCCCAGTTACTAGCTGAAAGAATGTGTCCTGGTTTGTAGCCCCTAGCTCTAAATCTATGTATCAAATCAGTCTTGTGATGTTCATAGTCATCATGGGAGGAGCATATCCTTTTGATACGAAGGATTTGGGACTTGGGAATATTCCTTATAATGTGATCAGGGTGTAAACTGGTAGCCTGTAAAAGACTGTTATATTCTGGATATTTGTGGAAGACCTGGGCTGACAGGGTATTATCTTCATTTCTACAGATTTTGACATCAAGAAAATGAATCTCTTGGTGATGCATATTAAGGGTAAATTCAATGCCCCACTTGCTTTCATTGAGGTATTGAACGAACTCTAAAAGATATCCTGTACCTGCCCGCCAAACCAGCCAACAGTCATCCGGGTACCGCCGCCAGATGTCCATCTCACCCTAAAAATGTTATGTGAATTATCATATATAAGGAATTCCTCCAGATATCCCATGAAGAGGTCTGCATAAATGGGGGCAAAAGATGCCCCCATAGCAGTACCATGGACCTGCCAATAACATTCCTTTTGGAAATAGAAAACATTTTTTGTAAGGACATGCTCTGCCATACAAATTAACAGTGTGTTAAAGCCTGGTGGATAAATATTTGCTTTATTAAGCCAATACTCCAGAGCGTCAAGCCCAGCCCAATGTGGAATGTTAGTATATAAGGCGTGACATCCAGTGTGCACATTATCCAATCTGATTCTAGTTTGTGTCACTTAAGATCCTGAGGAATTCTGTGGTATCTTTAATCCTAGATCTAACCATAGTCAGAAGGGACTGTAAATATTTAGTAAGGAATCCTGACAGGGGTTCTGTCAGCGAGTCCATGCCAGATACTATTGGTCTTCCAGGTGTTTTTTGCAAGTTCTTATGAATCTTAGGTAACAAATAAAGTATCTGTCTCTGAGGATCTTCAACTGTAAGATGGTTTAGGATTGAAGTACTAATGATACCTTCCTCAGCTGCCAGTTTCAAAAAGGAATCAATTTCCTTTTTAAAGCAGCTGGTAGGATCTAGAGGCATTGGCATATAGCATATGGCATTCTGAAGTTGTCTATGGGCCTCAGAAAGATAATAGTCCATGTCCATAACTAAACTGCTCCTTCTTTGTCAGCAGGAATAATAACTACATTATGGTTATTTCTACGTTCCCTAAGGGCTTGTTGTTCTGCCCCAGACAAATAGTGACCCAGCATCCGAGATTCATAACCATGAAAATGTAGATCTTTGAGAACTGATTGTTGAAATATAGAGACATATTTGTCCATCGGAGGCTGAAAGGCAGATTTTTTAAAAGTGAAAATCAGTAGATATTTGAGAGTCACCCTGTTGACCAAAATGTAGTTTTAAATTCAACAGCCAACAAAATGACGAAACATCTTTCACAATATTATCTTCATGGACATAAAAACCAGGGACATATGTTAATCCCTTGTTAAGCAGTTTAATAGCAGTTTCAGATAATGTTACAGAAGAGATGTTAAGTACATTTGAACATTCTGCTATTTGGGAATTATCATTTGTAACAATGTTTCCAAATTTTCCACATTTGCAATGTTTTCTCCCACCCCTGTGTTTCCTAGAATTAAAGGGTGGTCTACATGTTTCTGTTTTTTGTGGGCTGGGGACCCCTGAGTGAGCCCATGCTCAGTTTCAGTAACAGAGGATTCCTCCCCTGAGGTGCTGCTATAATCAGTTTTAGATTTCTTTAGAATAGATCTTGGTCTCTTCCTCCTGGGTCTAGCCACCCTATAATCCCCATCAGAAAAAGTGACATTCTTTTTGGTGCCAAAAGGTTTACCTTGTTCATAGTCCATCAAATCCCTACGGAACTTATGTAATTTCTTGCTCCTTAAATTTTTCTCAGTCACTAATAAATCTTTGGATAGTTTATGAAGACATTCTTGATATGATGTCTGACCCTCATATGCCCTAATTTCCTCACAAATGTGTTGGGTTTCTGTGATGTTGGTCTGAATTGACCATTCCTAGAAGAAGGATAGTATTTTAACAAATGACATAGTTGCATCTTGCTGTGCTTGTGCCCATTCCTCATATAACCTACCATCCAGATTGCTAACATATCGATTGGTTTCATGAACTGGCTTCATTAAAATAGGGGCAAGTTCACACTGGCTTTGATTATATTAACTCATTACTTCAGAGTGATGCCTCCAGGTGCATCTGCAGTTAACACCTACTGACTTCCCTAGGCATCAAATATTGCTTGTTCATATTTGCATCAATAATTCCAAAACCATGCTATGTACAAGGTTTTAAAAAAAACATCTTAAAGCTTACACAATGGCAAATTCTGTCCATGCAGGTCAATATATATTAACTGTTGTTTTTATTATATGAATAAAATTCTTCTCACAGTATGTGTGTAACTTGAGTGGTTGCAAAATATTACAAATATAATCGTTACTGTGTTTACAGTGACTTATAAAATTTGGTTTAAGACCAAAATCCTAAAGAATAATACCACAATAAAAATAGTTTGTGCTGAAATGCTTGCCATTTATACTTTTTTATAATCCCTATGGTTTCAAAGATATGACCATTTGTTTGAAATGTGAGGACATAATTTGATTATGTCAAAAGGCTTAGGCTCTACCCATTGGAAGTTAACAGTGTAAACTTCCTGAGCTCCATTGGAGTGAATGAGTTAATTGTGATGATCATCTACTGGACCAGTAATCAAGTAGCCTCAATCCTCACCACTGGCAACAGTAGGGGATGTTCACTGAGAGGACAACAGGTACACACGCAGTATTTCCATATGCATCTCTCTCTGCATCAAGTGCAATTTTCCTTAAGAACACACAGAGATCACAGTCAGTCCAGGGCTGGTTTCTCCTTCAGATCGCCAGTAAGACTTCCCACTGGCACAGCTATAGAATTGAGATCTCAGCTGAGTGACCAAGCCAAGGCCTCCAGCACCCTCTCTGTCCACTCAGTGCTTCATGTCCCTGCTCAAGTAGCTGACACACACACTCTTTGAGGTTTGATTTACACACACACACATACACACAGCTGGGAAAGGCTGGCACAGGTTTGCTAGCTGTGCCCCCTTCTGCCCAGACTATAAGGTAGTTCCCACTGCCACTAGTCACTCCTTATCAGCTTATTTAAGTCCCTAAACAAAGGGCATCCAATCTTACTGTGAAATATTAATACTAATACAAATGGTAGTTTGACCAAGAGCAAGGCAATTAGGAGTGGCTCAAACAGTGTCACCAATAAATATGCAAATACTCTCAAAAATTAAATATCTCTACACAATCAACCACAATGAAAGGTTTAAATATATTTAATAATAAATAAAAAACAATACAATACTAAATATATATTCACAGTGAATTCAGAGTTCAAAACCACAGGAAATATTTAAAATAACATTGCAGTATAGGCTCACATAAATAAAGAAAAAACATCTAAACTAAGCTTCACTATATTCCTGACTGAATCTAAGAGAATTATACTATTCCCTAGTAACTTACTTCATTAGAGCAAGGCATATGTGTGTTGAATGGGTCTTCTTGTTTTTAGGTCCAAGACAGAATACAGAATGCTCTGTCTCACTAAGAGACTTCTCAAATTAATATCTAAAATATTACTGCTGGGATAGCTTACAGAATTACATAATTTCTGGTCATCTGATTTCTAGCTCCCAGGCCAAAACCCCTTTGCTAGAAGCTGGCAGCATTTAGCATCTACCTGTAAAAATATACAGTCAATGGCTTTTGCTCAGATCTTTGGCAGATGTTGAAAGTCATAAAACAATTGCATTCCTTCATGCTTCAACAGTAGTAATTAGTTCACTCTAATGACACTATAGAAAGCTTCCTAGTACAGACTTTGTGTCTCTAACTCCTTTAAAACTTGAGAGATGGCCTCTTTATTGCATAGCCTGTAAAGTAATTTAATTTCAGATATTTTTCTAAAGTTTGCAGGACTAAGGTAAAACTTCCAGTTTCCTCTGTTAAGCATATACATTTAAACCGTTACAATAGTGCAAGTACATTTCTGTTCTCTTTCAGTAGAGCACACTGTGGTTACATTTCAAACACAGCACTCTTCAAATACATTTTCAACACACACTTCTGTACAAGCAGTTTGATATACACATGACATACAGTTCTAATACATTTGTAACACAAGCATCGTATATAAATTAGTTTGATATTCACAAATGATATACAATTATTTACAAAATTTCCAGCTAGCTGTGCTGGCAGTATCTTTGTTTGTCACACTAATATTTAAAATTAATGTTTTGTACCAGCACAAACAGTTCTCTTTATTGTTGTACTTTGGAAAGTTCAACTTTTAAACAACTTCTGGTTTGGTGAGTAGGAAAGAAAGAATTCCACCTGTTGATCATATTAAGTTAGAACTAAATTTTGTGCAAAAATGAAAAAAATGGTAGATGCTGTTGGTGGTTTCCAGGACAAAATTAAATAGAGCAGTATGATTGTGTATGTGTAGATATGTTGTGTTATGGAAATGTGGATTTTTGAGCGATTCAGCTGTAGTAAAAATTGTGCTGTGCTGGACAACGGATACAGTTGCTTTAGTAGGAGGCTGTGGGCAACTGTTGACCTGCAGGGAGAAGTGGGCAGAGTATATTTCTTTGCCATGTGGTACATCATCGTCACAAAACCACGTGTGCCTTTCTGTGTGTGGCTATATGCTTGAATCAGCATGGTGGCATGTGCTGCTTGAAGGGACCAAGCAATCTTGCCCGGTGTTTATTAGTTAAACGGGGCTGTGAATGAAATATGATTGTTCAAGGTTGCATTTATGTATTGAAATGGGCTTCCTATATGCATGGTACAGGTGTCTGTACTATACTTCTTCCCATTTGTTGTGGTAAACTCTTGGATCATTGCATCATAGGGAGGAGATTTCCCATCATTATGACATCAATCACTGAGGTGCACTTTCACCTACCTGTACATTTGTACAGAGATGGTTATCCAAAGGGTGCCTATTACTGTTGTTGAGGTGTTCAGCTTGCTGTGAGGATCTTTTCAACTTTTTGACATTAGACCAATTGGAAGTTTTTCAGCATGTTATTGCCCTGCTTGAAGAATGTTATTAACTACTGTGGATTTCCAGGCTGATATGGTTATCTATGTACTAGTTTTGGGAGTGGGGAATCCTGCTGGGCATGCTGTATACTTCTGGTTTAATATGACTTCATTTTAAATGTGTTTTTCTCTTTGTTTCCTTCCTATGATCTATATACATCACTAAAGTGCACTTTGTTTATGTAATGCATAGAAATATGTTGCTCTGCATTTTAACTGCTTTGCTGAGATGTTTTGGATTGCTGAACCACATTTGCATGCCCAAAATGACTGCAGTTTAAATATAGATGTATTTTTATGGCCATATGGACTTTGGTTTTGTAGTTACTAGGCAATGCAGCTATGCTTGCTCTAGGTGTGGCAGTGTGGGCACATTGGGGACATTGTTTGCTTCACTGCTGGGTGAATATGCTTGAAGTGTTATAAGAATTGCATACTTTTGCCCTGCATGTGATTTTGTAAATATTTTGAGTGAATTCTCTTCTTGTGCAGAAGCCTTGAATGGGTACACTTGGCTTAGTTTTTAAACTGTAAAAGCACCCTTGTAATTTCCCCAATACCTAGTTGCACACAGAGCAATGACTGCAGTGACAAGCACTGCCCCAAAGAATTGCAAACCAGATACTTCTAGCATTACTTTATATTCTCACTCACTCACTCCAACCATCAAAAAGAGCCTCTTGTCACGGATATGAACTTTCCCACTATCTCTGTTACCAGCTTGGTGGATATTGGCATCCTGACGCAATGTAAAAGTTGCCTTATGTTTACTGACAAACAGTTATTTCTCAAACAAACTAATAAGGTATGTCAAAGATGTAGTTACACAATGCCACTGGAGGCAAAACTCTCACATAAAAACACTCCTAATGTCAATCAGGTTGTCAGTAGTACACATGTTGTACCCATCACATACAGGTCAAAGCAGACACATAGATCCACATATGCTGAGGCACTTAAATGCAACCTTCCTAAACCCCAAAGACCTCCTAGACAAAGTACACATAACAAATCCACTCAGCAGCCCCAAATGCACTCATAAAAACAACATCCACATCAACACATACAGCCACATCTCATGGAGCCTCTATTTCTCAAGCTCATAAGGAAAGCCACCAGAGAATACAACATTCTAGTCATTGGAGACTCCATTGTGACACACACTGATGTCACTCTCACCAGGCTGAATAAAGAGAAAGTCAAGGTCAGTTGCTTATCAGGAGTCAGGATACACCACATTATACACACATTCAGGTCATTGGACCACAAGTACCAGTATGACTCAGTCATAGTCCATGTGGATACAAATGACCTGAAATCTACCTCCCTAGCCTATATGAAGAGAGACATCATGGAGCTTTCAGAATACGTGCCCCAGGCTGGTATGAGCCTAGCATTGAGCAACATTTTACCTTCTCCAAGGATGATGCCACAATATCAACAGAAGATGACTGACTTTAATACTGGATTAGTTTGTGGTGTCATTCTAAGGAGGATGCAAAATGGAAGGAGAGGGTCAACAGGCCATGCTGCTTTACCAGGGGTGGTGTGCACCTTTCTCTGTAGGCTTTAAAATATTAGCTAAAACATTGTCCTCCTCCATAGTGCCATTCTAGGCAAAGAGAAACTGAAAATACTTCTGACATAGCAAATCAAAACTAAGAAAAACTAAAGGTGTCGCTGTTCAGTGCTAAGAGTCTAAGCAAAAGACTCCACTCCCTACAAACTCTCCTCAACCCAGAGAATGCTAACATCCATACAGCCACTGAGACATGGGATAAAGCTGTGAAGAGCACACTGGCAGTTCAAGGCTATAATGCCTTCCACATATTTTGACTGGCTACTACACAGACAGGGACTAAAGGTGGAGGTGTCCCGATTCACATCAAAAATAAATATACCTCAAGGCTAGTCAAACAGGACAATGCACTTGAGCTTCTCCATGTTCAAATCACCACAAGCAAAATCTCATATCACTATCTTGCAAGCTATACATCTCCTTCTATGACCCAGGAAATCCATACCATGTATTTAAACTTATTAGAAACACTCACCATCCAAACTAATATCATATTCATGGGCAACTTTAATTACCCCCACTACTAACCGGGAATCATATAGGACACCAAGCATACAGGCACAGAGATTCCTGAATTTTGTAAACACAAACTCCCTGAACCAGACTGGCAATACACTGACCGGGAGTGCAAATATACTGGATCTGGTCCTCACTAATATGGGAGAGTGCTGCACACCCCCTAGTGTGATGTCTTTTCTGGTAAGGTCAGACCACAAAATGGTCTCCTTTGAAGTAAAAGCAAAATGTGGAACCCGAGTTAACCCTGGAATATTTAGGAACTGCTCTAAGGCTAACTTGCCTTATTAAGCAATAACCTGGCAAGATTTCAAGCCCCCATAAACTGTGAGAACACTGCTGCCTGTGCCAAACTGTTCACAGAAACAATATACAAGCATGTTAATAGCTGCATAGAGGCAGCTGTATCCACCATAAAGAAGTACAGAACTAACTCAATAAACAAGCCGCCGTGCCTGAATCACAACATTAATAGGCTGTATAACAGAAGGAAGAAAATCATGGCAAAAATTAGGAGGTGTAGCACCTAGCAGGATAAAAAGTACTCTCATCAAAATAAACAAACAACCCAGAGGACAGATAAAGTGTACCAAAGCCAAGTTTGAGGTACATTTGGCCTCTTAGGTCAAGGACAACCACAAGGCATTCCTTAGCTATGTCTGCAGCCTCAAAGGCAATACATAATTGTGTGTGGATCTCATTGTTAATGGAGCCACTTCTACTGAGCCAGAAGATATAGCAAACCAACTGCACAACAAATTCAGCTTTAACTTTAACCCTCTCTCCTCCTCAACCTTCCCTCAGGAAATGCCAACAAATATAACTCCCTCTACTATCATTAGTGAACAGGTCCTTAATACTCTCTCTAAGCCTAAGAACACTGCATCAATGGGCCCAGGCAATATCCCAGGATGCCTTCTAAATAACACGAAACATGACTATCAGGCTGTCTGGAATTGTTATTTAACTGTAGCCACCAAACAGGCTTCGTAACTCACAAATGGGGAACAGCAACAGTAATCCTTCTGCACAGAGGTGGACCATCTACAGACCCTAGAAACTACAGACTTTTAAGTCTCACTAGTCTCATATGCAAAGCCATTGAAAGAATTATCATAGAAATGATCGATAATGACATAGGAAACCTCCAGACACTGGATCCAACCCAGTTTGGTTTTGTCAAGGGCAGGTCATGCCTACTCACCCTGGTGGCATTCTTTGAGAAGGTCAGCAAAGCAATTGATGAGGGCAAAATGGTTCATACTGTCTACCTTGTCCTGGCCAAGGTGTTTGACTTAATGCCCCACTCAGGCATTGTTGCCAGACTCAGGAGGTTAGGTATAAACCCTTATGTAACCCAGTGGATAGCCAGCTGGGTCACAGACAGGACCCAGGAAGTTCGAATTGGGGAGTCCAATTCTACAATGAGGCCAGTCACAAGTGGAGTCCCTCAGGAATCTGTCCTGGGACCGCTCCTTTTTTGGAATTTACTTTTCTGAAATCAAGGCCAAATTCATTGGCCTCTGGTTGACTAAATTTGCAGATGATTGCAAATTAGGAGCTCTCATAGAATCCCTCATTGACACAAATGATCTCCAGGAAAAGTGACACAGACAAATAACTGGTGTCAGAGCAATGGAACAAATCTAAATGCCAAGAAATGTATAATAGTATCCTTCGGGAAGTCATTGACTCCTGGTAACCATCATATTGACAACACACCCCAAAAAGCTGACCCAGTAGTCAGAGACTTGGGGATATACATAGACAGCAATCTACCCTTTGACCATCACATATGTACAGTAGTGAGAAAAATCATTCTATGTTGTGCAACATATAAATGAAGGTATTGCATCTAGGTCCAAGAATATTATTGTTCCACTATATTTGGCATTCATCAGACATATCATTGAGTGCATTGCCTCTTTGGTATGTACCTAACCAGGCACATCCAACAACTGAAACATCCAGAGAGGTTTTTCAGAATACAGGGAATAAGTAACATGCCCTATGCAGTCCACCTCAAAGAACTAACCCTGTAATCTGTCTCCTACAGACTGTTAAGGGGCAGTCTATACCTGGCTTACAAGGCATTGTCAGACCCCACTCTGAACCTCGTGCATATTCACAAAACAAACATCACCAGAGTTACCCATGTTAAAGACTTAAACTTTGATGTGATATACATAGGGCGTGCTGGAGCAGGCTCCCCATCCATGTGAAGCAGAGTTCTTCTCTAACCTAATTCAAGTGCAACTTGGACAATTGGATGGGGAACAGAAAATTCATCCCTGGTTTGGCACCTATATCTTTAATGGACATAGGCAACCTGTAAATAGTACATCTCCCAGGCCTCTGCTTGTAAATGTTTCATCTCCAAAGCCCCTGCTTACACTTATCAAGAGTATCAGAACTTGTCAGAGATTTGGGATGCATTGCTAGGCTTAAAAAGGCTCTTGTAGTCATTAGTCTAGTAAACAAATATGAACCCAAGAACAAATTTTATTGCTGATACTAAATGTGATGTTAGCTCCATGGGAAAGCATCCAGGGAGAAATCAGACTATATTTATGCAGCAGTATGCTATTATTGAGAAATGTTTACCAAAGACTAATACTGAACATATGAAAGTTTAGAGCAATTTTTATTTCCTTTTTTTTTTGGTTGGATACTAAGAACCATTGCTGAGCAGTTTAAAAGTTATTTGTAGAATAAACAAATAACATGCTTTTAAAATAGCTGACATTATAAAAGTAATACATTTATTTTAATATGAAAGGAATTATTTTTGAATTCATAGTAGAATGTTTTAATAATGATTGGTGAAAATGTTTTTATATTAAGAAAGCTTTTATATTGGGTCAGCTGTAAAGTATGTACCACTACCAGGGGTTTGGAGACCGATGTATTAATGCTATATACCCAGCTTAGAAAATAAAGGATTAAAGGTTTGAAGACATCTTGCTGGGGTAGAATAATAGAATGAAAAACAAAAGCATGATATGGTCATATAAAAGGAAATATAATACAGTAAAGCAAAATAATTTTAAATAGTGATAGCAGGTTTGTGAGGGGCAGAAGGCAAATAATATGAGGAAATAGAAGAAAAAGGGACAACTGATTGATTTGGTGGCATGACTTGTGACAGTACGGTTTGTATTTACTCAGATATGCTAATGGCCTTCAGATCATGAAGTGGCAGTGTGGCACAAAGAAGGAATTAAAAGGAGACTATGTTGCATCTTTTTTATTGAGGCATAATTATAATGTACCAAAGCTACAGTGTGATGGTGATTTTCATGTTTATAGACCAGATAGGTGTCAGTAGTTCACAGAATGTGTTCACTGAATTGTCGATAGCTCTGTATCTCTTCTATTGGGAAGCTGATGAGGACAGAGGAAGCAATAAGTTCAAGCTGAGGTAATTAATTGGTTGGAATGAAGAGTTAAAAGAATTTGTTGAATGGTGTCTGTAAGGATGCTCACAAGATATGTGATGTATACATGGTAACCGTTTACTAGCAATCAAATTGATATTGATTAATGGATTAAAAATGACAAGTTTAAACAAGGTTAGATGTCTGATAGAATCTAGGATAAGGATACTAAGTTATACTTGTACATTATTGGTTAAAAGGATAAGTTAAATAATGGGAAAAGAAAAGTATTGAAAAATAGGAACATATTGGGCAAGCTAAATTGGGGTATACAGCACATATCATCAGGTAGCAATATAATGGGTAAAGTTTGCCTCTTTTGATGGTTGACAGTAAACAGGAAATGTTGGAACTGGTTAAGTCTAATAATATTAAAAGAAACTGAACTAGGGTGTGTACATCAAAAAATATATTTTATTTAAGGAATGTGATATATAGGTTTCATTATCCATAGAGGGAATTAAGTATAACATGCATATAATCAAGGATTTATAATGTGTTATGGATTACAGAAAAAAATGTATTGAACTATTTCAAAATACAAGTATGATTTAGCTTGCTTGGGAGCAGTATTGCTTGGATGGAATGAGAGTGAAGCTGTTAAAATATTACATTTTGGATAGATACATTTAAATTCAGTGTTACTTAATTAAATATTGTACATTTTTGCATATGGATTTCTTTTTCTTTGTTTCTGTGAAATCGCTAAAACTAATTTTATTGATTAATAGGTGAGATATTCATCTTTTATTTTGCCTGGATGGAAAAAAACATAAGATATACACCATTAAAGATGTATAATATATGACTAAAAAAGGGGGGTGGTGCATTTTAAAATGAAAATATGATTTTGTTAGCACTGAGGACAGTATTGGACTAGCTGAATAAGACAGGAGCTATTACAGAACTTAAGTTTATAGACTGATGAATGCGTTCAAACCCAAGTTTGGTGGGAAAAATATGTTTTCTGTTACTTTTTTCTATTATAACAATAAAAATGCTTGCTATTAAAACGTTAGATTAAGCTAGCTTCAATTGGACATTGGGTGGTATTGGTCTTCCAGCATTAGAATTATATTCCTTATTCTCTATTGCTAAGACAATAATTTCTTGGTTAAATAAAAATTATAATTCCAAATGGAAAGATATTCAGGGAGGTATTCGGTGTAAATACAATAATTTACCAAAATCATATCATTCTAAAATACCTACTAATAAATTTCATTGGTTAGTAAAAGACTGTTTATAAAAAAACAAAAGCAAACCATTTAACTCTTATTATAGTCATAGGATAATAACCTCCTTTAAAATTTTCATTTCAGGAACCCTGAATATAAAGCATGGCTTTTCTTTGTATTTCCAATTGCCTACATTCAAAATAGTATTAATATGTTCAATTTAACAACCATGACTACATTTAAAGACAAAACCTGTTATACTGTTATCAATTACTAGACAATGTGCAATTACAAAATGTTGACCATTGTGACATCCCTTCTCTGGGCCAGTAATCAAGGAACCTCAGACCTCACCACTGACACCAGTGGGGAATGTTCACTTGGAATAAAGATAGATATATACACTAATTCCAGATGCAGCTCTCTGCACCAAGTACAATTTCCCTTAAGAGCACATAAGGAGCATACTTGAGACCTCAGGCTAGACTTTCTCTCCAGGCCCCAAATAAGAGTCCACCTTTCTCTCTGCAGAAATGCTCTGTGTCCCTGTTCCAAGTAGCTGATACACACACTCTTTGGGAATTGATTTTCACACACATACGTACCTGGGAAAGTCTGGCACAAATTTACCAGCTGGGCCCCCTCTGCCCAGACTATAAGGTAGATTCACTGCCACCAGCCTACCTTAAGGCTGTTACCAGGGTATCCAATTACTCGCAGTAAAATTAATACTTATACACATGGTAGTATTAATCCAGTGGTAAGACGTTTGGGAGCATGAAGCCTACAGTGCCAGCAAATAAATGCAATTACTCTCAAAGGTTAAACTATTCTCTAAAAGACCAGCCAGAATTAAATGTATAAGTATTTGTAATAATAAATAATAAAATATTAAACATGAACATACTGAATATCTACTTACAATAAACACCAGAGTTTCAGTTCACAGGAAATATAAAATCAACACAGCTGGAAAGATTCAGACAGATACAGAAAAACAATATTTAACTAAACTCACTACATTTTCCTAACATACTGAAGAATTACTGTTCCCTACTTACCTACTAGAGCAAGGCAAGATGAAGTGGGTGGGCTTTGTTGTTAGGTTCTCAAAAACAGAATGCTGAGTGTGACTATCACATATCTCACTAATATCTAAATACAACTTAATGCTGGCTATAGAATGACATCACATCTGGTCACCTGAATCTGTGGTTCTCACACTACCCCCTGACTAGAAGTTGAACCAGGATTTAGAACAGATGTGTCACAATACACACCTAGAGCTTTGTTAAGGCATCTGGAGACTGTAAAACAATTCCAGTACTTTCATCTTTCCTGTAGAAACTAACCAGCCATTCTCTGGCAGACCAGGGTAGCAATTAATTCACCACAAAGGACAATAAGAGCCCAAGCCTTTCCCAGACATTGTGTCTCTGGTTGCATTCAGGCCTGTGAGCTAAAATCTCTATGGCCTAAACCAAGTAATTTAATTTCTGGCCATTTTTCTTAAGGTAAGCTAAGCTGAGCTTAACCCCTTCCCTTCTAGCATCCTCTATTAACATATACACATTTCCTTAGTTACAACAGTACAGTCTGATATAAATATATATTTCTGTTCTGTCCACCAGGACCCACTGTTGATACATTTTTAACACAAGCAACTTTAAAAATATATTTTTAACACAAGCATCTGTCCAAATCAGTTTGATATACAAATGACATAAACTTCTTTACAAAACTCCAGCTAGTTATGCTGGCATATGTTACACATGCACTGCCCTCCTCTCTCTAGCATAGCTTGCACTATCTCACATTATCTCAACCATATCATTAATAAGTTTGAGTTAAGCAAATATATGTGGTTATAATTTCAAAATTGCAGACAATGGTTGAACATAAGATTAATCTAATGCAACGGGCCTACTTTATTTACGCGAAAGCTTAAAACAGGGAATGCATATGCATTGAACCATATGCATCGAAAGTGCGAACCATCGAAAAATGTAAACGGAAATCTCCGTAGGTGGAGATTTCCATTTACTTCAATATAGTGCAATCTCGGAGTGGTATATTTAAGTAGCGGAGGGTGTGGGGGGCACAGGGGGGCTTGCCCCCCTGCCTACAGCTGTTACATGTCATGTTTGTTGTGTAGTTCCGTTTTTATTGTGTTTTGATGGTTTCTCGGTTCGATGCTTATGCATTCACTGTTTTAAGCTTTTGCGTAAATAAAGTAGACCCTAATGCAACCAATAGTTAGAAATTCTTTCCCCACCTTCATTGATTTACTTGTTATTCTAATGCACCAGAATATAATTGGAAAGGGACTGCTATCTAAAATATATGAGGTACTTAAGAAATCAACAGTATGTCACAGAGAAAGAAAGCTATTGGGATTATTTTAGACTTGTTAATAACTCCCCAAGTGAAGATGATAAAAATCTAATACTCCAATCTTCAAAATAAACTACTTCATCACTAAGGTGGAGGAGATTCACTTGGAAGTTCTTACATAGAACCTTTATCACACCACATAAAGTTGAACTGATGTTTAATAAAGACATAGGATGCTGGAGATGTAAACTAAATGTTAAAGCTGACTGGCAGCATATGTTTTACAATTGTATAAAACTTAAAACATATTAGGATAATATGAATTCTCTCTTGCAGTCTGTTTTTAATGATAAATTTATGCTGACCAAATCTCTTATTTTATTTATGTGTCACGAAAATAAAATACCCTGTTTTATTATCTTAATATTAGCAGGAAGACTCATCACCAAGAACTGGAAGAATCAGACGACTCCTGCTATGAAGGAATTTGTACACTTGGTGACTGAAGTTTGTCATCTTGAAATTATCACTCTCATAGGTGTTTACTAGGCTAATGACCACAAGGGCCTTTTTAAGCCTAGCCATGCATCCCAAATCTCTGATGAATTCTGATACCCTTGATAAGTGTAAGCATAGGTCTGGGAGATGAACCATTTACAGGCTACCTGTTTGCATCAGATACATAGGTGCCAAACCAGGGATGAATTTCCAGTTTCCCATCCAATTATCCAAGATGCACTTAAATTGGGTTAGGGAGGAACTCTGCTTCACATTTTGCTGACAACTGCAAACTAGGGGCTATAATTGACTCTCCGGCTGACACAGACATCCTCCAAAGGGGTCTCACTGAGACAGATACCTGGTGTCAAAGCCATGGTCTCAAGCTAAATGCCAAAAGGTGCATAATCATCCCCTTTGGAAAAAACAAAGTACCCACAAACTACCACATAGGTGGTAGCCCCCTAAATACGGAAGACGTAATAAGGGATCTGGGGACCCAAGTAGATAGTAACCTCTCCTTTGATAATCACATTGCCAAAGTGGTTAGAAAATCCCTCTATGTGGCCCACCTAATCACAAAAGGGTTTGCATCTAGATCGAAAGAGGTCATTGGGCCCCTCTACGCATCACTCATCAGACCCATCATAGAGTACAATGCCCCATTTGGGATGTACCTTACAAGACACCTGCAACAACTGGAAAGACCACAGAAGTACCTCACCAAGAGGATCACTGGCCTCAAGCAGATGCCCTATGCAGCTCAACTGAAGAAACTCCAGCTGTACTCAGTTGCATACCGCCTACTCAGAGCTGATCTCTGCCTGACATACAGGGCCATGTCCAACCCAGAATTGATGGACATGCTCCATCTAAAGAAAACCATATCCCCTTGAGCCACATGTTCCAGGGATCTAAACCTCACCACAACAATAAATAGGATGTGCTGGAGGGATAGATTCCTGTCCCAGAGACTTCCCATGCTCTGGAACAAGATTCCAATCTACATTAGGCAGAGCTCCTCGCTAACCCTCTTCAAGAGAAACCTTGACGAGTGGATGGGAAACAGAAAGTTTACCCCAGGGATCACTTCAATGGCCCTGCTGGACAGAGGCACAGGGAACTAATCTAAGGGTGCGGCGAAAGCCAACACATTCCGGCTAGGCTTATAAATGCCTTTGGGCAGATAGCCTAGTACCTACCTACAAACCTATGAACATGGATGGGGAGCCTGTTCCATAGATGGGGTAGTGTCTGGGATACACACCTATCTCTCCAGCAGGTAATATTTATATCACAGGCAAGGTTTAAGTCTTTAGAACAGGTAATTCTGGTGCTGTTTGTTTTGTGGATATGCAGAAGTTCCATTAGAGTGGGATCTGACAATACCCTACATGCTAAGCATAGATATCCCCTCAAAAGTCTGTGGGAGACAGAATACAAGGATAGGGCCTTGAGGCAGTCTGCATAGGACATATTACTTACGTCTTACACTCTTTTAGTGAAAAATCTCTGTGGATCTTCCAGTTGTTGCATATGTCTGGTGAAGTGCATACCAAAGAGGGTATTGTACTCATTGTACTATCAAGACAAAAACATCTAGAATCACCTCTTCATATAGCATATGGTTGAATTTCAAAGAACTGCTGGATAAACAGACTAATAATTAACTAACAGCTACTCTCATCCCATTTCTTTTTCTGTTTAAAAAGCTTTGTTTTATAGTAGACACCATTGTAAATAGTTATTTTAGTTGTTTGTTACTGTTCTTTTAGATATGTATATTTGTTTTATAATATTTCTATTATGTATTAATGTATTTTGTTAAAATTTTCAATAAAAAACAATTGAGAAAAAAATGTTGCTATCTGTGAACTGTTAAATGTTTGACCTGGCAAAAATCCTGCCTAGTGTTTGTCAAATATTACAAAATATCTGCTGCAAAAATTCTCTTCCTTGAGCTTGACAAATGCACTCCATTCTGTCTGAGTATGTGTGTCCAAATCTAGGCTTGGATGCTCTATACATTTCTATTTTTTAAAATGGGACATGTTTTCCATGTAGGTATTTACCCAAAAAAAAAGTTTCATTCACAGTGACCTGACTATACTTTCTATATGTGATTTGTGAAAAATGTATCCTAACACCAGTACAAGCTATACTATCTAAGAGGGCTGTAAGTTCCCTACTAACAGTCAGAGAGCATCCACTCCTGTTCCCCTGGCCAAATGCACAATGCAGGGATGTCCATTGTCCCACTCTCTCTTTCTGTTATCTGTTGAGCTTCACGCACAGTGCGTGAGGGATTACCAGAAACTGAAGGAAGTTGTCTGAAACAGAGATTAAAGTTTTGGCATTTGTAGAAAATTTCCTTCTGTTGTCTGAGGATCCTGTGCAGAATGCTCCAGTCATGGGAGACATGTTGGAGTAATATCCCATTATCTTTCCACAGAAGACTAGTAAGTCTAAAATGGAGATTTTTTTCCAATATCTCTATATTAGCTGATGAACTGGCCTAAAGCATCTGTGACTTTCCTTTTGCATTGCAAACATCCTCATTGAAATATTTGGAGATGACTGCATCTGTGTATAAAAAAGATTGTAATACACGGAGTGTGGTGTTTACGCCAGAAAAAGACAAATCAGTTAGCACTACTACAGCGTGAGACCTCACCTTAACAAATGTTAAGCACCCCTGCTTAACTTTTTAAGGTACGGTCTCACTTTAGGCAGTCAAATCTGCCAGTACTGATCAGTAAATGACAGCAGCAGATTAAAAACAGATTTGTTTCTGTTCTCTGTACTGATAATGTGTACCACACTTCCTCTTGTAAAGACAGTAGCTGGAAGAACAGGATCTGTTTTTGCCAGTATTTTTCTCAAGAATATGAAGTCTGGAAATGAAATGAATGTTATTATTTTGTGACTTTAGTCCTCAAAGATTTGTTCAAAAACCAAAATCAGCAACAGAAGTCCTCCATCATTTACTCGCCAAACCTAAATTGTTGAAGCATTTACAGTTTTATGAAGGGTACTGTGCACCATTCATTAGTTTTACACAGGGGCTTATCTCTAGTCCTGATTTTGAGTGTTGCAGCTATGTCTGTGTTGACTCAAGGTATGTCTGTGCTAACACAAGATTTCAACTTACCTAGTCAGAATTGTATTGGTGGGGGAAATAATCTGTGGCTGTATTGAGGTCATGCCAAATAATTGAATATTACAAATTTTCCAAGCATCCTTTCATAGGTTCATAGGTTCACAGGTAAGTACTAGACTAGCTGCCCTTGTAGGCCATTTTAAGCCTAGCCAATTTCCCTTTTTGTGTTCAAAATAACCTGCTGCATTTGCTTACAGATTGGTCTTTCTCATACCATGGTTGATAATTATCTATGACCCCTAATGAGAATAACTGGGATCATATCATAGATAATTTAAGGAGACCCGCACATGGGATAAAGCATTTAAGACCTGCCTCTGCCCATTAATAGTACAGGGGGCAGTTCTGAGGTAAATATTCTGTTTCCCAACCATAGATCTAAGTTGTTCTTGAATATGAACAGGGATGAATTTTGTTTTATGTGGATGGGGAGTCTGTTCCAGAGCAAATGTAGTCTTTGTGAGATATATCTATCCTTCCAGTTTGTTCTGTTGATGTTACATAAGAGGTTTAGATTCCTAGACCTGAATGTTTCTGATGCCATTTGACTTGCTGATGTGTAATAAATTCATCAGTAATGGGTTGGAGGATGCTTTGTATGCCAGACACAGGTCACCTCTTAGCAATCTGAAGGATACAGAGTATAGTGACAGGGCTTGGAGTCTGTCTATGTAGGACATGTTGTTTAGTCCTAGTATATTTTAGTACGGTATCTCTGTGGAATTTCTAGTTGTTGCATGTGTCTGAACAGATACATGCCAAACAGCGCATTATATTCAGCGAATGTCCTAATGAGGGCTGAGTAAAGGGGAAAAATGACATTCCTGGATCTAAACATAATCCCTTTGTTTATAAGCTGTGCAGTACAGAAGGACTTTCTTACAAAAGTAGACACATTGGTCAAAAGTTGGTCACTGTCCACATAAGTTACCAAATCCTGAACAAATGGGTCAACCCTTAGGGGCATACTGTCAATGTGGTAGTTACCTGCATTTTTGGCATTTTGTTTCAGTCCAAGATTTTGATGCTAGTTATTTATTTAGGATAAACCTTTCTGCAGGATGGCTAAGTCATTTGAGGAATTCTTTCATTACCACTACCAAAAAGGATTTGGATACCACCAGTGTCTATTATGGTAAGAGTGAATGTATACATACATACATGCACACACACAATATATATATATATATATATATATATATATATATATATATATATATATATATATATACACACACACACACACATATATATATATATATATATATATATATATATATATATATATATATATATATATATATATATATATACACACACATATATTTATATATATATATATATATATATATATATATATATATATATATATATATATATCCTGATGGAAAGCTGGTATGTCCAGGGATTTTGACACCAGGGATTCCCTGATCTGAAGCTACCATGTCTTTTCAAAAGGTGTAATAGTTGAACCATGGAAACAATTGCAAGGTATGCTTAGAAGATGAACTCTTATGAAGCCAATAGTGGCAAGGAAATAGTACTGACAGAGTAGTGAAACATTTGTTCAGTGATTATTGCTAAAACCACTGTTCTTTAAAGAGGTTGCTCAATGGCAATCCTACACATCAAAACATTATACAATAATGAATAATATAAGTCTTATATTATTCAGTAAACAGTAATGAATAATATAAGACATATGTATACTATTTACTGATTGGTTGAATGTTTATGCTATTTTTTGTCTACTTTGAAATATTTTCATTATTCTGACTGCATTCAAGGTTTTGTAATAAAAAAGAAAAGGAATACATTGTAAGGTGTTTTGGTGTTCAGTGTATGAATTGCCACTCATTGCATTTAGCAAATGTATCACTGTGTAATGTGGAGGTCACATATCATGCATGCTCCGGAGAAATATTGTTTTGTGGTGGTTGCTGTGCACAGTTCAGTCCATTAGTCCGAAACATGTTAGGACAGCATGACTATTGTGATAGATGTGTGGCAGTGCAGTTCACTCTGTGATACAGCAATGCCCACAGTTTTGAGTGTTACTGCACAGAATAGTGGTTTACAAATCATGTTTGATGTCTTGTTGCTGAACATACAGTACTGCACCACGCCTCAGCAACTATTATGTGGTCTCACTCACCTGATATCATGGTTTTTCTGTTTGTTGTCATTACACATCATTCACTTTGTCCAGCAAATAGCTGTGCATAGACGATCTGTTTCCATCTTGGGTTCTAAACACATGACCTGCGGATGGGTGGTGGAGCATGCAGTGTTGAACATTATACATACATGCCTCAACAGTGCAGAAGGTAGGGCTGCAGGGCTAACTAGTAAGGCAATGTCTTTAGTGTGTAGCATCTATAGCACTTTTGTCATTCCTAAGGTCTGACACACAGCCAGAAGGAGAAGTGGATGCATCTGCACGTCTCCCCTATCACCCCCTGTATCACTTATACTGGTTGTCAGGATAGCAGAATTTGACACCAGGTGTGACCTACAAAATGGTTTACTGTATGTCAAAAATGTTCCTAATGGGATGGTGGGTGAGTTATGTATTCTACAATATTGACAACATACATTATTTATAGAATTGCAAGCCTTTAAAGCATGGTTAAATTCCTTTTTCGCATTTGAAATTCGGCACACAACTGCACAAGGCCATCAATATAACCACTATTGTACAGTGCTTAAAATGACTGCTTATATACCTGGATCCATAGCACAGAGGGATGGAGCATTTACTGCAACCTATCCGACTGTGGTTTGAGTAGCAGCCCTGGCCCTAGAAGAGTCAGTTGGGGGAGGCAGGAATGAAGTAGCATGGCCTGCTATTGCTATTCTTTCCTGGAGGAGAGAATATTTTTGGGCACTTGAGGAACTCTTAATGAAGTGTGATTTCTCGAGTTTAGACCAGGAAACAAATTGATGGAAGGGGTGTGCCTGTTTGCTTATAATGTCCATTATGGAAGTATGGGACGATCAGCATGGGTTCTGCTTTTTATCTGTGTATCTGGAGGAACATTTTCAAATTTAAGTGATGGCCCCCTTGGTCAAATCTAGCCCCAGTAATGGAAAACAAATATGCCAACTGGCAGAGAGGGCTAATGATCGGCAGACAGTGAGGGCAAAGAGTGCAAAAAAGATTTATATTCAGCAGTGCACCTGATTTGAACAGAGATATAGTGACACTGTCCTAAATATATGCTTCATTTTATATGTAATGTCTAAAATGAGATGAATGAAAATTGTAATAAGCAAATACACTTGCAACACTTTGGCAGCAGAGGTGGGGGCAGTGCCATTGAGAAGATTGTACCTTCTGTCCAGAGATGAGATGGGTCATCCAACAATGCATGCTCTGAGATGGGGTTCAATACAATTCTAAACAGAAAGACAAAGGCAGGAATCTGTACAGACATTCTATAACTGTTCTTTGGTGGAAATGGCCTTGCCATCCCCTCACTGCATGGTCTTAGATTTGTCATAATGAACACCGTAGAGTGCATTTTTAGTTTGTGGCTATATATAAAACTGTTATTGTCAGACATTGCACTAGACGAAAATCATAAGACCACCAGTGCATTTTATGACATTGGTAATGAAAGATGTGGGCAGCACAGTTGTACATCACCTGTAATTCAAAGTACAAGGCCAGAAGATCATAAGAGAGATGACAGATATTTGACTGCTGCTGGACTTACTAAATTTATGCTTGAATTATGGATGAAAATTGTGTAATTAATGTGATGCAGCCTCAATAAAAGGGTGGAAATAACCATATTGTAGCTAGTATTCCATTGTACATTTTTTCACACTATTTTTGACTGCTTAAAGCACTATTAGTGGTTTGTCAAACATTAGCAGGCCTTGCAGTTTTGCACTATTGCCAAGACAAAGTGCTCACATTAAGTGCTGTTGGTGTATATAGGTGGAGCATTGATTATGACCCAGGTGATGAGTTTGATTGACAGCTCAGGCAGCTGTTGGATCTGCCTAGGGAGGGAAAGGAGTAAATGGGCTGATCCCACTTGTCTCTCTTTCTGTGATGAGAAGCAGGGCACATGTTAGAAGTACAGAAACTGCATCAATTTCGCTAGTGGAGGTCAGAGAAACATGTATGATGTGTTTGTCCCAGGAGACAGGGCAATTTACGGGCTTATACTGTAGAAGTGAGTATGTCCATTGCTTGCCTTCCAGGAAGAACACTCACTGGGAATGTGTGGCATGCTAGGGTTTTTATAAAGTAAAAACTCTGGTCCCCATATGGATGATGGTAACACTTCAAGATTATTCACCCTTCATCGCTAGGGTTTATGTAGTCTGTAGAACTCTCACCCTTGGAGGAACTAATAGGCCAGCTGAGTGTCCAGGTATGGCAGAATCTTCAAAGGGGGACCAGAGCAAAATAAAACTGGTCACAGTAAGCATCCTAGCATGTTGTCTATCTGTGGAGAGTCAACCATACCCAACACATGACATTGTATGAAAGTAAGGGCATGTCAGGGATGATAAAATTTGTAATATCATGCAAACAGTCGTAGAATCTCCAAACGATATCAATATCCAACAAGAGGGTCTTACACAAACAAATGACTGGTGCTAAAGTCATGCCTTAAACTGAATGCAAAGACATGTATTATCATCCCTTTCAGTAAGAGTGATATTCCTGCTAACTACTACATTAATAACAACATCCTAAGTACGCACTCAGTGGTGAGAGACCTGGGCACACAGGTTGACAGCAACCTTACCTTTGACCACCATGTATCCACAGTGGTAAGAAGGTCATTCTATATTGCTCATCACATATGTAAGTGTATTCCCTCCTGAAAAAAAGAAGTTATAACCTCCCTGTACTCTTCCCACATCAGTCCAATAGTTGAGTGCAATGTACCTTTTGGCATATACCTTTCCAAGCAACTGCAGCAATTGGAGAGACTACAAAGATTCCTCACAAGGAAAATTCAAGGTCTTTAGCATCTGTCTTACGAAGACCATCTGAAATCACTGCCACTTTATTCTGTTTCATACAGACTGATCAGGGGCAAGCTCTGAATTGCATATAAGGCAATCTTTGACCCTGCTTTATTGGAAATGCTGGATATCCTTAAGTCAAATGGTACATGGGTTACTTACTCTAATGACCTTAATCTGGTGTGTGACATTAATAGCACCTGCTGGAGGGACAGATTTGTCTCCCAGAGATTATCACACCTTTGGAAAAGACTCCTGCTTCATGTCAAGTGGAGAATCTCATTGCTCATCTTCAATTATAATCTGGGCGATTGGATGGACAACTGTAAGTTCACCCCAGAGGTTTCACCTATGTCCCTCTTGGCAGGAATGATAGGTGCTGATCAGGGCAATAAGGGTAAAACTTGGCCAGGCTTATAAGGGCCCTAGGGTCATTAGCCTAGCAACCTCCTATGATCCTAAGTGCAGGGCAGTCAGAATAGCATGACACCTTAAATGCTTGACTGTAATACATTGGGCTACATATACTGGTAAATGTTTCTGCTGGTATTATGCCTATTAATGATATTCATATATTTACATTAGTATCTCCAATGTTATGCTGTATATTAGGGAGTAAGATGTCACCTGTAATGTGACATGACTTCCTATATCTGTGCTCATTTAAACAGTCAGTGTGACATGTACTTACGACTTACTGCAGACGTTTGAGAAGTGTTATGAAAATATGATATATTTTTTACATTTACTGTAATAATATAGTAATGTACTAGGTAGTAACAGTAAAAGAGGGTGTTGAAAAGAGTGCATGATGTATAACTCTGCATGCTCTGGTAGGAGTATAAGCAACAATTTCACATCTTTGTCAGTGTGAGTACAATGGCACATGCAAGGAGATAACCTGATAGAATTAGGGAAACACTGACATTTCTATCACTATCATGATGCAAAATATGATGCATTTCCCAGATTTCTTCTCGCAGGGCTGCAGATATTGATAAATATTGCACTGATCATAATGGATATTAATAATATAATTCGGTGCTCTATATTAAGTAGCAGGGTATCAGTGGTAAGCTGAATGAGTTAAGAGGTGTGTACAGTGAAGCACTCAGTGTGACATGCATTCTAGGAGTTATTGATGATTGTTTGTGACATGTGGAACATATGACATATTATTCATATTTGCTTTATTTACTCACTAAGAGACTTAGAAGCAACAACATAATTGCGACCCCATGCAACTGCAGTCAGGTTGTAAAATAATAGACAGTAAATGGATATTAACATGCATATAACCCAAAATATAAATGTTTGTTAACTCTGACAGATTTGAATATGAGTAACAATTTTACATCAGCCTATGTGTAATGCACGTTTTAAGGACAATAATATAAGAACAATATGGACATTAATGTGAGTGCCATGTGAATCGTTCACATCAGGTTATAACCTGTAGGACCTAGACTCAACAGCAATGCCAGTATGGTGCTGTGTCATGGCACTTTTAAGAAGATACAGATACATCTGCATAGCATAATGCAAAGTATGACATATATATTTGACATTTTCGTATAATGTAGCACTAAAAACCAGTCATGGATCATCAGGGGTATGGTTAGGTCTGTGCAAGTTGGTTACAATAAAATGATACCCAAAGTGGGTGAGTGCATTGTAGTGAGTTACAGATACTAGTAGTTATGTCTACTAGTAGTTATGAATATTAGGATTCATTGAATTTTTCATGTTTTTTTCAACGATGCTTGAACTGTCATGCATGTTTCAGTGACTTACCTTTCATGAAATAAGTTATTGGATGAATTTAATGTTTCTCCTTCTGACTCGGGTATATGATGTTGTTCCAGCAAGTGGCATTTCCAAGGAAAGCTTAGCCAGTATGCAAACCTTCATTTTCAGAAAATCCCAGAGAACTACAATTAGACTATTTTATTTATTCATAGCTGGAATTTTGTAAATAATTATATGATGTTTGTATACCAAACTGATTTGTGCAGATCCTTTGCTGAAAATGTATTTGTGAGGTTTGCTTGTGTTAAAAAGTATCAACAGTGCACCCTGCTGGAAGGTAAAAAATGTGCATGTATTATTGTAACTGAATTAAATGTATACATTGTAACATCATATAGTGGAAGTGAAGAGGTTAATCTTCATCCACCTGACTTTGCAAAATATTCTTGAAATGAAATTACTTTATGAGTTAAGCCACAATGATGTTATCCCATAGTTTGGAATAGAGCTAGAGACACAATGTCTGGGCTAGAGAATAGTTGGTAGCTCCTGTAGGAAGAGTGACATAGTTTTCTGGTTTTATGACTTCCAGCAGTTGCATCACATCTGAGCAAAGCTCTGTCTGTGTGTATTGTAGCACATAGGTGCTAAACCCTGGTAGCATCTACTGATGGGGGATAGTGTGGGAAACAGAGTCAGATGACCAGATGTATGTGATGTCATTCGGTACAGAAATAATGTTTTAATATTAAAGGAGACTGAAGTCTCAGCAGCATTCTCCATTCTACCTTGGCTCTGACAACAAGGACCACTCACTCACATTATCTTGGCTTGTGGTAGTAAATATCTTAACTAGGGAACAGTAATTATTTTAGATTAGTCAGAAAAATATAGTGAGATTAGAAGCACCGTTTTTCTATAACTGTGTGAAACTTTCCACCAGTGTTATTTTTAATATTCTCTGTGACTGAAATTCTGGTGTTTACTGAAAATAGATATTTAGTATTTCCCTGTTCTTTTATAATTTATTATTAAATATATTTAAAATTTTCATTGTGTCTGGTCCTTTTTAGAAAATTTTTAAGCTTTGCAAGTATTTGTACATATTTATTTGGTGATAATTCTGGTCACTCTTGAAAGCCTTGCTATTTGGTCAACATTACCATTTGTATTAACTTCACTCAGCATAATTGGATACCCTTTTAAGAGCCTTATAGCAACTGACTGGTGGCAGTGAATCTACCTTATAGTCTAGGCAAAGTTGGTAGAGCAGGTAATCTGTTCCAGCCTTTCCCAGGTGAGTGTGTATTTCAACTACTTGAGGCAGGGACACGAAGCACTGGTTTCACAGTGCCAGTGGAGGGTCTCATTAGAGACCTTGGGAGAGACAGATAGACACCAAGACCCCTGGTTGAGTGTGTGCCCTGTGTGCTCTTAAGGGAAATTGTGCTTGATAGGGGGGGGGGGTCTACATCTGGAACTACTGAGTGTATCCATTTGTATTCCAAGTGAACATCCCTCTCCAGTGTCAGTGGTGAGGATTCAGGCTCGTTGATTACTGGACCAGCATGAGAATGTCACATATTGGTAAGCAGTGGTATGGATATTGAGCTTTTGAAGCCTGGAAGCAGTTGTCACTAAAGCTGTGCATTCTCTCAGCAGCTACCTGGTGAACACTCAGAGTTTCATATCACAACAGTTTTTACTTATTTTTTGTTTGTTTAGTTTAGTCAAGTAGAGCAGGCAAAATGTCAGCAGAGGATTATGGCAAACTGACAAAGAACCAGTTGGCCAGGGCATGCAAAGCCAAATGACTGGTGTATGTCAACCTGACTAAAGAGGAAATTATTTCAGCCTTAGTTGCAGCTACAACACAGACCAGCAACCAGGAGGATAACTAGTCTGGTGATGGGACTTTGCAGCACTCAAAAACAGGACAATTAAACTTTTCTTCAAAGGACTTAAAAATCAATCTGGAGTTAAAGAGACTTTAACTGGAGGCCAAACATTTGGAATTAGAACCAGCAAAGGGACTATGGTTTTTGAAGGCCAAAGAAAAGGAAAAGCAGTAGCAACATGAGAGGGAGATGATGACTCTTCGCCAGGGTCATAGAGGTAATGGGGAAGGGAATAACCAAACCGCAGAAGCAACAAAGATCAGTACATTTCTTCCATAATTTACAGAGGGTGATAATTATGATAGTTTTATTCATATATTTGAAAGAGTATGTAAACAGTATAATGTTGACCAAGGGCTCTGGGTACTGTTCATAATCCCCTTACTCCATGGTAAAGCTGTAACTGCTGTTTCTAAATTGCCTGATATTGATTGTTTAAATGATGACAAAGTCAAATGTTGTTTACTAGAATGTTTTTAACACCTAAAGCTTTCAGGAAAAAGTATTGTGAGATAGATGCAAGGCGGATGAAAGTGTGTGCTTATATTGCTGAGTTAAGCACTTATTTTTATAGGTGAGTGAGTGGGTGTCAGGAGACCCCTTTTGAAGGTCTGGCAGACCTTTTGGTGAGGAACAAACCCTTAGCACTTTGCCTGAGGACATGAAAATCTGGTTGGCAGACAGAGAATGTAACTCTGCAGATGAGCTGAAGACGAAAGGTGATCTCTACCTAGCAAGCAGGATATCACTTCACAAGAAGGGGATACCCAGTGCTGCACAAGGACATAAAGGAACCTCTGGTGGGCAGCCTAAACTACCCTAACCCAGTCCACCAGTAACAGGGGAGGCCACTAGTCCAGGTACATGGATAGGATCCCGGGTTAAATGTTTTAAATGTAACCAGTGGGGCATGTATCATATAGATCCACATGGAGGCAAAGGTGGGTAACAAAGGGTGGGGGAGTTAGCAAGTGGGAATATGGGTACATCAATGGTAAGTTGTCTGGAGACAACAGGGGTACCAAACTATAACAAGAGGTTATAGCCTATCTTAGTGGATGGAATACAGGCCACTGCTAAGAGAGACATAGCCTCCGACATAACCACTGTGAAGCCTACAGTGTTTAAAGAGGAACAGTACTTGTTTGGGCAGTCCATTCCAGTCAGAGCTTTAGGAAGGACCCAATTCCAAATGCCTTTGGTCAGGATACACCTTGACTGGGAGGGTGGAAAAGCAAGCAAGCAAGTAGATGTGTTTGAGGATATCCTTGCAGATATCTCAATAGGGAATGAATTTGATAATGTGGTACCTTGTGTGCATGCAGTTACATGCAATCAGGCCTGGAGAAAGGCATGTGGGTCTGGTAGGCTGAGGGAGACCCAGACAGACCACATATCTAAAGCCATGGCTGGTGAGGTGGCTATGTCAGGAAAGGAGCTACCCTGTAGCAGTGAGCCTGAAGGTGAGCCACAGCTGCTGGTAGGTGCCAGTGTTCCCTTGGACAGAGTGACTGAAAGGGTAGAGGTGCGTGGTAGTACCCAGGCTAACAGTGAGGCACTGCTGTCAGAGGATACCAGACATCCTGTGGAAGGGGAGCTGGGGAGAGTCACAAAAGTAGAGATGAGACAGGCTTATTTCTCAGACCCTACACTAAGAGACTTGAGGGAGATAGCTAGTGAGGCACCTGATTCTCAAGGAAAAGGGGAGTCTGTATACTGGAACAAAGGGTTACTGTACAAAGTGGACCCCTGAGGGAGGGCTAGAGAGTGAAGTAATACAGCAATTGGTAGTGCCCAGAGCCTACCATCTGGCACTTCTAGTCATAGCCCACGACATTCCTTTTTCAGATCATATGTGCATAAAGCATACCAAGAGACATATTTTGCAGAACTTTTATTGGCCTGAGATTGGAAGGGATGTAACACGGTACTGCAGGAACTGTGAGCAATGTCAAAAAGTAGGCAAAACAGGAGACAAAGTCAAAGCTCCTTTGATGCCTTTGCCTGTGATTGAGGAGACATTTCAGAGGCTAGCTATGGATATGTTGGGGCCTCTGAATACCCCAGGCTTTACAGGGAAGATGTATAGCATAGTAACAGTAGATTGTGCTACTAGGTACCCTGAGACAGTGGCTCTGTCTTCCATTGAGGAAGAGAAGGTGGCAAATGCTTTGTTACAGATTTTCAGCAGGGTAGGTTTCCCGAGAGAAATACTGACTGACAGAGGTGCCAATTTTATGTTAGACCTGCTGGCTTGTCCGTGGAAGTACTGTGGGGTGAAGCACCTAAAGACCACCCCCTACCATCCTCAGACTAATGCTCATGTGGAGAGGTTAAACTCTGCACTAAAGACCATGCTATGCGCATTTGCAGACCGGTTTAAGAGAGAGTGAGACAAATATTTGCCCCATCTGCTGTTTGATTACAGAGAGGAATCCCAGGAATCTAATGGTTTTTCCCCTTTGAGTTGCTGTATGAGCACAGGTTGAGACAGCCTTTAGATCTGATTCTGGGAGGGTGAATGTGAATCCCATAAGGAGTCTGTTGTGGCATATTTCCTAAACCTCAGGACAAGGCTGATGGAGTTCATGGGCTTGACCCAGGAGAAACTGGCAGGAGCTCAACATCAGAAAAAGGTCTAATATGACAGGAATGTTCAAGGTAGAAGGTATGCTGTGGGGCAGAAGGTGATGGGTCTCATTCCTGTCAGACACAATAACCTGCAGGCAGCTTAGGAGGGACCCTTCAAAGTAGTAAGGAAGGTCAGTGATGTTAACTACATGGTAGAACTGCTTAGCAGATGGCAGGGGCACAAATTGTACCATGTTAACATGATGAAACCATACTATGATACGGAGTCACTGATGCTAAGTATTTTCAGTAGGAGGCAGGAGGAGTCTGAGGAGGATCAATGGCTAGAGTGAGCCAGCTAGCAAAATCCCAAGTTATTGGGGTGGAGCCTATGGTTGCAGGCATATGATATGACAGTGCAGCACTGTAGTGGGGTCAGCAATGCCAAGGCAGATGGAATCTCAAGACAGGGTATGGGGTAATGTATTCCCAGACAGGCTCATTCCTCTCAAGTAATGTTTTTCAAGCATCACTTGAAAAACTAGCTTGATTCTACAAAGGGGGAGAGGTTTCATGATAGGAGGTACTGCCAGCCATGCCAAGAGAAATACGGCAATGGATATGTAACATATGCCAGCACAGCTAGCTGGAATTTTGTAAATAATTATATGTCAATTGTATATCAAACTGATTTGTACAGATTCTTGTGCTGAAAATTTATTTGTGAGGTTTGCTTGTGTTAAAATGTATCAAGAGTCCGCCCCGCTGGAATGAAAAGAAATGCACATGTATTATTGTAACTGAATTAAATGTATACATTGTAACAGCATATACTGGAAGTGAGGAGGTTAATCTTAATCCACCTGACTTTGCAAAATATTCTTGAAATTAAACTACTTTATGGGTTAAGCCATAAAGATGTTATCCCATAGTTTTGAATGGAGCCGGAGATGCAATTTCTGGACCAGAGAATAGTTGGTAGTTCCTGTAGGAAGACTGAAATGGTTTTATGGTTGTATGACTTCTAGCAGCTGCATCACACCCCAGCAAAGCTCTAACTGTGTGTATTTTAGCACATAGGTGTTAAACCCTGGTAGCATCTACTGATGGGGGATAGTGTGGGAAACAGAGTCAGATGACTAGATGCATGTGATGTCATTCTGTACAGAAATAATGTTTTAATATTAGAAGAGACTGAAGTCTCGGCAGCATTCTGCATTCTGCCTTGGATCTGACAACAAGGACCACTCACCCACATCACCTTGCCTTGCTGTAGTAAGCAACTTAACTAGGGAAAAGTAATTCTTTTATATTAGTCAGGAAAATATAGTGAGATTAGAAGTACTGATTTTCTATAACTGTGTGAAACTTTCCATCTGTGTTATTTTTAATATTCCCTGTGACTGAATCTCTGGTCTTTACTGTAAATAGATATTTAGCATTTTCTTGTTCTTTTATTATTTATTATTAAATATATCTAAACTTTTCACTGCGGCTGGACCTTTTAAGAAAATATTTAAGCTTTGAGAGTATTTGCACATATTTTGTTTGGTGATAACTCTGGCCATTCCTGAAAGTCTCGCTGTTTGGTCAACATTACCATTTGCATTAATATTAACTTGAGCATAGCTGGATACCCTTTTAAGAACCTCATAGTAACTGACTGATGGCAGTGAATCTACCTTATAGTCTGGGCAAAGTTGGTAGAGCAAGGTGTGTGTGTCAGCTCTCCGGGGCAGGGACACGAAGCACTGGTTTCACTGTGCCAGTGGAGAGCCTTATTGGGGACCATGGGACAGACCGATAGAGACACCCAGACCCCAGGCTGAGTGTACACCCTGTGTGCTCTTTAAGGGAAATTGTGCTTGAGGCAGAGAGGTCTGCATCAGGAAATAATGAGTGTAGCCATTTGTATTCCAAGTGAACATCCATCTCCAGTGTCAGTGGCGAGGATTCAGGTTCCTTGGTTACTGGTCCAGCATGGGGACTTCACACACCTTATTACAAACAGAGAGAAAAAAAGTCTTTATTTCAAGTTCCTCTGTTTCCAGTATTTTGAACTGCAAATATATTTTCTGAAGCCTAAAGAGCCTTTTTTTGCATTCTTCTAGTTCGCACACATACCACCTTATGGCATCCAGAAGGCCTAAATTAAGTGACTTACAGCTAATAATAGGTAGTAATAGAAACAGAAAATGATTATTAACAAAATGACAGTATGATTGTTAGTCTAGGATATCCTGCAGTGGAGAAATAAATCTTTTGTTTTCCACTTATTATTCATATTTTCAAATTTATGTTCATATTTTCAAAGCTGAGAGACCTACATGTTATTGTGGTGTACGGTGTGAAACACCAATGTGGGAAACAGGATAACTCACTGTCAGTGCTGGCTTATATCACACTATACTGGAAATATTGCTAGTTGTTTGCTAGCAATTATGAAAATAAGCAATATTTCCATAATTACTTAATATTTAAAAAAACAAGTGACTTACAAACTGTTTCATGACATTAAGTGATACCTTAGATGTTGCTGAAGTAAACTGTTTTTCATATTTGCACTGTAAGTTGCATATCTTGAGAGATATCCAGTATTACTTGTTTTGCTAATTATACAATTAAGCACATGTTTTCATGTTTCTGTAAATATCTCAGAAGCATGCACTTATCGAGGAATTTCTTGTTGTCATGTGAAAGTTTATGTCTGGTTAACAAAAATGTTCCAATATATGTCTAGGTTGCACAGTTTTTAATATATGAAAATTTGTGAAAGTTCACAAAAATATGATTTGGGGTTGTATGCATTATAATATATTACAGTATTTATGGAAAAGATTATGAATGCAGTGACTATTATCACTATATTTTTATTATCACTGTAAAGAATACTTCTCACCGATGACACTATTTGTACAGTTTAATAGCTTTTATTGTTCACAAAACATTTACATGTGTTTAACTTACACTTTTTAAGTTTATTTTTTGAGAAAATGATCTGGCATGTAAAATGTGTGTAGGCTGCTAGAGGTGTGACACCACAGAGGTGTTAATGAATTAACTACATTCCCAAGTTCTTAAAAATATACTCAGTCCATGGTGCCAATGAATTCTTTTTCTCCAGTTCATTCATAACTTTTTCAAGTAAAGTAATCCTTGCAAAAGTCTTCTATTCCTAAGTGTGTTAATGTTCTTATGTCCTGTACTTTAAACCCCAAATGTAAAACAATATAGTCCATAACTTCATACCTGCTAATCATGTCACTGCTTTGTATTTTAATGTTTACTGCCAGACTTGCATCAGTCCTTGTCTTCTTTCATCTTCAAACACAACATCTTTCATGCCTTTATTTACCACTTCTGCGCATAAAAACATTTTCCTACTGTTTACAGCAATGACATGATGTTGATTTTAAAACCAGCTTCTCCACTGACCAAGTATAACTGCTGTCAGCACCTTCCAGTAATCCATCTCCTTTTCCCAATTTGTCTGACAACCTGTCCCAGCATGCAGTTCCCCATAGTACTTCAACTTACTTCCTCAACAACATTCAGCTCACCTGAATCCCTCATCACCATCAACATAGGAGTTTCCAGAATTCCTTCCTCCAACTCTGTAACAACAGTCTTATCTCTTACAGAATCTGTTAACAATAAGTCAGTACTCTGCATTACTACATTCTCTGACTTCTGTCTCCTGTCTGTTTCCATCTTGAAAATGTTGACCTTGGTAGCAGCCTTCCTGCACAACCTAATTGCCAAAAATAGTAGGGGATGGGGAAGTTCCCTATCACTCAAAAGAATTTCCCCTAGTCACCTCACATCTCGTCTGAAAACAAGGCAATGTTGTAATGGGACTAACCCGGTCAGTCAATCAATAAAGAAATAAAGAGAACAAGTAGAATATCACAATGGTGACATCAATGAGAAATAACCAGCAATCAGATAAGGAAAAAGTATAATTTCCAGAAACAACTGGAAACGGGAAAGCATCATTGAAAACTCTTAGAAAAGCAGATGTAAAAAAAGGTAACACACAACCTTAAAACATATCAAGATTTATGGCATACTGTCAAGCCCTGTGGTGCACAGGAATAAAGTTTCTACTGTGCCCCAGATGACCTAGGTTAGAGAACCATAAAGCAAACAAAAAAGTATAATTTCTAGAAGCAAATGGAAAGATAGATGTAATACAAGTAGACCTCACATTTTAAAACATAGGAAGACTTATGGTATGTAGTTAAGTATAATGGTGCAGAGAAATAAAGCCCTTAATGCATCCCAGATGACCCATTGCTGACTGGTTCATAGGTTTATAGGTCTGTAGATTAGTATTAGGCTAAATGCTCTTGTGAGAAATTGGCGGCACAGGTACTGGTGGGACCAGACACAGAGACAGGGATTCTGGGAGTGAGCAGCTTATGCTGGCTAACCTGTCATGAGAGGGAAGAGGAAGGATGCCTAGGCTTGCTGCAATAGCACCATTAAGATGCTGGCAATTTCCGTATTACAAGGGGTATACAATGTGTTTGGAAAGTTGCTCATGCTCAGAAGTGCCCTTGCATCCCCCTTAGGCAACACTTGTGGAGCTCACATTGGTGTTATGAGGTAGGAGGGAGTTAGGGTACATTCCCTGGCAGCAGTATGATGTTGTACCAACATCCTTAGTCTCCTCATTGGCCCAGCATGTGAGTCAGGTTGAGCTCAAGGGAATCTAAGGAGGGTCTGGTAGATGTAGTGAATGAAGGGGGGGAGTTGGTGGAGCTGATGGTCACTCACAGGGAGGAGGAGCAAAAAGAAAAGAAGAAAAAAATGGTATATCATTTACATAAGTCCAAGCAGAAAAATTCAGAATGTATATGAAGAAGTATAAAGAAAAGTATGAAAACAAGCATTTATTGATGACCAAAATGGGAAAAGAAACAACAACAGTAGAGCAATCAAAAATAGAAAATCGAAAACTCATACTAAAATCGTATTGAATTTAACAAATATGTTGAATGGATAAAGGAGGCAAATGCAATGGTAAGTTGTGTTTGAAGAAAGTTGTTTTAAGTATTTATAATTGTTATGTTTGTTTCTACCATGTGTATTCTGTGTTTTCATTCTAAAACATTTAAATAAAGTTTAAGTTGAGTTTGATCACGAAACAAAACCATGAGAGAGAGCTGTAAAAAGGGCCATAATCTAGGTAAGGCTTACACAAATTACAAAACAGCATCCGGCACTCAGTTTAAATAATTAAATAAAAACAAACAAACTAATATGGGGTCTCTATTGCATATTCATTACAATGTAAAACAGTGATTTTGCACACTACACACACACACACACACACACACACACACACACACACACACACACACACACACACACACACACGTGCACACACACACACACACACACACATGCACACACACACACATACACACACATCATTGACTATGGCACCCTTAAAATACCACAACCCACCAAAAACAGCCTAAAGCCAACTCCATATATAGTCTAATTTTAAAAAATCTATATTAAGCAGAAAGAAAATGAAACTAAAACAAGGACCACATTTCCCATTCAGTACAAGGTAAATAAATAAACACATGGGCAGGAAAACCACTTTAGATTTAACGCAAAAGAAAGTAGCTGAAATAAAAAACTGGAATAGAAATGAATATGTGGTTTCTTCATTAAGGGGTGCTTTAATTGAAATTAACTGGAGATATTACATTTCAGTTTGGGATTTTTTTCTGCACTGTAATAACAATTAGCAGTGATAACAAGTTAATACAAATTATCCATCTCTAGACACTGTATGTTTTAAAACTTTAGACAAGTTATGAACTCGCTGGTATAAACCTGGTGTATGTAAAGCTGATCAAACTCCACCAATGTGCTGTCATAGACTCTGACTCAGTACAGTGATAACAGCAGCACAGAGAGTGTGAGAAATTACAATAAGATAAAAACGGTCTTGGGGAGTCAAACTTTCAGAGGCAATCTTTAAGGCAGTAGATGTATTAAAAGACTGATGAAAGAAAGGAAGCACAAAACTGCTACTTGTCCAAGGAGTTAATCACTATTTAAAAAGGTTATAATTACATGTCATTACAAATCCTGATGTGAACGAATATTAACCATAAAGTAGTTGCTACTACTGCACATTTTTTGACAATAACAGTACAGATAGTAAAACAAACTGCATTTGCTTTGTGTATCATATTCTTTATCTCCTTTCTACTGTTCATTTCACAGTTTTTCATTTTCTCAGGGTAACAGTGACAGCAATGTGCAACATGGACTTCAGTCGTTTCCCACTGGACACACAAACTTGCTCACTAGAAATTGAAAGCTGTAAGTATTATCATTCTTTTAAGCAATGTTTTCTTCAGTAAGGCTATGTTGCCCTAATTTGAAGTTTGTGTTTGTCTTTATAAGTACACTCCTATATGTGAATTCTATGTGGATCCACCAGGTATCTGACTATGAATGCAGATTTAAGGTACAGTTGACTAAAGAAGATAGGATAATTTAGTCAAACAGATATATTTTTGGTATAATATCAGTTTCATTTGAACGTAATCCCTCCACTAGATTTTTTTGAATTTGTACTCTAACTTCTAATTATGTGTGGCTTGACCTTTTTAGAAGAATGAAATTATCATTGTAGAGTTCAAACAGTTGTTCTTTTCTCTAGAACCACAAGTGTTACTAACAAATTGTAAATTGTAAACTATTCAGTACAAAAATATCTCTACAGTACTTGCATTCATTTGATTATATGTCTTATACTGGATTTTATAATCAACAATAAACACAATAGATAGTAATTTTTGTAATATTGAATAAACTGTTTAAATATCTCATTAATCATTCAAGCACAAACTGCCAGCAGCACTTTCTTCATACATCTGCAAGCTTTTATACATAGCTAAGCAATTGTGTCTGTGTCACTTTACTATTGAGATATTTAGAGAAATATGAACATTTACATTATTGCACTACAAATAAATAATATAAAAATAATGCTAAATAATGAGGTCAAATATCAATACAAATGTGATTTCCATCATATAAGCTTTAAGGTGGAATATTCTAATACCTTGTATCATGTTTAGATTGGGAAATATTGACAAACAATATTTGACGCTTCGAGGCTTCAGTAGGATGTAACTACAAAAATGTCTGGAGACATTACTAGGGTGTAATAGGTTAAATTACAAAGAAATGCTGAGTTTCTGTAACCAAGACTTATGATACAAATTCAATAGAAATTATCCTGATCTGTTTAGAGGGCTAAAGTCTAGATTTTAGCTCCAAGATGACTCAGTTATGACTAGTAACATAGTTGCTTGAGGAGCTGGTATTCAGGAAATGAGAAATGAGCAGCCACACCCACCTTGAGGGGGAGGAGCTAACACTGGGCCATGGCCAGGACTCTACTCTCATGCTTACCCCTCTGCATACAACACCGAGATGTTGCATATGTGGTAGCATGCATGATCCTGATGTTGCAGGCTGTTATGAATGTAGTTCCCATGATGCAAGGAAATAGCGGCACAATAAGAAATGCCTTCCTCCCGTAATGGATTATGATATTGTTGTCACTCAGGGGAGGAATGAATGGCTTGGTAGAATAACTGAGTCAGTCATATGAGGATAGGGACCCCCCAACCAAAAAAAAAGTTAATAAAAAATGATCATGAACTAGGAGTTACACTGTAATGCTTTGGATATGCATATTAAAATGGACATACATGTTTTATTTATTTATTTTGCACAAATGCATAGCATAACTTCCAGATGCATTCTAAAGGAAGATGCTTGCAGAATTTAACATAATTCACAAATAAATTAGATAAGAAGAGCATTAAAGCCAAAGTGAATTAAGAATATTACATAAACAGGGTAGTACTAGAGACAGCTGGGGGTGAAGGATAATGTGACCTTTTGCCTTCTTTCTTATCTCTCAAGAGGGTTACAGAAGTCTCTGTTTCTCTACTGACACCTTTTGCCTAGAAGTGCTGTATGATCATAATCACAGAAATGCAGGCATGTTGCTTCTGCATGTATATTAGGAGTGGAGATATGCTCACTCTGCTGTGATACTATGGCACTACATCAGATTTAGCTAAGGAGGAAATGTTCTTCCTTGTAACAGTGATAGTGCTGAGAGGACTATGCCACAGGTAGGGTTAAGCATGCACAGTTTAATGTTCAGAAACAGAAGAACCCTTAAAAGAAACACAAGGTGGAGGAAGAAACCAGAAAATCACTAGTGTAAGGCTCCAGGGACAGATACTCAAAACCTCACAAAACAAAAACTTTTGTTAAAAAAGAAGAGGAAAACAGTCTACCTGACTGGAGTAGCTGACTTTCTTTCACTTTTATCCCCATTTCCAGTCTATGAAACATCTTAATCATCCTTATGAAGAAGTCCCTCGCCCTACCATTTACACTCAGTCTGATTGCCTATTAAACATGCTCATCACATCTATCGTTCAAATCAGATCAAAGTTTCCTTAACCTGAAGTGCATGTCCTTTTTGTTCTCCTTGCCGTTCTTTATCTCTGTTTCACTATATTTCCATTTATTTCTTTGTGATGCCCTCTCACATCTCTGATCTCTCTAAGTATTGTCCAGAGAGAAGAGTTTTGAGCATTCTAGCCTTTCATCACAGACTTTGCCACCTGTCCATTTTACCAAATTATGACCGTCTGCTTTTTTTAGCTTTTTCACATTTTTTACAACCACCAGAAATACTCACAACGCTTCAGTAGCTGACTGAGCTGAGCGGAAGCATTGCATCCTCATCATACCTCTCAACCTGGAAACATCAAAAATCTGGACAAAGCACCATGAAAAGTAGGTACAACTGGCCAAAAATCTGTACGCTGACTGACATAACATTTGTATACATAGTTATAGAACCCCACACAGTCCAATGGAATTGTGGGATGCCAACATTCAAACACAAATTGAAGAACAAACAAAATATTAAACACAAAATATAACCAGAGCAATAGTGTTTCATTTATATAAACATTTGAACTTGTGAAAAAATGTAAACTTGTATAAAACTAAAATATAAGTTTTGTTTATAAAAATAAAATTAAATGCATTGAATTGAGAGATGGTGACAGCTGACAACAGGCAGCAGCAGACCCCATGTAAAACACTGGATGGGGTGGTTGATGATGATGATGATGATTTCATTTCAGTCCTGCTTGCACTGCACTAGTTAGCTAGATTATGAAAGTTCACTGGCCTTTATCTTCCCTTAAAAAAGGGTTGTTTTGGTCTATGTGCTCTGACCTTGTATAAATGCAACCATGAAAGCAAGAAACTGACATCTTATACTAATAAAGCAGTGAACCAGGGACTGGTCTGGAGCCCTTGAAATATTTATACGAGAAAAGCTTTAATGTTAGTAAAATACTTCCATATATCCAGGCAAACTGCCTTGTAAGTGTTTCCTTCTAAATGGATTTTTACAGTTGTAACTCAGGGCAAGAATTCAAATTGCTGACTAAACACTGACAAGTAAACAGACCACAGAAATCAATTCATCTGCCCAGCTGGCAGGAGTACATACAGTTTGAACTCACCATGTTCATAACGTGAAATGAACTTGTGCAGCAAAACCATAGAAAAGCAGTCAGTGACATTTTACAGTTTCACAAGGGATAAAACTCCATGACATACTGCAGGAGCTTTGTTTTCTATCATCTTAGATGAACCAGCTCTAAGGTGAGTGCGCCTAAGGAAGGGGATGTTTTCATCAGTTACTTTCCTGAGTTGCATTCACATATTAAAACTGACTAATTTAAAGCATTCATAGTTTTATCTTTTCTGCCAGTTTGGGTTTTGTTAGCTATGAATCGTGATATTCTAGAATATATACCTCGTCCTTGATTTAAACTTCATGTTAGAGAAGCTCCACCACACAGCAAGCATGTTACTTCCCATAAACAACACATCGTGCAGGGAAGTTTCCCCAAGCAGGTGACTTTCTTCACGATTGTGTATTTTTGTACCCTTATGAAGCATATGCGATAGAACTTATAGGTGCTACACATAACAATGATTATGTCTACAGCTTCACAGTCCCACTGCTAAAACCAAATAGCTGCATGTTCAACTGCACAATTCACCCAGAGGAAAGCAGTTTACAATCTCACAGTACAAAATAGGTTACTTAAGTAAGGAAAAACAATCTGGAGCTTTGTCTAGTTTAAATTTCTAGATGATCACATCTGAGTCCTACAGTTCAGAGAGACCACATTGAGATGGATTGATGACTCCCTAGATAATATATGGGGATTGAGGTGAACACTTCTGTTTTACATGTGATTCATTCTCACAAATATGAAACAGGAATACAAGCATCCTCCCATACATGCACACATGCACACACACGCGCACACACACACACACACACGCACACACACACACACACACACACACACACACACACACACACACACACACACATTCAACACAGATGAGCAACAACAAGGTGATGGCGGTTAGTGGTCAGCACTCATTAAAAGCCAGTTAACAATGTAGCAAGCTGCTGTAAACTTAACAGAACTTAAGGGCCAAAATTATAATGGCAAATGGTAATTATTTTTTCATTCAGAACTTTACAACATGCTTGACCTTAAACATGAAACCTTGGCAACTGTTCATTCAGTGCTACATATCTAAGCAGATACTTACTTTCTGAAACTTTTTAATTGGGAGTTAGTGACTTGCCCCTCCCCCCCCCCCAGCACAAATACACACACCACAACACTTTCTGGTTACAGTAGACAAGGAGGTTGATAGTAAGAGAAGCAAAAACAGAACAGAAAAACAGCATGCATATTATTAGCATATTGTCATATACGTCTGCTTAAGTAGACTTCACAATGTATTGAATTTGACACAAGGGTGGGTGCTGGGCGAACTCTGCAGATTTGCAGAACTTAAGCTGTATGCACAGCTGCGCTCTACTCGCTGCTGCTGCTGCAGCTATATTTCCTGAAAATATACTCCAAATATCCAACTGAGTCCAATAGGCAGTCTGCCTCACTAAGCTGATGTCACATGCCTGCCCCTGTATGCTGACGGTGCACGGTGACATCAGACAAAAATTTAAAGTTGTAGACATAAAAAAAATTTGAAAATATCGGGAATTAAAAGGACCATTCAGGAATTCATGGCACCCCATTATTTTGCCCTCAAAACTGGGAAATACCAAGGAATTCAGTATGCTTGAGAGGTATGATTCTCGTTGCTGGAGTGTATTCCATATGGATTCAACATAGCATCCATTGAGGTTTGGTGTCTTCATATTTCTTGTCTGTACTGTGTTTTGTATCTGCATATGCAGTCATAGGTTCATAGGTTCATAGGTAAATTCTAGGCTATCTGCCCTAGGGCATTTATAAGCCTAGCCCGAGTGTAGTTGGCTTTCGTCTCCCTATTAGATTAGCCTAATGTGCCTCTGTATAGTAGGTCACAGAAGGTAGCCCTTTAAGATTAGTTTACTGTGCCTCTGTCATCCCTAACATTTTCTCTTACCTCTCTAGTTTGATAGGTGACTCATCCAAGGTTGTAGTATATCACCAGGTTATTGAATCCTAGGTGAAGTACATTAGACATTTCTGGATTGAACCTTAGCTACCAATGGTCTATTTGGTCTAACACATTTTTAAGATGTCTCCAGAGATGGGCCTCTCCATCTTTCACCACTGCATTTTTTATCATCAACATATATGCCAATCCTATACTTGAGCTGTCATGTAATGTTTATAACAAACATACTAAAGATAGCAGCTCCAGAGTCACTCTAAATCATACCTCTCAACTGTCCCAAATTACTCGGTTTTTACCGAGTTTTGGGGTCTAAATCATGGGGTACCACGATTCACGAGTGGCACCCCTTCATTTCCGACTTTTCCACAGCTTCTTTTTTTATACATGCGTGATGACGTCAGCTCCGTCAGCGCTATCAGCCTGTCGGAATCAAGCTTTCTGTCATCGCGCCATTTCCTGACTTTGAATTGAAGCCAGCGGGTTATATGGATGGATCTTTTCAGTTATTCTGCAGAGCAGTGAAGTCATCAACCAACAAGTAGGATACATGTCTATTCTTTTGGGCAGTTCAATTCTGCCGTTCTCATTCGCCGTTCTTTATTCTGTCAGCAAAGTGTGTGCGCATCTGTATATTTATTTATTTTTAGGTTTGCATTATTTAATTCCTGTAAAATTACATATAATTGCCTGAAGGACAGAAACATTTATCCATTTATATTTCAGAATACATGTACTAACCTTGTGGCTGAAAATGCATTTAGAATCTGGTCTTGGTGTACTGAAACTTTTTCATTAATAAATGATGACTTTGTAGAGCAACATGTTATGCTGGAGTAGATTAAACAAGGAGTGTGTTGTGTAAGGTGGAGGAGAGAGAAGAAAATACTGAACAAGGCATTGAACTTTATTAATATTGTTGAATTTTGCTGGCAGTATGTCATACATAATTCCAGTATAATCTGGGTAGCATTTCCTTCGGTTGCCTTACATATTTTGCCATTTGCAGGGATGTGAAGTTTATTGTTTCATAGTAATCCTGCCTGGGTATTCAGCAGATGCACGTGTTGTCTTCAAATAAACAAACAGTGACATGAACTGAACTGTAGCTTGCCTTGCTGTCATATATTTTTATCTAGATGTGCTGTGACATTGATTGTTGACTTTCCTTTCAAACAACTGGAGCTGATCATAATTCTAAGTCACTTTTAAACACTTAATAAGCATAAAACAGCAAATTGAAAGCAATTTCCTAGTGCTGGCATTTCCTTTTTACATTTTTGTAATATCACAGGTGTTGCAACTAAATAAAGAACTGGTAGAGGTACATGTACGTTGTAGCATGTGGACTACAAACAGTCTTCTGTTTTTTGTGGATGTCATTAGTCAGAGTTTTAACATGTTAATGATATTTTTCTTCTCATTTTCTTTTTCTCATTCATCAGTCAGCCATTGGTTTTGGCCCAGATGATTTCTGGGGTGGGGGGGGGTTGCAGGGGTGGGAGTTGTATAATCTCTGACCATTTGCTGTTGTCTGTTGGGTAACAGTTTACTTTAACTGGAAATTAGGAGTTTAGTGAGTAGAGTTAAGGCTTTAATTTGTGAATCTTACAAGATTTTAGAGAATCCTGTGTACTTTGTCACATACTTTTATTATTTGTACAATAGGTGGTACATGGGGAATATCAGCAGTCCATTAATTAAGATACCAGTGGTGCACATGGCATTTTGGTAGTATAGACATCAGTTTATTTTTCCAGTGCTGGACAGGTAGTACTGATAGCTTTTTATGGGGGGGATTTTGAGTTGAAAAGAGATAGCCAACTGCATGCTAATGTAACTTATACTTGAGTGCCTAGTGACTGCATGTGTAAGCCAGGAAGGTTTCATCCCTTGATCTTGAGCCCCCCCCCCCCCAGCCTTCAAAGTAGTGCATATGTTTATTTTCATAAACTTCCCAATCTAATATTGTGAGAGAGGTAAATTGCCTGCCATTCGGGAATGCTTAACAGATGTTCAGCACAACAGCTGTCATTCTTACATTAGTGGCCTGCCCATTTTACAGAGAAAATAATCCACATATGTATGTAGTTATAAATCACTTTATGTCCCTGAATATTTTTAACAGAAGATTTCTACCAAATAAATTTATTGCAAAATTAGAAATATAAACTAGTCATAATTTGCACCTCCCGTACTTCATTCTTGGCAGCATTTTTTAACTTTACTCAGCCTTTGCATTTTTTTTTGTGTGTGTCAGAGGTCTAGCACATTCTGATCTACTTAAGAGGTAAACAAACTGACAAACACTTTCAGTTCTTGTTTTCAGCACTGTAAATGTTTGCCTTTCTTCTGCTGTTAGGGAATAGCTAATCCAACTCTGTACCCATTTAATATGTAGAAAAGAATAGCACCGTGTGAATAGTAGTGGTCCTAGCTCTCGCTGCGTACATGCGAGGGGTAAACTGTCCGTGAGTCACAAAAAGTAGAATAAAACTTCTCTACCTTTTTGTGTGGAGAATGTGACGAATTCTTGTGCTATACTTTCTTCATGTGTCTCCTTTTCACTGTGGTCACTTTAAAAACTAATACTTCAGTGGTCCATGTGACGTCCCCACTGTGGGCCAGTAATCAAGGAGCCTGAAAACTCACCACTGACACTGGAGAGGGATGTTCACTTGGAACACAAATGGATACTCCCAGTATTTCCAGATGCAGCTTTCTGCATCAAGCATAATTTCCCTTAAGAGCACACAGGGAACACAGTCCGGCATCTGGGTTTCCCCCTCTGTAAAGATCCCCAGTAAAACTCCCCACTAGCACAGCTGTACAGTTGAGTCCTCAGCCAAGTGGCCTATAAAATGTAAAAATAAAATCCAGATAATCCATTGTAGAAGTAAAGCAGTATGTATGTACACATTAGTGTTTATGGTAAATGGGGCAAAATAGGTAGATAATGTGACATTGGAATGGCTGCAGGGGGACTCTGGTGACATATGTTGGTTGTTCTACAGTTTGTGTTTGAATGTTGGTATCCCACAATTCCATTGGAGTGGGTGGGGTGACATGATTATGTATGCAAATTTGATGTTACCTATTTTTCATGGGCCTTGTCCAGATTTTTGATGTTTCCAGGTTGAGAGGTATGCTCTAAATAGGTGACATCAACAGGGTATTCTTTATACATTTCTCTCCTACCTATTCATAGTAGCAGATTAAGGTGGATTTCCAGGATATTCTACCTATAAACTCATGCTGATTCTTGTCCTGGCGTTGGCCACCTCCCAGGAAACTCACCACTGTTTCTCTCGGTATCTCTTCTGTTGCTCTGTTTACTACAGAGGTCAGGGTCAGAAGGATGTTATTTCTGATCCAGGCTCCATCCTTGTAGAAAAGCATTGTAATAGTTCATCAGCATTTTTTTAGGAAACTGTCTTTTTGCAGTGTTATGTTAACTCTTTTAGGGACTCTGCCACACAATGGTCAGATTTTTGGACAAGTTGCAAGGTTTGTTATTCCTTTTATGGGGGGGGGGGCACTTCAAGAAAATTATTTAACAGGATTTATGAACATTAGGAAGAAGAAGAATATGAACAGTGCTTTACTTAAGCACTCTGCCTGAGTTTTAATAGATATGTTTTTATGTAGTTGCTCAAGCTTGGCATGGTGTGAAGCATAGGGACCTTGAGATAATGCTGGATCAAAACTACTGTAAATAGCAAATATTACTTACCGTCTGCATCCCCAGGTTTGAACAATAATGCAAACTTTAAGCAGAGTTTGAGAAACAGAACACTTGTTTACTGATGCATGATTTTATATTGTTTTTGCAATTTATAATTAATATGTTTAACACTGTAATACTTTTACAATAAAATGAATTTTTGATGTTGAGAAACATTTCATTGGCTGTTTGAGGAACGTTTTATTTTTTCTTGGTTAGTACTTGTGCGCTTCCTTTCATGCTTGCTTCTCTGATTTTAGCAGGCTGTTTATTAGAGATTTTCAATCATTTCTTAAACTAGCCTGAAGATATTATAACCACCCCTTGTAGAACTGAAAATTACTATAACAACCAAAACAGAATGACCAGTGAGAAACAGCTCTATTTCCCAAACACTTTTAATCACAGAACACACTTCTCTTAGCGCCTCGGCCGTAGCCTTTACAAAGTAAAAACTTTCATTATTAAAAGGTTTCTTATTTATACACTTTCTGTTAATTAATTAACAATTAAATTATCACAATTATCCAATTCTCTTCTTAAAGTTAAAAAAGCATTATATAAAACTATGCCAATTGCATTCCTTATTCATACCCTTAGGTATGAGTGTGTCATATTTCATTATTAAAATAGATTCCTTCTGTCCCAACACATATTTCAATAACTCTACATTTCCATATTGTAATGTTACTTGTTCCAACACTGTTGCTTTCATGGTTTTTATATCACCATTATGTTCTTTATTAAAGTGTTCAGCTACAGAACTGAGAATTTTATTATTTCTGATGTTCCTCACATGTTCTTTTATTCGTTCTGCCAATGATCTTTTTGTTTCCCCTATATAACATTTATTACAGGGGCACATTAAACTGTAAATCACACCTTTACTATGACAAGGATACGTTCCCAGTGTATTAAATTTCTTTCCCCCTATTTTCTCTATTTTTGTTATTATATACTGGCATACTGAACATTTACCACAGGGAAATGTTCCTTTTATTTCCACATTCACCAGCATTTTCTCTATAGGTCTTCTATATTTTGCATGCACCAGAAAATCCTTTAAACTTCTTCCCCTTTGGTAAGAAATTCCTAACTCTATTCATGATAAAGATGGAACCTCCCTTCTAATTTGTTCCCAGTATTCCTTAACCACTTCTGTCAATCTCCGAGAAAATAAACTATATTTAGTAACAAAAAACATGTTCTCCTTTCCAGATGTCATTTCTACAACTTCTTTTCTTTTTTTATATCCACCTGCTTTGGCTCTTGTCCCTCCTTGTTTTTTATTAAATATTTTCTGTACACTACCATACACATTATCCATCTCATAACCTCTTGCAATAAACATCACAGCCACCCTCTGAGCCTCTTCATATGCTTCTTTTATATCACTATTCAATCTTTTTATCCTGAGCATTTCTCCATATGGGATAGATTCTATTGTATGCTTAGGATGACACCTTGTAGCATTCAACATCAAATTAATTTGATTAAATTTTCTGTATATATTAGTATGTATTTTTCTATTCTTTTCACCTCTAAGTGTAATATCCAGAAAATTAATCATTATACCTTTCTGTATACCATCAAATTTAATACCAAATTTGTTAATATTCAAATACTCTGTAAACCCAGATGAAATTTCTTTTCCCCCTCTGCATATAAAAACCAAGTCATCTATAAATCGATAATATTTTAGTACATATTTTCTAAAAAATTCACTTCTATAAATATGTACCTTCTCCATCATCCCCATAAATAAATTGGCATATGCTGGTGCAAATGCCGCTCCCATTGCTGTACCTGTGTTCTGTTTATACAGGTTACCTTCAAATTCAAACATGTTGTTTTTAAGACAAAAATCCAGTAGTTCTTTGATATACTGAGTCTTGGGACTATCCCCTAAAAAATGTTCTATGGCTTCTAAACCCAGAGTATGTGATATATTAGTGTATAAACTCACTACATCTGCTGTTATAAAGTACATATTCTCATCCCATATCACATCTTCAATTTTACTCAGAAAATCAAAAGAATCCTTAATATAGGATGTCAACTTCATTACTTCCTTCACTAAAATTTCATGCAAAAGACAGCTTAAATTATATGTAAAATAACCTGTAGCTGACACAATAGGACGGCCTGGTGGTTTTACTGGGTCTTTATGAATTTTAGGAACACAAAAGAATTTTGCTATTGTACTTTTCCTAACTTTAAGTTTATGTGTTACATCATAAGTTGTAAAATAATGTAATCTTACCCCTTTATTTAACAACTTCTGAAACTCATTTTGTGCATGTATTAAATTTGATGTGTCTATTCTACTATATACATTCTGATCATTTAGATGTTGCATACACATTATATAATAGTCCTTAGAATTGATTATTACTAATTTACCCCCCTTATCTGATGGTTTAAAAACTGTTTCAGTATTCCTACTCAGATATTGCAATTTAATCCACTCATTACTTGTTAAATTATATTTCTTCTCCTGTTTTTCAAACTTATTAAATTCTCTATCAATTATCAAGTTAACTGCTTTGTCAAAACTTTGAATGAATGAATTTCTATTCGGTGGCATAAACGTACTATGCGACTTAATTTCACTTGTGTCCAATAAACTGTAAGCATTGCTTTCTGTCTCCGATTCACATGAAAAATAAAAATCTTCATAACTATCAGAATCGGATACACATGTTTCATTTAATACATTTCTTTCATCGTTTTGCATAAGAAAGAAATATTCTTTTAAACACATTTTGCGCACCAAATTATATATTTCACCTTGGGAAGTAGAGCTGTTTCTCACTGGTCATTCTGTTTTGGTCGTTATAGTAGCCTGAAGATATATCTGTTTTCAGGCGAAAGTACACATTAAGTGAATACATTTAAATGTATTATCTCCTAAGTAATTTTCTGTGGCTAGTTGTTTTATTTAGTTTAAAGTTTCCCAGTCATCTCAGCCACAATGTGGCTATGTTGGTCTGTATTACATACTTTGACCTAAGATAATAGTAAATCTTAAACTTTTGAATTATTTCAGCAGCATAGATGTTCCATTAGGTTCCCTAGCCTTGGTCATGGGTAAAATAGATGAGCCTGCAACTCACTGACTAATGTTCCACAAGCTACAATTGACTGATTGCTGGTACTCACTTATTATTATTAGGAGTTATAAAAGAGTGACTTTCTACCAGATATAAGTATTTTTTGTGGCTTTCCCACAGTTATTAAGCTAGCGACTGCATTTCGCCTGTTTTACTGCTACTTTAAGTGATTTCTGCATTTTACACTGTTTATTGCACTTTAAGTTACTAATTGTTGCAAATTGTTTCTGTAGGCTACACACTAAAGTGCGCTAGCCGATTTACAGCATTTATAGCATTTACTGTCTGTTTTTTTCCTTGTCTCTGTAATAAAACAAAAAAATCTCTTGTTTTCCCGCCTTACTGAACTAGAGTAGTCCAGTTTCAGAGTTGCTGATCCCTGGGCTTTGTTTTTAGTTCCTGTTACTGATCCATTGCCTTATTAGGGAGGAGGGAAGTTTCTTTGCTTACCAGTGGGAGTGGGAAGCACTGAGCAGCCTTTCTGTCCGATTTGGTGAAGTTTCAGCCAGAAACTAGTAGTCCATTGGTCGTTTTGGGCCAATTCCTAGCTCCTTTCAGCCCCTGCTATAAAACACACTAAACACGTTTTCCAGCTTGTACCAACTCAGCACAGATCCTCGTGGTGGCCTGCAGAGTGATCCAAGCAGCAGAGAGCTAAAAGAGTGACTTTCTACCAGATATAAGTATTTTTGTGGCTTTCCCACTGTTATTTAAGCTAGCGACTGCATTTCACCTGTTTTACTGCTACTTTAAGTGATTTCTGCATTTTACACTGTTTATTGCACTTTAAGTTACTAATTGTTGCAAATTGTTTCTGTAGGCTACACACTAAAGTGTGCTAGCCGATTTACAGCATTTATAGCATTTACTGTCTGTTTTTTCCTTGTCTCTGTAATAAAACAAAAAATATCTCTTGTTTTCCGCCTTACTGAACTAGAGTAGTCCAGTTTCAGAGTTGCTGATCCCTGGGCTTTGTTTTTAGTTCCTGTTACTGATCCATTGCCTTATTAGGAAGGAGGAAGTTTCTTTGCTTACCAGTGGGAGTGGGAAGCACTGAGCGCCTTTTGTCTGATTTGGTGAAGTTTCAGCCAGAAACTAGTAGTCCATTGGTCGTTTTGGGCCAATTCCTAGCTCCCTTCAGCCCCTGCTATAAAACACGCTAAACGCGTAAGCGATTTAAGCAGAGTTACCACTGTTGCACACAAGAGCGGGGGTTAAACAAGGTTAAACTATTTGGGCCATCTAAATTCCACTCTTCCAATTTTCCCTTAGAACTACCTTCCTCGAGCTGTACTGCTGATCTAACCAGCATATCCTATAACTGAAAAGTTCATCTCTACTTGATTCCCAAGTAGACTATTCTCTATCTGTAAAGCCTAGCACTTACTCCTACAGTACTTGCACCTTGATAAAGCACTCTTGTTATAGATAGTACCCCACCAGCCTAAAACCCACTTCCCCGGAGTCCTTTGAAAGTCTCTTTATCTACTACTTCTAGTATGTCGAGGGATCAGTTGCTAGTGTCCTCTCCAGCTCAACTGGTGAACCTGGGAATATTGAGGCAATGTTACAATTGCCTCATGTACACAGACAATCCTCTCCTTCTCCCACAAAACACAAATACATGCGAGAGATGCAACTATACGGCCAAACTGGAGGCTGAGCTCTCTCAACATAGGACTGGCAAGACCAGACAGGAGGAGAAGGTAACCACACACAATACATACCCAGTCATACATGGTACCATCACAACTTCAAATCATACACATACTCACACAAAGACATACTCGGAGGCTCTGATCAAAAATTTACCAAAACAGCAGAGGCCACCAAAGCAGACACCCAAACAACTACCACCTCACGACCCAACACATGCAACACATAGACCACACAGTCAGAGTTTCAAACAGTCACAGCCCTTAAGGCAAAACAAAATGCCAGACACACTTGTCATTGGTGATTCCATAGTCAGACACACTGACATCCCGCTCACCAGACTGAGTAAAGAGAAGGTCACAGTAAGCTGCCTGTCGGGCGCTAGAATCCGCCACATAACGCAAGCACTCAGGTCTCTCAACAGCAGGTACAGCACGACTCAGTCATTGTCCACGCTGGTGTCAACGACCTGAGACGTACCTCCTTGGACTACATGAAAAGGGACATCGAGGAGCTCTCTGATTATGTAGCCCAGGCAGGTATGACCCTGACCTTGAGCAGTATCCTACCTTCACCTAGAATGATGCCACAATACAGTGATAAGATGATCAGCTTTAATAATTGGCTTAAATTTTGGTGTCATTCAAAGGGGATCCAATGTCTGTCTGCCTGGGATGACATGCTGGACAAGCCACGCTGCTTCAAGGGACGGCTTGCACCTGTCACCCTGGGCTTCCGGATATTGGCAAAGGCTCTTGCCACCCCATAGTGCCTTTTTAGGCAAGGCTCAAATTCTAAACCTACCACCCTAGAACACCAAAAGGAAAAAACTAAGGGTAATGCTGCTCAATGCCAGAAGTCTCAATCTCAAGATGCACGCACTCGAGGCCCTTCTCAATATGGAGAACATCGATGTCTGTGCTGTGACAGAAACCTGGTTCAAGGCTCCTGAGAGCACCCCAGCACTAACAGGTTTCACCTCATATCACGCGTTCCGGCCCCAAAATCCGGACAACACCAAGAAAGGAGGGGGGGTGTCCATATTCATAAAGGACACCCACACCTCAAGGTTGGTGGCAATGCACGATGCATCGGAGACCATCCAGGTGCAATTAACCATAGGCAAGACTGCTCTGCAATTTGTAGCATGTTACAGGCCACCCTCTCAAACTCAGGAACCTCACATGGCCTTCCTGAAAACATTGGAGGGATAAATGTATCTCCAAACACCATCATACTAGGTGACTTCAACTACCCTAATATAGACTGGGAACACTACTCAAGCCCGAACACTCTAACCCAAAGATTCCTGGAGTTCATAAACTCAAATGCCATGGAACAACTAGTCACCATCCCCACAAGAGGAGAAAACATACTTGATCTCATCATCACGAACATGGGAGCACAATGTTCAACACCGAAGTATACCCTCACTGGTGAGATCAGATCATAAACTAATCTCGCTGGAGGTCCTCATCCTGCCCCCACCTGAAACAAAAAGACCACAGTGAAAACTTCTCAAAAGCCGATTTCAGACTTCTAACAACTAGTGTGGTCTCCTTTAAGGCCCCTGAGCCAGTGGTAAACATTACTCAAACCGCTGAATCACTTACAAATGCCTTCTACCAGCACCTACAGGACTGCATGGATCAGGCAATCCCAAACAAAACTAAGACTCTCTGTACCAAAGGCAAGCGTCCAGTCTGGTGGACCCCAGCCATAAACAAGCTCTACAACAAAAGGAGGAAGCTACTACAAGATAGAGCAAAATCCTTGAAAGGTAAGACACCTTTGATCATTATAAGTAAAAACTAAGAGCTCTCATAAAATCATCCAAGGCAAATTTTGAGAGAAAAATCGCCAAGGACTCTAAAGAGAATCATAAGGCCTTCTTTAGCTATGTTAGAAACCTAGGAGGAAACTCCCAGATATGCTCAGAATTAGTTCAAAATGATGTGAAAATTACTGAACCTACACACATTGCTAACATACTGGCTGACAGGTTCAGTGCAAACTTCTCCCCTCCCCAAAAGGAGAGATATCTATTCCAGAGGATTGTAGCCCCCAAACATCTCCAACGCCCAGGTGAGAACTGCCCTCACTAAGGCAAAAAACACAGCATCCATGGGACTGGATGGTGTCCCCGGCTGTGTGCTTCACTAACTCAACGAGGAATTAAACCCACAGTTAGGACAGCTGTTTAATCTTAGCCTCACCTCAGGATACGTACTCAAGGAGTGGCGCACGGCAACTGTGGTCCCACTTCATAAGGGCGGTGCCTCCACAGACCCTGGAAATTACCGCCCCATTAGCTTGACAAGCCTTATCTGCAAAGCCATGGAGAGGATCATAATGGAACTCATAAATAAAGACATAGGGAACTTGCAGACTTTGGATCCAACCCAGTTTGGCTTTGTCAAAGGCAGATCCTGCCTCTTAAACTTGGTTGACTTTTTCGAGACTGTCACCAAGGCCATTGATGAGGGAAAGGCAGTCCATACAGCCTATCCCGACCTGGCAAAGGCCTTCAACACAATACCCCACTCAGGTATCATCGAAAAACTCATCAGCTTGAATGTAAACCCATACATCACAAGATGGGTTGCAAACTGGCTAAGTGACAGAACCCACAGGGTCAGAGTTGCTGGAGCCATGTCAGACTCAAAGCCTGTCACAAGTGGTGTCCCACAGGGCTCAGTCCTGGGTCCACTCTTGTTCGGCATTTACTTTTCTGAAGTACAAGCAAACACAGGAGGGTTATGGCTGACAAAGTTTGCAGATGACTGCAAACTGGGCGCCATAGTCGAAAACACATCTGACACAGATATCCTCCAGAAGGGCCTCACAGAAACGGATAACTGGTGCCAGAGCCATGGCCTGAAGTTAAACGCCAAAAAAATGCATAGTCATACCCTTCGGGAAAAACAAGGTTACCCCTAGCTACCATATAGGTGGCAATCCACTGAGCACAGAAAAAGTCATCAGGGATCTGGGGACCCAGGTTGACAGTAGCCTTCGCTTTGACACTCATGTTGCTAAAGTAGTTAGGAAAACCTTCTATATCGCCCACCTGATCATGAAGGGATTCACATCTAGATCAAGGGAGGTCATCGTCCTCCTGTACTCATCACTCATTAGACCTATGATTGAGTACAATGCCCCATTCGGAATGTATCTGACCAGACACCTGCTGCAGCTTGAAAGGCCCCAAAAGTTCCTCACCAAAAGAATAAAGGGTCTCAAAAATATGTCTTATGCTGCCCGACTGAAAGAACTCCAGCTCTATTCAGTCTCATACCGCTTGCTCAGAGGTGACCTGTGCCTGACATATAAGGCCATGTCAAACCCAGATTTGATGAATATGCTTCACCTCAAAAAATCTAGATCCCTCAGAACCACAAGGGCGGGAGACTTAAACCTTGACACGGTTATAAATAGAACGTGCTGGAGGGACAGATTCATCACCCAGAGACTCCCTATGCTGTGGAACAAAATCCCGGTACATGTGAGGCAGAGCACCTCTCTGGCCTTGTTCAAGAGGAATCTTGACCAATGGATGGGAGATTGCAGATATACCCCAGGGATTACTTCAGTGTCACTGCTTGACAGAGGCACAGCAAAATGACAGGCATAGTTTTTATTCAAACTAAAGGGGTGGCGAAAGCCACATAACTATGGGCTAGGCTTATAAATGCCCTTGGGCAGATAGCCTAGTATGAACCTATGAACCTATGAACCTATGTTAGTGCTAGCAGTGACTGAAAGATTTTTGGGCATTCAAGTTTCTCCATGGTTGTGCAACTGTGATGTTAGCATATTATAGTAATGGGACTATGATGGTAAAGCCCCTACATGAAGTTGCAGGGTGGCTTTTCACCTTCCACAAATGCTTTTATATGGCTTTTTTCACTTTGTCAAGACTTTAGGTACTGTTTCACTCAGCTGTAGCCCCAACTAGAAATTATTTGACAGTTCATAAGAAAGCCACTCTAAAATGTGAGGAAGCTCAACTTAATGGTTCGGTTTCATGGCAAAATTAAAGACATTGAAAATAAACCTATTGATGAAACTATAAAAAGGCCTAGCAGCTATTGTCCACCACTACATCAAACATTAGCTGCTTTTGAAGTAAAATGTGAGATGGATATCAGGAAACTACTTAAAAAAACTCATAAGAAAAAAACTTTATAACTTAACACAGGGAGAAAGGAAAGCATTGATCAAGTTAGGCAATGATAAATCCAGGCACGTAATGAAGGCAGACAAGGGAGGAGGAAATTATGCCAATTTCAAAGACAAGATAACTGGCTTTAATAATTATTGGCTATGTAGCTGATATCATTCTAGGGGGATCCAGCATATGTCAGCTTGGGACAAGATGAGTGGCAATCATTCCTGTTTTGCTATGGATGATCTGCACCTCTCTTGTGAAGGCTTTCATGTTCAGGTTAAAGCTTTTGCTGCCCTCATTGTGCTTTTTTAGGGAGACTCCATCTACTGGATATTCCAAAGTAGAAACTTCTAGTTTAGAACACATTAACATTGCTAATTAAAAAATTCCTGAACTTCAAGATCTTCTGCAACTTGAGCAAATAAATATATGTGTAGTTATTGAAAACGTGGTTTTAAAACAATGAATGCTATTCCTCTATTCATGGGTTTATTGCTATCATGTTTTTAGACACACTGGCAGTTGTGAGGAATTGTCAGTATTTGTCATGACAGATTCCACAGTGCACCATATTTGAAGTCCTAGATATCTAAATCACCTTAAACAAGATTAACTACAATTTCATAGCTAGCTATAGAATATCCTCTATGTGCCCTTTTGAGCACAAGAGCTATCTTATCAATCCAATCTCCATTAAACCCAGCAACTTGTTACTGGTAAACTTCAACTATTCATCAATAAACTGGAATACTTTTGCTGTTAGTGGTCCAGATGTCCAATGCTTTCTTGACATGATAAATGCCAGCTTTCTTGTATAGTTAGTCAACAACCCTACTAGGGGCTCCAATGATCTTGCCCTCACAAATATGGCCACTTCTTGCACACCTCAATATGTATCATCTGCCCTTGTTAGATCAGACCATAACTCAGTGACCTTTTAAATTAAAACAAGTGGTACTTCCCCTGTATAAACCTCTGTGTTTTGGAAGTTCTCAAAAGCAGGTGTTCTTTAGTTACTTGACAACCTACATAAATTCCGCTCTAATCCTTCTCCAATAGATCCCATTGTTAAAGCAACTGCTCATAGCTCTGGCTTCTACTCCCACTTAAATCTCTCATATTGATAATACAGTCCCTATCTGCAGCAAATATAATGAGAAACATAAAAACAGATGCTTATGGAGGAGTTCTTATATTAATAAATTAGATAACAAGAGAACAACACTACTAAATGCTTATAAGAGGTCTCATTCTACTTACATCAAAAGCATACTTAAGCAACAAGTAAAGAGCTTAAGGGAGCCATTAGAATGGTCAAAGCTGAATATGAACTCCACATATTCCAAAGTCATAGCCATCCTCTTTAATTACAATGGAACAAGTCCATTCAGCCCTCTCAAAAGCAAAGAACATGTTATCCATGGGCTCAGACAAAATACCAGGTTGTCTGATTATCAGTGCCCAATATGTCCTTTATTATCCCCTACTAACCCTTTTAATCTAAGCCTCTTCAGTGGTTGCATTCCTGAAGCATGGAAAACAGCCATTGTAATTCCATTGCAGAAGGGTGGGCTAACAATAGACTTAATAACTATAAACCCAGTAGTCTTACACATCCTCTTCTTCCTTGTCTGCACACACACACACACACACACACACACACACACACACACACACACACACACACACACACACACACACACACACACACACACACAGACACTCATAGACACTCCTACATAAAGACACGGATATACACACATGCACACAAACAGGCATGCACACATCCATTGCTTGCACGCTTTGCATCCCCAATCTCCTATCCATAACAACATCAGGCACTGTTCAGCCAAAGCACACAGATGAAAACATGCAAACACTGACAATAAGCAGCCATGCACATTCAATCACACTACCTACTCAAACATTGTACCTTTATGGCCCTCTACACACTGACATGTACTCATTCAAACTCCATACCTGGATCAGCAATGTATAAGGGTAAAGTAGCTCTGCTTCATCCTGTGCAGATTCTAACCTGGGAATGCATAAGTGCAACGTTGCTATTAAGTACTTGGCCTTGCATTCTTTACACTGCCTTTCTTGTACGTTTATGAATTGCCGTACTCTGCAAGTCTTCTATGCAAGGCAGTGCACCGGGTAGTGCAAGGACCAATTTTAAAGAGGCCACTCCTACAAAGGACCTCATTTACATGCAGCACCATAAACCTTCACTGCTTAGTAGCACAGCTCTGTATTACTGGGTGGTGCACAAACTGCAAAATGAGAACCCTATGCCTATTATACAGAGCTGCACAAGTGATTCTGCATATTAGGCAACTTGACTGTGAATCCCAACCAAGGTGACCATTTAGTGGTAACAAATCTTAGTGTCTTTCCCTGTGCTTTCATAAATTTGTCTGCAGCTCCACTGGATTGTGACCAGAATGGTGTAATTTTCCATTTCATAAATTACATTTAGTTTCCAAAGGCACAATACTATTGTTTTGCTTGAGAGGTTCAAAATGCTTATTTAAGACTGGCATAACTGAATTTGGCAGAGCTGCAGTGATAGACTCCATAAATTATTATCTTGCATAGACATCTATTATTACTAGAAGGTATATGCCCCATGATAAAGGTCCATAAAATTATCACTTTACTCAGAGACTGAGACCAAATGCTTATTTAGCTCAAGTGCAAAACTAAGCATGTTTCAGCCTGTCTTTTTCAGGAAACCATATTTTCCCAAGGATTCAAAAACAGCCCCACCATCTGCATAGGTTCATAGGTAATCATTAGGCTATCAGCCCACAGACTATTACAACCCTAACCAGTAACCAGAATCAAACCCTGTACCTTATATAGATGAGATACAGAACTTAACCATTATGTCAACCCTCCCCCACAGCAAAAGCTGCAGTAAAATAGGCTTTTTTATGCAAGGTGGTATTTTGCATTTCAGGGACACATTAGCCAAATGAGGAAAGACCTTTTGATTGGGTAATTTGCATGTCTCTGAAGTCACGTTAACAACCACAAGTCAGATCACTGTTGGCCAATGTACTATGTTATCACAGACACTCCCCTTATTTACTCTCCTACACACGCAATCACACAGTAAAACACACATCCACAGACACGCACACCATACCTGCCCGAGTATCAGAATATTCCTGAATTCTCTTCTCTCATGGTACTATTCAAGTGGTGCCTGTGTCCCAAAGGGGAAAGGGTTCTACTCCAGAATGTTTCTAGTGCTCATAAAAGAGGGCACTTGGAGACCTACTCTAGACCACTCTCATCTAAACACTTTTCTAAAGGTACCTTCCTTTCAGATGTCATCTCTTCTGTTTCTGTTTCTTCTCTGGCTCCCTCAGGCCTATATGGTGTCTCTGGATCTCAAGGATGCTTATCTCCATATTCTGATTTATCCTCTTTTCAGGAAGTTTTTGTGTTTCTCTGTTGCTTCCTGGCATTTTCAGTTCTCTGCTTTGCCCTTTGGCCTTTATACTGCCCAAATGGTGTTCACCAAATGCATTGCTCCTGTGACTGTTTTTTGCAGACTTCAGGAGATCCAAATATTTCCTTTCTTGGACAACCTGCTGATTCAGTCATCCTCTAAAGAGACCCTTGTGCAAAATCTTCATTTTGCCATATCCCTTCTTCAGAGCCTGGGGTTCACTATAAATTTCAAAAAGACTTCTTTGACTCCTTCTCAGGATCATGTTTTTCTGGATGCTTGATGGTAGCATCTCAGAGCTAGCTCTTGTCACTTTAATGAACAAATGTGCCAGTTGTTCCTGGAATGACTGATGGCTGGCATACAGCAGGCAATAAAAGTCACAGAACAGTACAAGAGACAGTCACTACTATGGAGCATGTGTACTGTAGCAGGTTAACTAAGCACTGACTGGGTTACACTGCACTGCAGCAGATACATATCAATGCTCAGGTGTTTTAAGGAACTCACAAATAAACAGTAGCACGAAGAGTAAATATCTCACTTGTGACATTGGCTATGTTGTTCTCACTACTGTACAAACACTAGTAAAGTATGCTGGGGTACTGGCATCGTGTTAGAATATGAGCAGGCAGCATGTTTTAGCATCATGATATATATATATATATATGGGTCTACTTTCATAGACCGAACGTACGAATCACCGACACACATTTTCCCCACCCCAAACAACCGACAACACACCACACCGACAACTCAACATACCGAACACCAAAACACAGACACAAAAAACGCCAAATACACATTGCACACAACAACATATCCACTAACCTTAACCTAAACCCTAACCCTAACGTCCGACACTACCGCACACTTACCCAACCCGCACCCTAACCCTAACTCACTTAACACACCCCTAAACCCCAACACCGTCACTATCGCACACTCACCCTACCTGCACCCTAACCCTAACTCACTTAACACACCCTAAAACATTCAGCCCATCACTATCGCACACTCACTCCACCCGCATTCTAACCCTAACACACTTAACACTACCCTACACAGCTCTACGTCACTTCCACACACTTACCTCACGGAACCCTTAGTCCGACACCACCGCACACTCACATTTTCCACACACTATCCTAAAATCCCTCAGTATCGTACACTTACCTGTCCGCTCCCCAAGACTACATCTGTCACTTTCGCACACTTACCGTATCGCGCTCACACGCTGCCGTTGTCGGTCTCACAGCCGTCGGGATATCGCGTTTTCGGTAACCTACCTGTTCGGTCGTTCGCCTCGGTCTTCCGGTGTCGGTATAGTGGCGCCGTCTATGAAAGTAGACCCATATATATATATATATATATATATATATATATATATATATATATATATATATATATATATATATATATATATATATATATATATGTATAAAAATCAGTTATCACTTATTTTCTCTGAAAACAATTTTCATGGCTGAATTTGGGGAAGAATGATTCTGAATTCTTAGGGAAGAAAGGACAGAGTGAAATGTTAACATTCATGAGTTAATCAGGCAGTGTCAAGAGTCACAGTACTGCATTCAGGATGCAGGTGTATATCTGAACAGAGAAGGTATTGATTAGTAATACAAACAAATCCAAATCCCAAAAACAAGAATGCCACTTCCAAAAAAAACAGGGATTTATTCTTGCGAGCACTTTTGTACACTTACAGTGAAGGAACTTCTTCAGACAAATAAACATAAGTTGTTTCACCATTTAAATAGTAAAATTGTAAGTAATTAATGACATCACATTCCCTCCCACTTTAATTAATGCAAATAATTACAAAAATAAAAGAATGCTTATAAATTTAAAGACACAATCCCCTGGATTCTGCAAGCCTTGCATGGTGTGCAGGATTAGTGCAGAAGCTCCAGCAGGCAATATGTCTGCCGTGAGATCTAGAAATAGCCTGTAGGGACGTGCACGAGCGCTCCTGCACTAGTCCTGCACGGACTCAGCCCCTGTATGCAAAGTACCCCATTTGCAGGAGAAATCCATGCAAATGAGGTGAATTTGCAATCCAGGAAGCTGGACTCAAGCCGTGCAGGACTAGTGTAATCTGCAGAAATGTACTCCGCCAGTAACGGAGTACATTTCTGCAAATTCCAAAATGGAGCCATGACAGCTCCAAATAAAGGGTGGATATCATTTAGAAAGCATGCCAATGGCCAAGTATAAGGCCATTAGCATGGAAAACAGGTGAAAAACATAAAAAATCAACTTTTATTTTTTTTAGCCTATCTCGGCTGTTTAAACATAGAGCAGCGGCATGCAAACGGGAAAATAAACCTAAAATAAGCATTTTAACTAAAATCACTATTCTGCCATTCTAGGCAATGGCAGGCAGAAGACAAAATGGCTAGTGCGTAGTGGTTGCTAAGGGGGGGAGGCACAGTGTGAGACATGTAACTATGCATTAGCAGGCAATCCTATGCAAATGAGGGGAATGATAGAGAATCCCAGATTTCCCCAGCATGCTAATCAGCTCCTGACAGTGTAAGAGCAGGAATAGCTTGGTGCAAGCCTCGGAGTTAGCTGACATCATAGGGGGGTGTGTCAGGCATACTGTAAGCGGATTGGAGCCCTGTGGCTCAGGTTTGCTCCTAGCTTAGCAAAGCTAGGCAAGGGGGTGTGTCTGAGTCTGCCTAGCACTCTTTACATTGCGTAGGTGGGTGTGCATGCCACGCACTGGGTTTTAAAGAAAAAAAAAGTAAACTAGGAAATAGCAGCTCTTTGCACATTTGAGCACTGTGTTTGTGCGGTGCTCACCTGGGCTTAAACAGGAAGGAAATGGGAAGGGAAAACAGTAGTTGGAAGTTAATCAAGGAGAACTAGCATAGCTGGCAGGTGAAATGTATCAGAATCAGCCAATTACACAAGCAGCAGACCAGCCTAGCCCAGAACACAACTATAAACTATGCAAATACCTTCCCCTCGTTTTTTTCCCATACTCTATACCACCAGTGTGTACAAGTGGGGAACTTTTAACAAACAAAACTACAAAATGATAGGGGCTGTAGCAGGCATCATACAACATGTGTAAGAGGCTGAGGGTGGTGAGGATGTGAATGCTGTTGACCAACCCACAGTGAGGAGACAGAGAAGGATATACAGACCCAGGGTAACCTACCAAGGGCTACATGAGCTGGAGACAGTGGAGCACTATAGGGTGGACATGGACCTCCTACAGCAAATTGTTGAGCTGTGCCAGCCACGTCTGACACATTGAACTGACAGAGGGGAACCCATCCCAGTGGATACCAAGGTATGTGTAGACCTAGGAATACTAGCCACAGGTACCTCCCAAAGCTCAACTGGGGATATCATGGGGATCTCACAGGCATCAGCATCCAGAGTATTCCACCAGTTCCTGGATGCCATGTCAGCACATGCCAGTGAACATGTATATTTCCTCAACACCCCTGAGGTGTTGACCAGCAATATGTCTCTTACACCAAATAGCAGAATACCCTGAAGTAGTGAGTGCTATAGACTGCACGCACATATGCATCAAAGCACAACCTGGTGAGCAGGGTAGGGTCTACATCAACTGCAAGGGCTTCCCCTCCATCAACTGTCAGGTTGTGTGTGATGCCCAGGGCATTATAATGAATGTGTGTGCTGGCTGCACTGGAAGAGATCACGATTCTCACATCTGGCATCTGACACAGCTGTACCACAGATTTACCAGTGGTGACATCCCTTATGGTCACCTAGTGGGGGATGCTGGTTATGCACTGGAGCCATGGCTGATGACACCCATCAGAAATGCACACACACCCAAACAAGAATGCCATAATGAGGCACATGCACAGACCAGACGTATAATAAAGCATGTGCTTGGGATGCTCAAGTGACGGTTACGGTGCCTGGACACATCCGGTGGAGTCTTGCAGTACTCACCAGCTACATATACTCAAATTGTTATGGTATGTGCTATGCTACACAATATGATCCTGCGGAAACAGCTGCAGCAGGAACAGCATGGGGCAGGGCTACACAGCCCCCCACCAAGGCCTGCACAGGCACAGAGTGACTCTGAGGAGGAACAACCTGAGCCTACCCCAGTAGGCAGATGGAGGCATGCCCAATATGCCCTGGCCTTGGCAAAGAGGCAATGCATAGCACATACACTGACACAGTAGGGACCCAGGGAATGATACCTCTCTCTGACTCGCACATACAGTAAAAGGGATGCCAAACATGACACTACCTGTGCTCAACCATGTATAGGGAGTGTACTACATGCATCCGACATAGGCAGCCCTCCAGCACCATCCTCAGTACTGGTACACCAACAAGGTAAGTCAATCAACCTACCAATTGCAGAATGGAGTAGAATGTGTCGTTACCTGTATCTATGGCATGGATGTGAGCATGCAAGGGAATTGGGTGGCTGAATGGTATGCCAGCAGATTGTAGACTCCCATAGTGGCACCATGATATCTGTAACAAATACTGGAGTTGCCATAGTAGCCAGTACTACACAGGGTGAAAAAACCTACTGCAGGAAATGTGCTGGCCGTCATGTGTGTCCATATGACTCACACATGCCAGTCAGGGAGGTTCACATACCAAACAATAGTCTCAGCCAGCAGGACAGGTGTAGACAAACACAAACAGAGGCTGTGCTATGGCCTCTGAATGATGCCTGTGGGTAACCCCCCCAGGCCTACACAGACAGACAACAGCAGGTCAGGAAGTGGGATGTTAGTTCTGAAGGGTAGGAAGTCAGACACTAATATATAGGTCAACCAAAGCTAAGACCTGTAGTACACTGATATGCCTCCAGTCAGCATGATAGGTTAGAATACAGAATGGAATGGAGTACTTGACATACCAGTACAGTGATAGCAAATGTGTACAAGTGCCAAGTGTGCTCCCCCATCCTATGTAGACATGCAGAAACAGTCAGGTGTGCCCCCCCAATCATGTGCAGAAATGTAGAAACAGTCAGTTGTGTCCCCCCAATCCTGTGTAGAAATGTAGTAACAGTCAAGTGTGCCCCCCAGTCCTGTGTAGAAATGTAGAAACAGTCAGGTCCCCCCCCCACAATCCTATGTAGAAATGTAGTAACAGTCAGGTGTGCCCCCCACTCCTATGTAGACATGTAGAAACAATCCAGTGTAGAAATGTAGTAACAGTCAGGTGTGCCCCCAATCCTGTGTAGAAATGTAGTAATATGTATGAGTAAGTTTAATACCAGTGGAGCACAGATGCCCAGAGGTGGCCAAGGTAGCAGGATAGGTTTCAGCATTTGCACAATATGCAGGTCTGTGTGTGTTAGGTTGGTGTGTGTTTCATATTGTGTGAGAGTGGTCAGTATGTATGCATGTTGAGGCAAGACCTGGTGGCCATTAACCACTACTGCTGATGACAGGGACAAGCCCTCACAACTGCAATGCCAAAGACAATTCCAACCAGTATAACACATGCTAGCAGTAAGCCATTGTAAAGGTATGGTGGTAATATGTGTCACCATCTGAAAGACTGACATGGCATGGCTGTTGGGTTAGATATACAAGCAGTACACAGGGGAAAGTACCCCAGACATACAGTATATATTGTGTCACTGTGAAATAGAGACACCCTTGAAATTGTACATACAGGTATGCATCAGATTAACTGGTCCTGTAGTAGGGGATACCAGTGATGTCTGCCCGAACACTTGCAGATCACAAAGGAGGTAGGACTGATGTATTGGGAAACAGCTGATGTACCTGCACATGCCAGCATAACAGGAATGCCCCATGCATATCTGTGTGTCAGATGCAAGTAGTGTCCATAGCACAGATGCACCCAGCTCACGCAAACACCACTCACAGGTACCTCTCTGGTCATATCCCTGCTGTGGGGAATGGGTACAATATGATCCCACCTGTATATGGCAATAGCAGAAGAATGCAGCATGCAGTGCAGGTGTCCCATGCAGGTGTGTCCCTAGCTGTAGGTAGCACCCTGCCAGCATCCACACCACCTGATCAAGACTGATAGAAGGTATTGGCATGAACACCTATCACACCTACCCTGTCACCCCAGGGGAATATATTGTATGGTGGTCTGAGACTGTAGGACTGGCAGAATGCAACAGCCTGCCACATCTGGCCCGCAGCAACACCTAATGGCCCACAGGCCTCTGCCAAAGGCCTGTGTCTTGCACATACTGCCAATGCATGTTACGTCATGGACACCCAAATAACATAACACACTCCACATAAGCCATATGTAAGGCCATGTGGGCAAATCACAGTAACATGTCCACCATGTCCCACTGCATGAACTGTGGACCAACACTAAACAGACACCTGTGATGGGGTGAAACCCTTGGGGGAAAGTATCAGAGAATGTATGCATAATGTATGGAAGAGGTTGGAATAACAGAGGGGGGGGGGAGCATGGGCAGCATGGAATGTGCAGGGTCTGACACCGATCTGTGTGCACACATTATCCCTGGCTGCAAACACATAAATGGGTGGCTACAAACCTGCCCATACACCACAATAGGGGTAATATCCTGATACATGGCCCCTGCCTCTGGGTAACCTGTGCAAATCTGTACAGCTGTGAGGCATTGCCACAGCAAGATAAGGCCATACTGTCATGTCGATGGGTGTACAAGTATGTTATCCTCTTCCAGCACTGTACCAAGGTACTGAACCAGATACACAGACCCAGCAGCATGTGTTTGCAGCTCTCCCTACAGAATGGCATAACTTACCATGAATACGTAGATGTCTGCCCACAATACCAGACACAGCTGCAGTCACCCTTGTCCCCAAGACATCACTGTGAGCAATAATGTCCACCTGACAGTACATGAGGACAGAAAACATCAAAATGTATAACAGTACACATGTCTGAATATCTCTGCTACCAGCAGTACCATGCAGCTGATGCAACACAGACACAATCACCTACAGTACACAACATCCCCGGCACAGTGCGTCCCCATATTCCAAATGATCGAGGGATACCCTGCAGAAACAGTTTGCTACCTGTAGGTGTACAACACAAAGGTCTGCACTGGAGTACAAACTACCTGGAATCAATCCACACATTCAGTACAGAAGGCCATACTGAGCATGCTCACACACTTAGAGAAATGAAGGCAATATCAGACAACAACATACTGAAAGGTCATACTGGGTATGCTCACACATTTAAACAAATGAAGCCCATGTCTACAAACAACATTAGACCATACATATCTGGCATTTGCAGATGTTAGTGCATACACTCCTCAGGATGCACCAGTCATGCCTTGAACACACAGTGGATAGGAATACAGACACATATCCAAGGACAACACACTATAATAAGCCAAAAGTAGACGTACATAGATGTGTGGAAAAGAGTGACCATGACAAGGAGCCATCCATTATGAGGCCTGTCCCACCCAGCAGACAGCCAAATGGCTACAACCACGAGGTGTAACTGTCACTCACTGTAGACATTAGCCACCAGTATCCATCAGCATTACAGACTATGTGGTGCAAGTCCTAGCTGTGCAACATGACTGTACAAGGAAATTGTCATCTAGCAGCTGTATACATGTACCTGTGGAACATAACTCTGCGTGTGCCAGCGTGTGGTGTGTCAACCTCTAGATGAATGGGTTATGGCCCATGCACACACACTGCCCTCCCCATAGCCCTACTATGACAAGCCTGCCAAGGTCATCCACTTTGAAATACACCCTTGGGAAAGGTTTAGCCCAGTAATCTCTGTGGCGCGACCCATAACTGTGTATTGCTGTAGTGTGATAAACTAGTAAGGTAGGAGTTCCAATCCCAGACCTGGCAACTGTGTGTGTGTGTGTGTGTGTGTTTGTGTGTGTGTGTGTGTGTGTGTGTGTGTGTCTGTGTAGAGAGCAATGCTTTTTAGGCTAGCCACACTCACTACAATTCAACTGCCCTACTTTGGCATGGCTGCTGATGCCATTCACTGTGAAATACACCTTTCAGAAAGCTGTAGCCCAGTAATCTCCATGGCACGTCCTATAACTGCATACTGCTGTACTGTGATAAACTAGTTAGGTAGGAGTTCTAATCCCAGACATAGCAAGTGTGTGTGTGTGTGTGTGTGTGTGTGTGTGTGTGTGTGTGTGTGTGTGTGTGTGTGTGTGTGTGTGTGTGTGTTCTGTCTGTGTAGAGAGCAATGCTTTTTAGTCTAGTCACACTCTCTACAATTCCACTGCCCTGATTCCACATTGATGTTGTGCACATAGCTATTCAACTCTTTCTGCACAGACTTTGGCCATGTCTTGACCACATGCAGGTGTACCGGGACATATCTAGACTATTGCCCTCTTCAACCTTTAGTGAATTAACGCACACATATACATGTTTTCCTACACAGTTATATTATGTAGCACAGTGTGCAGTGATCAGTGATACTTTATTATTTAGAGAAACTGTAACACTCACTATTCCCTACAATACCAGAGTAAATAGTACCAGTACAGGGTATAAAGGTTTTTTATTTCTCAGCACAGTGTTTGTATCTGACGTACCTGTGGGAGCAATGTTTGTTAGCACTACCTGAATGTTGCCACACAAAGTTACAGATTGCACATTAGTATTATGCACATACATCTCACTCTGTTACTGTACACACTCTGGTCACAGCTTGACAACATGGGGGTGTAGATAGGAGAGTAATAAGCCAAGTATGTCCTAACAGTTTCGGGAGTTGCTACAGTGACAGGTTTGTTCTCATAGATGTTTGACAATCAGTTGTATTCCCTATTTCCTGGCTAAACATCTAGGATCATCCCATAGACTTCCCAGAGGGAAAGGGTGACAGGCAGCAGATATGTGCCCATATACTGGACATTCTGGTGTTATCTGTACAGTTGTGGGGTATGATTCTGTATGCAGCCTACTTCCACTCCCAGGATTCAGACCATGGCTGTGTCTGCTACAACTTAAAGACTGTCCATCAGAGATGTGTGTGCTATATAGATATTGCTGTGTATCTCCTATCTGCTTTCTGTCTTATAATTCTCCTGTGCTTTTGCATTCTGACCTTGTATTACAACACTCTTATACAGATTTCATAGACAGTTAACTTTTGCAGGACAGTGTGGGTGACAGTGATGAGTAATACCTCATTATTTAGAGCAACTGCATCAGTCACAATGCCATGCAATACCAATGTAAACAGTACAAGTACAGGGTATCATTCTTGTATTTCTGGGCACAGTGTTGGTATCTGACAGACCTATGGGAGAAATGTTTGTTAGCACTACCTGAATGTTGCCACACACAGTACCAGATTCCACATTACTATTATGCACATACATCTCACTCTGTTACTGTACACACTCTGGCCACAGCTTGACAACATGGGGGTGTAAATGGGACAAACGTGTCTTCTTACTCTCATAAGGTTTTGGGGAGTTGCTAGTGTGCCAGCTTTGTTCTCATAGATGTGTGTCAATCAGTTGTATTCCCTGTTTGCTGCGTATACGTCTTGGATCATCCCACTGATTTCTCAGGGGGACAGGTTGACAGGCAACAGATATGGGCCACTATACTGGACATTCTGGACATATCTGTACAATTGTGGGGTATGATTCTGTATGCAAACTACTCCCACTGCCAGGATTCGAACCATGGCTGTGTGTGCTAAAAATACAACAGTTCACATCTCAGTTGCATGTGCTAATTGGCTTTTGTTGTCTATCCTTTCCCTGTTTTCTGTCTATGTGTCTCTCAGTAGGACTAAATGGCCTCTGGGGATTACACCAGTCATATACAGGCATTCCTACACATTCTATTTATGGTGCACGGTGTGGGTAACAGTGCTTAATGCAACAGTACTATTACGTGATTGCAAATCTACATTACCATATGATACCAGAGTATACACATGCAGTCCAGCAGTTAGACCTTTATTGTCAGGCTATTATGCATTTATTTACATACGAACTATATGACACTATTCCTGCCATATTCTCCAGTGTATGCAGTACATGCCTTAAACAATACATGTTTTATACAGGCAATTAATTTACTAATACTTTTAGATTTATTTCCTATGACAGTAAATGCATGAGTATTACTGACCTGCCTCACATTGCAACCTCTCTAGGCGACTTCCATGGGCATCCTGGTTTCAGGCCCACTCAATTGCAGCTGTGGAGGACATAACAGGAATATTTAGCCATACATATCCATGATATACATGAGCTGGAAATTATTACACACATAGTGGGGTGATACTTACACACAGCTGGGACATCCCCTGCTGTTCTAGCCTCTTGGATCCACTGCTCCAAGAGGTCCCCCTTACACTGCTTCAGGTAGGCATAGTGATGCCTGACCTGCTCACCAGTTTGGGGTATGCCAGTGGCACTGGTGAGGTCATGGGCGAGATGGTCCCAGGCTTCCGCCTTATATTGGGAACCCTGGTATTGGCCCTGCAGCAGTCTCTGCTCATGGTCTTTGACAAGGAGTCCTGCCATGACTCTGGACTCCTGGATACACCAGCGCTGCACCCAAAAGCTCACTCCCTCTCCCCTTCCTGACATGGTGCCTGCAAGTGGAAGCTACAAAGAGTTATGAGATGTATTCCCACCTGTTGGGTTTAAGTAGGGCTGATTTCCTGCATTTTCCCATGATTTGTTGGTTTTGAAAAGGCTAGGCCCTGGGCAAACCTGCTTACCTAAGGTTGGCATTGTTTAAAGGGGTATATCACTGGGCACAATGGGTTAGCTGGCCTACACATTGCTTACACCTCCTTAGCTGGCCTGTGCAATGCTTAGCATTGCTTACATTAGACTTTGCATTATATTTTCTTTTTGGCATTTATTTCTTATTCATTGCATCTTATATATCTGCCTGGTATCCATGATTGATGTGTACATACACTCTATGGGGTCCTTGTGTTTTACTGGGGACTTCAACACTCTATTACAATTACACCTCACTTCTGGGCTTACTGCTGTACTACAGTTCATATATTTATGTTATGTAGTGGGTTATGGAACATATGACTGTATACTGATTCCTTTCACAGGTTCAGTTTGATTTCACTATAGTAAGGACTTGTTTGGTGATACCTCATTTTTCTGTATTGCTCAGATGGCGTGGTGGTTAACTACTGTGACTATAGTGTATAGGGTCCTGGGTTCTAGACCTGCAAGACTGTTTGTTTTGTTTCTGGGCAGAAAAAAGGCCATTTGATACAGAGTGATTAAGGCACTTTTGAGCAGTTCTAAGCGGGTTTGCGCAGGTTTGCGTGAGGGTAAGCAATGCTAACTTCCGGTTACATATGCTTACAGAGAGTTAGCTTTAAAATTGCTTAACCTGTGTGCGCATTGCTTATCCCCGTGCAAACGGGCTTAAACTCACTTACTAGTGCTTAAATATGCTTACTACTGCTTATTGGTGCTTAAACTTGCTTACTAGTGCTTTATTCATTATGACACTGACACCTCACCTGTGCATTTAATTCAGCACTCCAGTTCACAAATATATGTTATTTAGTGGGTTATGCAACAAATATAGTGGTCATAATGTGCTTTGCCATGAAAAATGAAATGTGATGCAGTGGGACTCGAACCGGGAATGCTTGCTCGTAAGGTGAATGCTCTGCCCACTACACTATTGCTATGCTGCTTCATTTACATATATCTTTCTTGTTATCCTCTTCAGTCATTTAAGCTGCATTAGCCGCAGCTAAGCAATGGGTACACCTGCTCAACAACGGTTAGCTTTAATCGAATTTCAAAATAAAAAAGAAAAAGGGTTTGTTCATTTAATTGTATTTGCTATTGCTGTTGTACACATGGGGGAATGTTGCTGGGGATATGCAGACACCTATGAGTGGTCTCGCTCATTTCTTAGGCCTTTCTGCTGTTCTCCATTGCGGGGGCATGTATATTCTGAGAGCTCTGCTCTCAGACACGCCCCCTGCACTCTTACATGCTCTGTGTAAGATTAGGAGCAGAGGCAGCTGGCATCATTAACATGCATGGCGCGCTGCCGTTCTGCTCCTAAATGGCCGCTTCCATGCAGAACCAAGCTAGTCCTGCATGGAAGATTAGTAAATCCGGGGGAATATTTAAAATACCCGTAAAGGTACATGTACATGCATGTATATGTGTGTAAAAATGCATAAACTTGTATACATACCCTATATAGGCATTATTCACATAGTAAGATTTTTTTTACTTTAAAATACATTTTAAAGAGCAAGAGTCATTTAAGCCAGGATAGGAAAATGCATTGTTTTTGAGTTGCCAAAGCAACTCTCTCTCTCCTCTAATGTAAGTGCCCATGGGCCCCCACTGGTATTAAGGTGTACTTTCTCAATAATAATGTAAAGAAAGCAATGATTGCTATATTGTAAAATGTGCTTTTCCAAAGCATTAGCTTTATCCTGCTTGCTAATGCTATACTGGTGTTCATGTACCCTTTGCTTAAATTGCCTTTCCATCTTTCCTATATAGAAGGCAGAGCATTGTTGGCATTTAGCTAAGTAAATAACTCCCTTTGTGTTGCAATTAAATTTTCCCACTAGAACATGTTTTATGTTCCCAACAATAAGGGACGTACTTGTTCCTATGTGTTTACAAGAGGAACATCATCCACATTTTTTCATCCTCCTCTTTGGAATATTAGGGTAAATCTCTCTATCTAGTAATGTCTTAAGGTTACAACCTCTTTTGAATGTAATCCTGGGTCCTAGACCTAATTTGTTTCTCAAATCTCCATCATTATTAATAATCGCCCAGTTTTTATTAAAGATTTCTCTCAAATTAATAGCATCACTAGAGAAAACAGTAGTGAAACTAGTGAAATAATCAAAATTCACACTTATTTCAGTAGAAGGGTTGGCTACAGTTAGTTGATTGTCAACCCTACCAATGCCCCTGTTCAAAATGGGTTGGAAGTGACCTACTTGCCTTTTTCTCCCCACTTCTACTATAATGTCATTAAGAAGAGAACCCATCCTTGTAATCATCCCTTTTAAATTTTCACACTCCTTGTCGAACTCAATATCTAGTGTGATCAACTTGGCTGCCCTAACTAGCTGGGCCTTTAAAACTGCCTTTTTCTGATGAAAGGGATGATTACCACTAAAATGGAGGAAATCATTCAAATATGTTGGTTTACGGTATATTTGGGCTATGTATCTGTTATTTAATAAGTCATTTTCCAACCACACATCCAAATAAGAGATGGCATGTGTTTCTAATTGATGTGTAAACTCAAGAAATGAGGTTAAATTTGATAACATGGTCATAAAATTGTGAGCCTCATCCATACTACCCTTAAATAATAAGAACATATCATCTAGGTACCTAGTGTACCAATAGACTTTGTTCTTAAACATCTCATGTTGGAACAATGAATGTTTTTCCCAGTGGGCCATGACACAATTGGCAAAAGTACCACCACAGGGGGAGCCCATCGCCACCCCCATTTTCTGAAGAAATAGTTCACCATCAATTGAAAAATAATTATTAGTAAGAATCAATTCCAACAGGCTAATACGCAAATCTATGTCTTCTCCTGGAGCTCCCTTATTCAAAAGGGATTCACATACCCAATCCAGACCTATACTCTGTGGGATGACCGTATAGAGGTCTTTGACATCGATTGTCAAAAAATTACAGTCCTGATCAAATATCAAGTTGTTTAATGTGTGTAAGAATTTCCAGGAATATTTACATATTTGTCTTACTGTTTCAAGATATATTTTTAGCCTGTGATCCACAAACTTGGCGCAGGCATAAGTGATGGAATTCCTCCCATCAACTATGAGTCTAAAAGGGGGGTCATTAATGTTTTTATGTACCTTGGGGATCCCGAATAGCATAGGTGTAATGGGTCCTGACATATTCAAATAGTTGAGTGTATCTAAATCAATATAGCCTTCCAAAAACAAGTCATTGATAGCAATCCTTAGCCTTTGGTAAGCCCCAGTCATTTCAGTTAAAGAAACTCTTTCATATGCCTCATTATCGAGCATCCCCTCTTGTTATGTAATCTGCCTGCTCCATAAAAACTAGGCCTCCCCCTTTGACAGGACGCATAACTCTAACACCAGACATCCTTAGATCCTTTATATCCTGAATTTCTGTTTGTGTTTAATTCCTGCTGTTTTGATTACCAGTGGAAATGTTTAATAAATATCTTATGTCTGCTTCACAAACCATTTCAAATAAACCAATAGTTGTTTGTAGTGGGGGGTTAAAATGCTAGAAACTCTAAATTCAGATAACAATGGTAAACTATTACCCAAAAGTAACTGTAAATTAAGTTTACAGATATAAAGTTTCAAGTCCAGCGATGTCCTGGCCAGATTAGCCCTCACTGAAGGAACAAAAGTAAGACCCCTGGCCAAAATTTCAATAAGATCAGTTTTAACAGCAACTGCAGAATAATTGTAAAAATTAAAGTCACCTTCAGTATTCGTGCAGACATTGACACAGTGAACCAGGCCATCCGCTCCATCAATAATGCCATAGTCTGCTACCTCCTCCTTCGATTCTGCCTTCTGGTTCACTGAATCCTCTGGCTGTTGCCCTGGGGTCTGTTGGGTTGCTGCTGTTGACCATTCCGAAAACCCTGAGAATTAGATCCACCATTATTGTAGGTTTGTCGGCTACTTAATCGATTGTCCCAACCTTCAGGGGTATTTGTTGTATTTTCATCTAATAAGTAAGTGGATACATCCAACTGTGATTCATTGGGGTTTAAACTACTATGAGACTCGATGCCAGGGCAACTTAAATTGCCCATTCATTGTGAAATTGGTGTCAGAAGGTATGCAGTACCTGACTCTTACTCCTTCTTGTCCCGTTCCATTTTTTTCATCTCCCCCACTCTTAACTAACTTCAATACTGGCGTAAATGTGGCAAAATTCAAATTTGTATCTCAAAAAGTCACAGTCAAGCCATATTTTCTGTTCCAAAATACAAAGTTCACTTTTTAGTTGATCCATTTGTGCATTATAATGCTTCAGCAATAACTCCAAAAACTCTATCCCTTGTCTATCAAATAGTTTCAATAAATCTAGATGAAAGGGAGACTTTTGAATAAGGCAAGTTGGGTAACGTCACTGTCTGAGACCTCGGGGAATGTGTTGCCGCTGTATGCATTCCCTAAGGTAAATGACTTCAAGCTGAAGTTTGTTGCACTTCATAAGTTTAACATCAAATTCTTTTAAATTGTTAACAATGAAGTTCACATTATGTTCAGTGTCCATTACCTAATTGCGTTTTTCTGCATTGCTGTTCTGCAAACTAAAGGTAACTGCTTTATCTAGCCAGTCATTGAGGTGGGGAATAACAGTAGTAGTGTTCTCTGTACTGTTATTATTACTTCTAGCATTAGTAACATTACTATTAGGTTCAGTAACTGTCCCTTCTAATGGAGTAAACAAATTTGTCAGAGGGACTGACAAAATAATACTGAGCCCCATACTACCTTGTTCGGCACAGATCCGTTGGTTAGATAAATTCAAACATGGGAGGTTCCTGCCATTAGTGGTGGCTGGTTGCGTTTTGCTGTGAGTAATCCTTCTAGCCAAATCATCAACATGGTCATTGAGTTGCTGTATTAAAAGTGTAAGGTTCCCAATCGCAGTGTCAGCATTCATAGAGTTATTATTCTGGAAGAATAATGAAGGAGAATTGGCGTTCCCTTCTGAATCCATGTAGATAAACAGACAAACATTTAAATTAAAAACAAGCACAACAAACAAATCCAAATTCCAAAAACAAGAATGCCACTTCCAAATAAATACAGGGATTTATTCTTGTGAGCACCTTCATCCACTTACAGTGAAGGAACTTCGTCAGACAAATAAACACAAGTTGTTTCACCATTTAAATAGTAAAATTGTAAGTAATTAATGACATCACATTCTCTCCCACATTAATTAATGCAAATAATTACAAAAATAAAACAATGCTTATAAATTTAAAGACACAATATTTAAAATACCCATAAAGGTACATGTATATGCATGTATATGTGTGTAAACTTGTATACATCCCCCATATAGGCATTATTCACCTAGTAAGATTTTTTAACTTTAAAATACATTTTAAAGAGCAAGAGTCATTTAAGCCAGGATAGGAAAATGCATTGGTTTTGAGTTGCCAAAGCAACTCTCTCTCCTCTAAGCGAAGTACATGTGTATGCATTTTTACACACATACAGTATTAAAGAATGCAACCAAAAATGTAAAAAATGGAAACTATCCCATCAGTATCTTCACAAAAAGCATACAACTAAGTTTTTCATTTAAGTTTTATTTACTTTGATATCATAGATTAGTACTAAGCTAAATGCCCTTGCAAGCCATTTTAAGCTTAGCCAATTATCCCTTGTGAGACTGAAACCCTACACCGTGTGTTTGTAAGGCAAACACCTTAACCATTAGGCCACCCTCCCAATCACACTTCTAGCATTTGAGCTATCACAGCCTTTGATGGAATAATACACTGAAACACACATGAATAAATATGTATTAATTCAGTCTGTACTATAGTAACATAGACTAAATTACCAGTAGTAAGAATACTTTGTGATTAAATATATAACTCTCCTGTGTCTTCCATGGACAAATTGAATAAAAAAAATTTGTTCTCTCAATTTTAGATGCCTACACAGAAGATGATCTTATGCTATACTGGAAGAATGGAAATGATTCACTGAAGACAGATGAAAGAATATCATTATCTCAGTTTCTTATACAAGCATTCCACACAACTACAAAACTTGCCTTTTACAGTAGCACAGGTAATCTAAAAGGATCACTGTTTATACAGTGCAATCATATATTCAGATCTTGTACCATCAAGGTAATCTTTATCTACAAACTAAGGAAAATAAAGAAATCCTACAGAATAACATTTACAGACAACTTTGAATCTAACTGTTGAAGGGTATCCTCTGTAGTAAATTCATTTGTCTACCTGTCTCTGTTGTAATAAGTCAATAAAACTGTGAAATATTAACAATTTTTGTAGGAGCTTACTGTGCCTAAATAAGACGCCTTCTGAAAGAAAATGTTATTCTGTTTATTCAAATAACAGAATACAAGCACCCCTGGAAGCACTACAAGTCAGCTTAATCCTAAGAAACCCCCTTATTTGAAGCATACATTCAATGCAGGGGTGTCAAGAGATGCTATGATTAAAAGGTGCCTGTTATTGGGACATAATCTGAAAATGAACCCAACATAAATTATTGGATTTCAAAAGTTAAAACTTGCTGCCAAGCTGCACACTTTTTTTGCCTGTGTCTCTGTGTTTTATGCTGAGACATTTTCTTTGCTCATTAACTTCTTTTTTTTGTAGTACTTACACTTCACATATGTTTTCCATTATTTCTTTTTACCAGGTCTGTATTAGTACATTACTGACAGGTGTCAAGATTTCCCAGTAATCTGGCAACATAACCTTTGTAGTGTAATTACTTGAGAAGGTACACCCATGCAAACATAAAATAAGTGATGGACAAACATCGAGGCAAATATAATAAAGGAAAGAAAGGCTACGATTTCAGGAAGCATATATAGATAAAAGGAGTCCACAAAAAGATCGAGCAAAAGTTAGAAGTGAGAAATAAAGCTTAAGGTAAAACAAAATATGTCACTGTTTTTGAAATACTTAGTAGTGTCAGTGTCGTCACAACTTCAGTAAAGTTGAGAGTTTCATCTGCTTGCTTAAACTGTCAATATGTGAAAAGTACTGTCAGTTTTCCTCTTTTCTCCCAATGTTATAATTCTACATATACAAGAATACAAGTAATGGTTTTGGTGGCCCAGTTAGGTGTTATGATTCTTTTACCCATCATTTTGTTTTACTTGTTCATATTTACATTTTTGATATACCAAAGAATATGTCTGTGACCCATCTTACTGTTGGATAAAGTAACAAATGAGACCCAAAATGGAAATGGAAGAATAGTTCAACTCATTGAATTGCATGCACCCAGAAAAAGGAAAGCAGAAACAATCACCCATATGGGATTTAGTAAAAAAATTTAAAAAAGTGTGCAAAGCAAGTGGTTCATGCATGGGCTGGCTAGCAGGTGAATGCTCATAGGATGCAAGGTTACAAAAATAAATAAATAAATAAATAAATAAAGCTTCCAATCAGCACAACTGTCATTTAGTAAACTCCCTGACAGAGGAAACAGCTGAATGAACCGAGGAATGTAGTCCCAAAACAATCCCTAAAGAAGCTTGCAGCATACAATAAAGCTGCTGTCTATGCCTCACAAATAAGTCCTAGTGATGGCACCACACTATGGTATGAGCAAGGCATATAACTGAACATAGTACATGCCATAGTATACAGTATGTAAATACAACTATTTTTTATTTATTTGACATTTGTTAACCAGGATAGTCCGAATGGATCAATAGAACCCATTTTCAGAGGAGGCCCAGTGAGAAAAGTTCCAGATACAGACAATACATTTGGTCCCCACCAAAAGAAAGTACAGATGTATGAACATACCATACAGTTGCTGGTAGACCTGGTCTAGAACCCCCCCCCCCACTATGTATAAAATGCAGACACAAAGACACACACCAACCAAACACAAATGTATCCAGCAAACATGACATATCCCAATTATCCTCAGTACAACAACATGACATACAATGGAAATAGCAATTCATCCTAGCTAGTTAGTGAAGCACACTCCACAGTACAGCATATACAATAATACTGTACTGTGCAACCTATGAAGTACAGTACAATTAACTCCTAAAGACAGTAATACCAACTCATCCAGTTACTACTGTACAATAATAATAGGCACACATTCCTAACACTATACATATATACATGTACATCCTTACGCAACACACATAGACACACACACACACACACACACACACACACACACACACACACACACACACACACACACACACACACACACACACACACACACACACACACACACATATGCACACACTTGTATACTACATGTGAGGTAGACTCATTATCATATACATCCATTAGGGATACACAAACAGCCTTGGAAATCATGAGAAAAACCTACTTTTTTCCATGCTGTTGAGCACGTAAAGCAGTTAACAACCAAAATAGTAATGAGGCTGATTTAGACTCAACTTCATACACCACTCATTATAGATCTACAATAATCTGGCAGTGCCTTTTGTAACACATGGATTTGTTTACATGGAAGGTATTCTGCCAGGCCCCCCAAGATCTAGTTTAATGGGGATAGGTAGGGAATTTGCCTGCAGTGAGTTCCATTTGTCTGCTTTGAGCATCTCTGACTGTGACCTCAGCAATGTGAATTGTACCATTTCTGTGTTTATGAGGTCCAAATCAGATATACAGTAACAAAGGGTAGCAGAACCTTCCTCAAATGCATTCTAGCTTCATAGCCCACTAAGGTGAATAGCACTATGGTGTCGTCAATCAGTGCCTCTCAGGGTGTTCTATGTCCATCCTTAACAAACCAACCAGTGCTACCAGCCTCACCCCTAATCTGGGACTCCCTTGTCATGCACTGTAAGATCCCACTGTACCAATGTTCTTCTTTTTCACATCTTCTTGTCAGTCACCAAAATCAAATGCTTAAACAGGGATGAAGGCTAAACAGTGGATCAGTCTGGCTGGCTTGCAGCAGGTATTTGAGACAACATTCAGCAAAACATAAAATAAAATAATGAATTATTTCAAAACATTAAACACTGGCATCTGTCATGATCTGCCTAGTTATCACTGTTTTTTTATTTATTTACTTACTGAGGTAGGGCATTGATCTCCATGAACCTTTTTTCAGGCTCAGCCTGGCATTACTGAATGGATCAGTGACTTGTTCAGAGTCAACCAATTAAGCAACTGAGGCTGAGAGATTCAAACCCTGGTCTATTGGACCACAGGAAAAGCTTGTTAACAGTGCCTTAATCCTCTGTACCAATTGTCAAATATTTTTTTTACATATAGATTCTAGGAAAAAAAACTCATAAAAAAGAAAGCATATTACATCCTGCAAATCCACAAACAAATTTCAAATCATAAGCCATTCCTGTGAAGTGGAAAGCAAATAGAAACAAGCATTTCTCAATGTCCTGACACTAATGCTGAACTGAAGTAATAGAGATTAATAATGTATTGTCAACAAAAAAGGAAAATATGAGATAGCGTATAAGTAGAAATTAAGACAGTGATCACTCAGTATATTCAGGATATTATGTTGTGCAATGTTATGAGTGCCAGCAATACGTTTTCTTTTTCTAAAATATTTTCTCACATTCATGAATGTGAAATTAACCATGCTGGTTAGAAGCATTGATCAGTATGTCATATTCTAATGTTTTACTCTGTTAACGTCATTATTAGAAACAGTGCTATATTCTAGGCAAACAATATTATTGCAGTTTTTATGCAGCGGTATTTAAAACATTGGCACGTTATTGATAAACAGTATTGTTAACATCTGTTTCATACTAATGTCAAGTAATGCCTGTATATTTTCAGTTTTATTTCAATCTGAAAACTGGTACATTTTATGAATTACTTCCGGAGTGTAGCCCAAATTATCCAGGCAGCAGGGAAAGAACAGTACTATAAATGCACCTCCTCTGCAAAAAAAAACAAAACAGTGAGTTAAAGTACTGAATTTTAAAGTTCTGTTTCAGAGCATTCTTCAAGTAAGGTATTATATTTATTATTAGGTTATGAGTACCTATTCAGTTAACTATGTGTAACAAAGTAAGAACATTATTTCCAGATGCCTAAAAAGTCTCCAATCCTACAGACAGAAGCCATAAGGCTTAGTAGTCCAGAACCCCATTACTTGGTTGGCAAAATCTGTAATATTTTGCAAAAACTATAATAAGTCTACAGATGTTTTCTTATATAACATTGAAAAGGTAAAGATATTTAAAACCTCTGATTTAACTGAGATGGAGGTTTTCAACCACAATGATTTTAATGAAACTAGACTTCATAGCCATGATTAACAGACTGATCTGTTGTAAAAAGAAGCAGCAATATTAGAAAAACAGTTTCTTTTTTATCTTTGATGTGCAGCAGCTAGTTACTCATCAACACCACTGATGCAAAATGATGGCACATTTACAATATATAGGGTCACAGGTTCATAGGAAGTTACTAGGCTAGCAGCGCTAGAGCCTTTATCAGGCAAGTCATGTTAATCCCAGGTTACCCCAATTGTCCTTGGTTAGATACATGTACTTTACAGATCAGCACCGACTACCCCTGTCCATGACAGACATGGGTGCCACCCCCAGAGTGAATTTGCAGTCAACCATCCATTTGTCCAGGTTGCATTTGAATAGGGTCACTGAGGAGCTCTGCTTTACACAAATTGGAAGTTTATTCCAGAGCAGTGGCAATCTCTGGGAGACATACCTGTCTGTCCAGCATGTTCTGTTAATATCACTGGCAAGGCTGAGCTCCCAAGAGCGAGTGACTGCAGTGGCATTTGATCTGCAGATGTGCAGCATTTCCATCAGGTCAGGGTCAGAGACTGCCCTGTAGGCCAGGCACAAGCCACCTCTCAGTAACCTATATGATACAGAGTACAGTGACTGGGCTTTCAGTCTCTCCATGTAGGTCATGGTTTGGAGGCCCTGTGTCTTCTTAGTGAGAAACCTCTGCGGTCTGTCCAGTTGCTGCAGGTGTCTGGTGAGATGCATGCAGAAGGGAGCATTGTACTCTATTAATCATCTGATTAGGGCCAAGTGAAGTGGGGTTATAACATCTTTAGACCTGGATTCCATGCATTTACATATGAGATGCACAATGTAGGAGGCTATCCTTACCACCATGGAAACCTGATGGTCAATGTTCAGATTGCTGTCAACCTGTGTTCCCAGATCTCGCACTACTGAGTTTGAACTTAGAGGGGTTCTGTCATATTATAATTAATACGGAATCTTGCATTTTTGCATTTAGTTTTGGACCGTAACTTTGGCACCAGTCATTTTTTGTGTTAGCCCCTCCTGTAATATGTTGACATCATTGGTGGACTCAGTGATTGCTCCTAGTTTCCAATCATCAGCAAACTTAGCAAGCCAAAGGCCACCTGCTTTAGTCCGGATGTCCAAGAAATAGATTCCACACAGTAAATGGCCCATTACAGATCCTTGTGGTATGCCACTGGTGATGGGTCTACTGGCAGAGGTGGAGTCACCAGCTTTGACAGCATGTGTTCTGTTGGTAAGCCAATTAGTTACCCATCTAGTGATGTAAGGATTAACACCTAGCTGGGAGAATTTTTCAATGACACCTGAGTGAGGGATTGTGACAAAGGCTTTGGCTATGTCCAGATAGGCTGTATGCACTGTCTTACCTTCATCCAGGGCTTTGGTGATATTCTTCATAAAGTCTACCAGGTTCAACAAGCACAATCTACCCTTAATGAAGCCAAACTGAATTGGGTCAGGAGTTTAAAGGTCACCTATGTCCTTGTTGATAAGATCCATGATGATCCTTTCTATGGCATTGCAGATGAGGCTGATTAGACTTTTAGGTCTATAGTTCCCAGGGTCGGTTGATGGCTCCCCTTTATGCAAGGGGATTACTGTTGCTGTTCTCTATTCTGCTGGTACAAAGCCAGTTCTCAGGCTATGGTTAAAGAGAATGGCAAGTGGGTCAGCTACGTCCTATTTTAGGTTGTTTAGTAAGCAACCTGGGATGTTATCTGGCCCCATTGAGACCCTGTTTTTGGCCTTGGAAAGCACAAATATGCCTTGATCTCTAGAGATACTAGGTAGAAAACTGGTGTCAGGTATGCTTTGGGGAATGGCTGTTGGGGATAGGGGGTGAAGTTTGTGCAAAATCTCTCAGTTAGCAGGTTGGAAATTTCCTTCTGTATAGTGTGAGTGGTACCATCTACTACCAATTTGGCACATAGCTGGGCACTTCCTTTTAGAATTCGGATGTAGTTAAAAAATTCCGTATGATTGTCCTTCACTAGGTATGCTATTTTAGCTTCATAATTAGCTTCAGAGGACTTTACAAGGCTTCTTATTTGCTTGTTTAATCTGTGGAGAGAATTCTTGCTGTGCAGAGGTAGTTGCCTCTTGTTCCTGGACATCAGTTTCTTCCTTTTTTTATACAATCTGTTTATACTAGATGTCCACCAAGGTGGCTTGTTTTTTCAGAATGGCCTGATTTTAATCTGGTCAAGTATAGCCGAGTCTATACAGTTGCTAAGATGATTATACAGGACATTTGTGAACATCTCTGCATAAGAGTCATTATTGCCTGTGATTGTAGGTGGTATAAAACTTTTTATACCATCACTTAGTAAGCTGTATTTTGCTTTGGAGAAGTTCCTTAGTTTTTTTTTTTTGCTCTTTTGGGGATGTGGGGTCCAACAGTTACTTTGAATGAGACTGATTTATGGTCCAACCTTACCAGGGAGGGCATCACACAAGAGGCAGTGCAGTGACCACCCATGTTGGTGAGTACTGTGTCAAGGACATTAGACCCCCTTGTGGGGGTGCAGGCTATCTGATCTAGAGCATTTGTACTGACAAAATCCATGAACCACTGGGCAAGCATGTTTGAGCTTGTGTATGTTACCCAGTCGATAGAGGGATAATTGAAATCTACCATGACTAAGGTGTTGGGCTGTATAGTGAGTGACCCCAGCAAGTCCAGGTAGCCGGTGTGCTTCTTTTGGTTCATGGAGGGGGACCTATAGCTATCAATGATGTGATAGGGTGTTTTGCCTATAGCTAATTAGACATGGAGTAGTTCAACAGAGTCATATTGTTTGACCAATCTGGAGGTGTACTTGGCTTTAATGAAGATGGGAACCTCCACCTTTGGTTCTTTCACACTCATTCTGAGATCTGAACGTGTGGAAGACATTGTAGCTTTGCACACCTAGGATGCTAGCTGTGGCCTTGAACCATGTTTCAGTGACTACACAGACATCAGCATCTTCCAACATGATGAGTGCTTCCAGGGAGTGCAGTTTCATGCTTAGACTCCTAGCATTAAGCAGCAGAACCTTGAGTTTGTCCCAAGTGGAAATTTTGTCCTTTTGACATTGCCTAAAAAGGCACTATGGGGGAGGCAAGCACCATAGCTCGTATCCAAAAGCCTTGGGGAGACAGGTGCAGACCATCTCTAGCAAAGCAGCATGGCCTGTCAACCATGTCTTCCCAGGTTGACAAATATTGGATCTCCCTGGAATGACACCAGAAGCTAAGCCAATTGTTGAAGTCAATCATTTTTTGATTATATTGTGGCATCATCCTGGGTGAAGGTAGAATGCTGCTTAGGGCTAGGGTCATACCTGCCTGGGACACATAATTTGAGAGTTCAGTCATGTCTCTCTTCATATACTCCAGGGAGGTATGTATCAAGTCATTCACCCCAACATTGACTATGACAGAGTCATAACAGTACTTGTTGTTGAGTGACCTGAGTGCATGTGTGATCTGATGGATTCTGGCACCCAACAGGCACCTGACCGTGACCTTCTCCTTGTCCAGCCTGGTGAGGGGGACATCTGTGTATCTCATTATGGAGTCTCCAATGACCATGACATTAGGTTTTGAGGTGTTTTGCCTTAGCAGCTTATTTGGTGAGACACTGATATGTGTGATGTTATGTGCAGTGGTTTCTATACATGTTGAGGTGTGTGCAGCTAATTTGCACTTGGGTGGTCTCTGATCTTTTGGTAGGCTTCTAGTGAGTATCTCTGCATATGTGGGTTTATGTGTTATGTCCTGAACTTGTGTGAAAGGTAAAGTGCGTGAGCTGACAACCTGTTTGATGTCTTATTTGTTATGTGAGAGGATTGTTTCCAAACTGATAGTGTAATTACATCTGTCACATATTGTATTTGTTTATTTCAGGATGAACTGGTTGTCAGTATACATGAGGCAATTACCACATTGCTTCAGGGGATGCCCAAGTCAATCAAGCTGGCCAGAGAAATGGTGGGAAAGTGACCATCCATAATAGCAGGTTTATACAATAGTACAAGGGACATTTTGTATTTTGTTACAACTTATGGTTGTTTTACTGCTGAATTGGTTAAGTTAGTTAACCATTATTGGAACTATTTTAGTTCTTTGAATAATGTGTCATCATGGTTGGATGCCAGAATAAGATTTTCTTATAAAAGAGGTAAGAATATAAAAAATGTTTAGTGAAGAGTAGATTTGTTATGCCTTTAGCTAATGTACAACGTAGTTTATCATTAAATGGCACTTTTAGGTGTGGTAAATGTAAGGCTTGTAGTTTTGTAGTTAATAGTTTCCCCTGTATTAATAATGTTAGTTTTAATACATGTAGTGTTTTTAGTTGTAACTCTGAGGGGGTGATATATGCCCTTAAATGCCCATGTAATAAATTTTACATCGGGGAGACCAAAAGGGCATTTAAAGTTAGGCTTATGGAACATGCTAGGGACATTACTAATAATAAAGAGGAAAGTTCTATAGCTGTACATTTTAGAAATTTTCATAACAGTAAAAATGAGGGGTTACAAGGTACAGTTTTGGAAAAAAATAAATTGTTCCTGGCATGATATTTTGAATATTAAACAGGTTTTATTATATAAAGAAGCTATTTATATTTTAAAATTTAACACTATGTATCCACAGGGCCTTAATGAAGATTTAAATTGGAGAGTATTCATTTGACATAATGCTGTGCTTTGCAGACAATTGATTTATTGTATAATTGTTTTATTAATTGGTGTTTGGTCTATATAAAGTGTATGTGTTTGTACATTTTTTACTCCTTGAAGGCTACGGCCGAGACGTCAGAGGATTAAATTTGCATTTCAGTTGTGGATCTGTTTCAGTTGTTTCTTTCATACTTCATATTGTTTTTTTTTTTGGTTGCTTATATTGATTCATGCCGAGTGATCCACAAGTACACTTGCCTTGTATTTTTCGAGATACTGTGGATGGTACACAAATGTCGTTGGATAATTTTTTAGCCAACCCTTCAGATCATGCGTAACGGGGTTCTTCACAAAGAAATGTGGCTGGAAATATATCTACGGTTTGGGATAGATGGGAAGACGATAGAAAAAAATGTTTTCCCAATCCCTTTAACAATGTGGGGCATAAATTACCAGCATCTATTAGTGCCGAAAGTAAGTCTCTGTTTGATGAACTAGAGAAAAATATGTGGAAACTGACTGCCACGTTTTTTAATATCTGTGGTTTACAAAAATATGTTGATCTTGACATAACACCTAGGGGATTAAGAGTTTATAAAGATCCAACTACCCATTTTGATCTACAGAAAGACACAGATATTGCTTTCCACAAACGTTGGGTTGCAGCTGCGCATAAATGTGTATCCGAATGGGTGCACATACTTATTGAGCGGGACAGAATCAAACAAAAAGAATTAGGTTTGGAGATGAAACTTTGTGAAAACCTTATAGTGTGTACTTCTGCTTCCACTATGGATGATTTTTTTGAGTAATATGAATGTTTAATTAAGAGACTATAAGACTTCGTTATTGGAAAGAAAGAAGGTGAAATTATTTAGGGACTTATGGGACTATGAGAACAACAAGGCTTTCTTGTCGAGAGCCAATCGAAAGAAGCCACGTAATCGGGTGCGGTTTCAAAATGATTACAGAAGTGAGGGTAATCATAATTCATCGTTTTCAGCGTCTGAGGGTGGTTACACCTCCTATGAAGAGATGGAAAATCCTACTGTAGAATTTCCTACATTAACAATGCCACAACAACCCGATAGATTTCATCAAACTTTTCGTGGAGAAACGAGTAGTGCCCGTGGAGGTCCCCAGGGGAGGAAACGCCAACGAGAAGCCCATGGTCCATTACAAAGAGAACAATTTCCACAGGGGGAACATAAAAGAGGTAAATGGTGATACTTCTTCTTTACCTGTTGAACAAGATTATGTTGTTAACTTGTCGGGACATTTTTTTACGGAAACTGAACTTGCTGTTCTTAATTGGGGATTGAAATTTATCCCCACTGTGATTTCTCGTGTACATGAAATGAAAAGTGATGTTTATAGATTTGGTAGAAAGCTTCACTTAAAAAGTTTCTTTTATAATTTACATGACAATTTGAGTTCAGCATCTTCCGTAGATAGTCTCGATTCTTCATTGGACAGTTTTCATACGTGCACATCGGATGATGTGTACGATGCCTATTATAAATTTGATACTGAATGTGTTAAACAAGCGAGTTGTTTTACACCCCCAGTTCTAAATAATGATGTTGTGCATTTTGTAAATTTGTTAAACTTTTCTATTGAATATGCATTTGAAAAATATATGAAATGCAGAGTTAATGTACAATATAATATAAGTTTTAAGGAATGGAAAGCTCTACTTAAGTTGAGTACAATGAATGAAGTTATTTTTACACCATCTGATAAAGGCAATAAGCTTGTTGTTATGCATTATTATCAATATTTTCAAATGTGTATTGATCATCTAAATGATAATGATGTTTATGAAAAGGTAGGACGTAATTTGTATAATGATGCTTTAAGGGAATATAATGAGTTACTTAAGAAGGGTGAAAGGTTAGGCTATTTTCCCAAACAGATTTAAAGAATAAATTTAATATAGAGGGTTGTAAAATGGCTACCTTCTATTGTCTCCCCAAAATACATAAAAATTTAAAAACACCACCGGGGAGACCTATTGTTTCCGGTTGTAATTATTTTTTGCATAATTTAGGTCTTTTTTTACATAATTTTTTATTAACTAAGGTAAAGACTTTACCATCATACATTACTGATGATTTTGATTTTATAGAAAAGATTAAAGATGTTAAGTGGAATGAGCGGATGTATTGGGTCACCGTTGATGTTAAGTGCCGCTACACTAACATTAGCCATCAATTTGGTATGGAGGCCGTGAGATTTTTCTTAGGAGATCATCCTGCCACTGAGTATATTTTAGAGCTTATTTATTTTTCTTTAACACATAACTTTTTTGAATTTAATGATTGTCTGTATCGACAAAAATGAGGTACAGCTATGGGGGCAGCTTTTGCCCCCATGTATGCAAATTTAGCTATGGGCCTTTTTGAATCTGAATTGTATAGAAATTATTTTTTTCATAAACATGTTATTAAATATTATAGGTTTGTGGATGATTGATTTTTTTGGTTGAGGATGGTGAAGCTTTAGTAGATAATTTTATTTTAGACTTGCATAGAAACAGATTTTCTTTGGAGTTTGATGGGTTTAAAAAGGGTACATCTATTCCTTTTCTTGACATCATTTTAAATATTGTTGATGGAAAGAGTTTAGTTACATCTGTCAATAGAAAGTTTGATGGGGGTACACAGTATGTTTATGGCACTAGTTGCCATCCCCCACATATGTTGGAAGCTTTGCCGTATGGGGAAATTTTAAGAATTTCTAGATTATGTAATAATGAGGTTATTTTTGATAAGGAATTGAATTTATTGATGCAAATGTTTAGTCAGAGGGGATATACTAAAGAAGTAATTCAAAATAGTTATAAGAGGTTTTGTGGATATAGGTGTAAAAAAGTTAGTAATAATGTGTATACTAGGTGCCCAGATGCACATAATGATAAGATTGATAAACAAAGGGACATCTTGTATTTTGTTACAACTTATGGTTGTTTTACTGCTGAATTGGTTAAGTTAGTTAACCATTATTGGAGCTATTTTAGTTCTTTGAATAATGTGTCATCATGGTTGGATGCCAGAATAAGATTTTCTTATAAAAGAGGTAAGAATATAAAAATTTTTTTAATGAAGAGTAGATTTGTTATGCCTTTAGCTAATGTACAACGTAGTTTATCATTAAATGGCACTTTTAAGTGTGGTAAATGTAAGGCTTGTAGTTTTGTAGTTAATAGTTTCCCCTGTGTTAATAATGTTAGTTTTAATACATGTAGTGTTTTTAGTTGTAACTCTGAGGGGGTGATATATGCCCTTAAATGCCCATGTAATAAATTTTACATCAGGGAGACCAAAAGGGCATTTAAGGTTAGGCTTATGGAACATGTTAGGGACATTACTAATAATAAAGAGGAAAGTTCTATAGCTGTACATTTTAGAAATTTTCATAATAGTAAAAATGAGGGGTTACAAGGTACAGTTTTGGAAAAAAACAAATTGTTCCTGGCATGATATTTTGAATATTAAACAGGTTTTATTATATAAAGAAGCTATTTATATTTTAAAATTTAACACTATGTATCCACAGGGCCTTAATGAAGATTTAAATTGGAGAGTATTCATTTGACATAATGCTGTGCTTTGCAGACAATTGATTTATTGTATAATTGTTTTATTAATTGGTGTTTGGTCTATATAAAGTGTATGTGTTTGTATGTTTTTTACTCCTTGAAGGATACGGCCAAGACGTCAGAGGATTAAATTTGCATTTCAGTTGTGGATCTGTTTCAATTGTTTCTTTTATACAATAGTACTGTTGGGGAGTGGGTAAGTTAGATCAGTTTATGATGCAGGAATAACAGAGGGGCTTATTCTGTTGATAATTTAGGATGAAGAGCTGTGGCAATGCTGCTCAGTGTACAGTTGAGTTGCTGCAGAGCAACAGGGGACTTGGGAGGGTTCTACTGACAGACGTCTAGGCAAAATTTGTTTCCAGGCATTTTCATCTATACAGGAAAGCACTAACCCCCGTTGTATGATGCACAGCTATGCACAAATGCAAGGCTTAAATACAGGTGAAATTCAACAGTTTTAAGACAAATTACCAATGGGAAATCCCCAAACTGAGCCTTTCTCCAGCAATCCCCAACTCAGATGGAACTTGAGTTAAACACTTCTTCCACAAGGGTGCAGGGAGGCCCTCTTAATGTAAGATGGCTGGTTTAGAACACAGTGATACCAAACAGTCTGGATTCAGCAAGTCAGAATTTAGCCTATGCTATATAAGGCAGTAGTACATAATTTCAAAGAGCAGAAAAAAAATGCAGACACAATCAGCAAAAATGAAGCAGCAATTCAAATAAATAAAATTAACAAAGTGCAATACGGACTTTAAATATACTTATCTTTCAGTTGTTTGCAGTGGATGCCTTGAATTTCTGTTCAGATGCACTGCAGATCTATGGCTAAAGTCACCAAATTCTGAGCAGCTCTGGTTAACTGAGAGCAAACCCTTGCAAATGCGAGGCTTAAATACAGGCAAAATTCAACAGTTTTAAGGCAAATTACCAATGAGAAAACCTCAAACTGAGCCCTTTTCCATCAATACCCAACTCAGATGGAATGTGAGCTACACACTTCTGCCACAGGGGTACAGGGAGACTCTCTTAATATAAGATGGCTGGATTAGAGCACAGTGATACCAAACAGGCTAGATTAAGCAAGTCTGAATATAGCCATGCTATGTAAGGCAGTACAGCAGAGAGCTGATTATCTGAACGTCAATTATCCAAACCAGCCTTCCAAAGTTCTCGGGCAGGAAAATTCAAAGTCTGAATATGTAAACATTATATGTATTCACTTGAGCATGATTTTTGAACTTGTAGCCAGCTCGTGTGTGAAAAATATTCTTTACTGTCCACTGGAATCACTGAATGGTTGAAAAGTGTATTCTTGCATGCAGAAAAAAAAACAAGATTGTTAATCTGGTTCAATTATATGTTTTATTATCCGAACAGTTTGATTATCTGAACTACCCTAGGTCCCAATTAATTCAGATAATCGACTCTCTACTGTAGTCCAGAATTTCAACAGAGTCATACTGTTTGACACAATCAGCAAAAATGAAGCAGCAATTCAAATAAATACAGTTAACAAAGTGCAATACAGGCTTTAAATATACTTATTTTTCAGTTGTTTGCAGTGGATGCCTTGGATTTCAGTTCAGATGCACTGCAGATCTATGGCTAAAGTCACCAAACTCTGAGCAGCTCTGGTTAGCTGCTGTACATGCAATGACATGGCATGTCTAAACAGTTGTATTGCAAAGTTTATGAAATTGGTATATGCTTAGTGAATAACAGGGGTCATCATTTAGTTATCTCATTGTCTAAATTCACTGTACATGTACAGCTGCATGAAAAAAAAATGTTCACTGGTGATCTAATTGACAGCTCTGTACAATGTAACATTGACCCCTGTTGCACAGTATGATCTATGTGCCATGGTATTTCATGGTGTAGTTCAGAGAAATGGTGACTCCCAAACAGATATGAAGTCTCTAAGCATCTAGGTGGACTAAACCTCATATAGCCAAAACTGTGGATAAAGTCTGTACAACATAACTCATATTTTTAAGAAGAGTTCAATTGCATCTGGAAGAAGGTCCCAGAAAAAGAGCTCAGTGGATTTGGCAGATGTATGGGCCAAAGCAGAACTTGACACTAAAGTTGTCCCTCAGATTATAATAATACAGAACGGGGCACTGACAATACAATATAGCATTAGAGGATATCCTTTTGAGGACATGTACCTCTTTGAGTTAAGTGGTGAATTATTTCAATACAGTAGGGTCAAGTTTATTATATTTCAGTGCATTGTGTGTCATTGCTACTGTTATGGTGTGACATGAACTGCATGGTTGTGCATACCTCTATGAAAAGCACATACATGTATTATGTTGCAGCATAGTGTACCATGTTGTACTGTTTTAAATGCATCCTTACGCCACTTGTGTTGTGCTATTGGACATATTGCTGTAGGTTGTTCTGTGCTTTGCAACCATTACAGTTACAATATTTCAGTTATGAATTGCCATGTAATTTCTTTGCAATCATGTACAGTGTAGTTTCAAACTACTGATGAAATTTAGAACAGGTATAGGTGTACCCAGAACATAATGGCGTGTTTTGGGGATATGGTACACTTGATTCCAACTTCAGTGATACTGAAGTCATGTTGATCTCCTCTCTTGCTGTTCCACTAAGAGACATCATTGAGTGCAAAGCTAACTGAATAGCATTCTTTTCATATAAGGCAGCATGGAGGCATTACTCAAGGGAGCATGCCAACAGACTTTCAATATGTGCACTAACCACAGGAGGGGTACAGGCATATGTATGGAACAGATCATATCCACAACAGAAACTAGACATGGCAGCCAAACAGAAGTTGGCTACGAACAGAGTAAGAACTCTACAGACATAACAATAAACATGGATTCTGATGATGAGGTGACCCAGTATGGGCAAGCTAGCACTGTACCTGGTCAGACTGTACTCTATAGACCACCTCTACAAAAAGTGTCTTTCTTTATTACCCTGAAAATCAGAAAACAATAAGTGGTACAGGTGTCATGTTAGCAAGGGCATCACATGCTGCAAAGTGCTTGCAGTGTGCGCTGACTTTCCAAGTCAATGATCAGCAGCATGCAGTGCAGAAAGGCACAGGCCCTAACCAGTCAGCTGACCTCTGTGACACAGGCAGTGCATGACATGAAGGAGATGGCAATAAGCACAAGAAGACCAGTGTCTGACAGTAGAACACACAGCTTGGTTATCACTAGAGCAGACAGTCTGTTTTCTGCATCATGATGTATGGTGCCAGGCTTTGAAGTGTTAGAATAGTGGCATATTCTAGGAATGAGCAGTAAAGAGCTTATCCATCATGCCTAACCAGCTGCTAGTCCACAATGTTACATTTAAAATAAATGCCTTTATGATAAGGCAGCACTGCTACTGCTGATGATTACCAGTGGCTGTCAGCAGTACTGTCTTCATGGTAAGGCAGTATTACTGACAGGCACTGGTAACTACTATCAAGATTTGAAAAAAAACAAAAATACTGGGTGGTTGGTTGCACATACCAGAGAGTGCTATCCACCCACCCACCCACCTACATCTCTGTACAAGACATACACCCATGGCTGACAGATATAGCCCTTGACAATGGCCACTCATCTATTTGTCTGATGCATTTGATAGGACAGGCCTGTAGGAGGGTTCACCAGACACTAAAGGAGATTGGAGATGAGGAGGATGCTACCACCCTGTGTCCCTGATGTATAAGCCAAGACTTTAAGAGGATTGTCATGAAAGCAGCACAGTTGGAGTTTTCAGTGTAGTGCTAAATGGATGACATTTACTTTTATCACAGACTGTGGGCAGAAGGATTTAGAGGACTCTGCTGCAACAGAAACATGGTAGTGACATAATATGAGCACCACTGTAAGAAAGCTGAAGGGGGTTGGCCTTCCTGCATCCTCATACATTTCAATTATAATAGTGGCTTTCCAAAGCAATATGTCTGACAACTACATGCCTGCAACAGAGTGGTTTAGAGGACAATAACTCTATAGGAGGCGCTGTTAGGGGCTGGGGAAGAAGGTGAAAATGAGCCATACAAAACTTGCATAGCCCTCTGAGATCTAATAAGTAGGGAATCTTTGGTCCAAAGCAGTGCTCATGATACAAAATCAAACTGAGAGTTGATACAACCACTGAAACCTGCTCTTGGACATGCACATATGTCAGCGGGCTACATGATAACCTTTGCTTAGATGGACCAAAGCATCACATTTACAATGTGCATAGAGGGCCGCAGTGGACTCCCTTACTCTCTGATCCCACCGAACATGAAGAATGGGATGGAAGAGGATAAGCAATGTCTTGCAATACAGGCACTGTAGTGATGAGTTCACTATCGTGGAATTTCATGGCACAGTGTCAGTGGCCCTTCAGCCTGCCTGCTGACTCTTCATCCTCAGAATTCCAAACCTATATATCACACTTCTACTAGGGAGTGCTTCTCTGTAGGTCAGAGGTGCATCATGTGGACTTGTTACAACTTACTGGACTCAGCCTTTGCTGCATCCATTTAATATATCCACTCTTCTATTTTTTGAACCAGGTGCCACCAAGGCAAATGTGATCACTGGAACATGCAAGCTATATGTGAAAATATGGCCTGATGCTGACAGCAGCAGTTTTAGCTTTTTAATAGTGATAGTAACTTTTCTTTGATATTGCTCTCAAACTAAGGGTGTTGTGTACATTGTTCACCACTCATTCACATGATATATCATCTTAGTGTTTTTTCAGTTTCTGATGGATTATGTTCTGTGTTTCATTAACAGTGGAACCTTTTGTCAATGAGTTCATTTGTCAACAAGTAAAAAAACTGGTACAGCTGATTGAAATGTATTGGCTTTTCCTCTATGAAATCATGATACAGTGGTGATCCTGGAGTATGCTCTTTCCCCACTGTAGTGTGATCTCGGAGTTGGTTATCTATATCTGTATATATATATATATATATATATATATATATATATATATATATATATCATCATCAACCCCCTTTTTACCATTTTCTACATGGGGTAGGGATGAAAGTGTCAACTGTTACCATCTCTCGCCATTCAATGTTGCACTCCTGACTTCTTCAACACTCATGCCTGACAGTCACAGATCTGTTGTCACACAATTCATCCACATCTTTGCTGGATGCCCTCATTTCCTGTTGCCTTCTTCTTGTCTGTCCCAAGTATTCTTCACCAGATTGTCTTCTGATTTTCTACATACTATAATCTGTTCTCTTTGATCTTTTCTGGACTTGGAGCTACTTTGATTTCTGCTTTTATGTCCTCATTTCTTCATCTGTCCCACGGTGTGCATTCCATGACCCATCTCAGGCACTTCATCTCCATCACCTCTAGCTTCCTCATCTGCTCTGCCTTTACTGCCCAGGTTTCTGTATCACACAGTAGTATTGGTAGCACCTTACTTTTCAGCTTCTTTGGCATTCTTCTGTCAGAAACTAAGCAGAACAAAAAACGAGAAGAGAAACTGCAACACAGCTCAAAAAATATGTATAAAACTTTAATCGATCAATAAAAGACTTAAAATAGGTAAGCACGTTCATGTGTATAACGGACACTTCTTCAGACCATACTAAAACAAGGCTGGAAAGTAGCAATTTATACATCATTTAATACAAAGTAACCAGTGAAATCATTTAAGCAGGTCACGTGACCTTAAGTAGGGTTTTAAAGAAACATTTTCATTTAAACCAAAACATTTGTCTGATGGCAAAGAAATAATCCAATGCATTTCAAGCTCCTCAGTTTTACTTCTGATATCACCTGGGTGCTTATCATTCCTAGCTGTTATAAAACCAGAAAATTAAAAATACATTCAGTCTTTCTGAGAAACGTGCCTAGCTAGAGCATTCTTTTCATCACCTCTGTGAATGTCATAATTATCACAAACCCATTCACGAAGAGAACAGTTTGTTTTTCCTACATAAAATGCAGTACAAACCCTGCATCTAGCTAAATATACCAAGTTTCTGCACGAACAATCCGCATAAAGAGAGAGCTTAAAAGTTCTCTGAGTACTAGGATGTGTGAAAGTGTCTCCATTCTCCATATAAATACAAAAATTGCAAGATCTGCAACTAAAAGTGCCTGTTCTCTGAAAGTGAGAGACACCCCACTGGTTGATTATTAAAATACAGAAGCCTTTTCAGTGATTTCCTATTCTTGAAACAAAAAGTAGGTGGTGCACATACTACATTCTGAATCTGAACATCATCTGTCACTATATGCCAGTTTCTCTTCATTATGTCACATATGTTATTAACATCAGAGGAATAGGATAAAACCATTTAAAATGTATTATTTCTAACATCCTGTCTGTATTTATAAAAGCTTGTATATGTTCTGTTATTCGAGAGGTACAAATTACCTCTTCTATTCTTATCAACACTGTCAGTGGTCAAAAGTGAATGAAGTTCATTGTTCTTATATCCTCTCTTCACAAAGTCAGATTTTAAAGTAGACATGGCTGTTTGAAAAGATGTTTGATCACTAGTAAGCCTTGATGTCCGCAGGGCCTGTCCTTTAACTACTTTCTTATAAATGTAAGAAAGATGCTTATTATCCCTATGAAGCATCGCACTTTCCTCCATGGATTCCTATGCAAATGACTGTTGATGGATAAATCCATGTTTTTTACCAGCTTTACATCTAAAAACTCAATCTCATCCTCTAAGTGCTTTATAGTGAAGTTAAAAAAAAGATGTTGAGGTGTTTAAAAATTCGAAGAACTCATTTAGTAGTTCAGTTGTGCCTGTCCATAGCACAGCGATGTCATCTACAAAATGCCTAAAGTAACCAATGTAATGAGAAAACTGTTCATTGCCTAAAACTTGTGCTGTCTCCCAGTGGGTCATTACTATATTTGCATAAGAGTTGGCACACCAAGTGCCCATGGCTACACCGGCTCTATGAACATAGTATTGACCATCAGACAAAAACACGTTATTATCAAGAATTAATTCTATTAAAATACATATAAATGAAATCTGATTCTGCTTATAACGACTCTCTATTCAAGTAGAGTCTGATATATTCTATGACAATGTCATTCGGAATTACAGTGAAAAGTGAATAGGCATCTAAAGTAACAAAAATGGAATTCCTCACAATATTTTTGTCTAAGGTATAGTCATATATGTACTGTTAAAAGTCCTTAGTATACCTCAGAACAGTAGGAGCTGATTCAAGTACAGATTTCAACAAGTTTCAACATAAAGAGATAAGGGTTCTGAGAACCAACCTCTTCCAGATCCAATGGGCCTCATCGGGGGTTCTCAGAATCTTTATGAATTCTCAGTAGACCTTGTCATATAGGTACCAAGAGAGAATTAACTAATAAAAAAACTATACAAATCAGAAGTAAAAGACCTACATAAAAAAAAAACTATCACAGAGGTCATCATGAACCCTGCATATCATCTTATCTATGTCACTTATACAAATCAGACCATACGTAGATATGTCTAACAGCATTAATAACATTAGATCTAAATAGAAATCTTTAAGGCCACAGTGGTGCAATGGTTAGCATTGTCGCCTCACAGCAAGAGGCTCTCTGGTTCAATTCTCGGCTGGAGACCCTTCTGTGTGGAGTCTGCATGTCCTCCCTGTGGTCGAGTGAACCTTAAAGCCATGCAGGTAAGTGTGTGCTTGAGTGGGTATAGCCTTCTTTGAAGGTTGGGCTCTGGGCTGGCAACTCAACACCATGAAAAACAACTGCCAATCATAAGCGGACTGGTACTCTGCTGTGGCGACCTCTAACCAGGAAAAGTCAAAAGACATTACTGATCTAAACAGAAATCATTATTCACAACTACAATCACTTCTCCCTTGTTAGCAGGGCATATCCCTATATCATTTGAGTCTTGTAATTGCTTCAATGCTAAATGTTCTTCTTTAGTAAAGTTGAAGAAACCTCTAAAAGATTTTGTGCCATTTTCTCTATAACTGCTCAAATCTTTCTCATAAGACCTGGAAAAGGCCTCTAGTAGTGAATGTAAAACTGGCATAATGTACAGGGTCTCTTCAATATATTCTTGGTACCATTGCCAGCAGGAAAATGAGTATGAGCATAAAATTCCTAACAAACATGTTCATATCTATGATTTTATCACAAACATTAGTCCTAACAGCAGGTATAAAAGAAAGTCCATTTTCTAGTAACATACCTTGTTCTTTACTTAAAATTATACTAGAAATGCTCCAAATCAAGAAGCCTTCAGCAGATCCCACATTTTCTGATTGTGAAGGGTTGGGGTCCCTCTGTAGGTTGTTTCCTCTACCGTCTTGCTTAACTCCTTGACCTCCTGGTTCCCAAACAGTCCCTTATTGGCAAAGGCAGGGGCGGAAAAACCTGTGGACTCTCACTGAGTGGTGGAGCACCATTTTTCATCTAACATCTGTTGACGTTGAGGGCATGGGATCAATGGCTGTACTGGCTGGTGATTCATTAACTGGAGCATTCACAATCACTGAATTAACTATAACTCCCATTTGTAAACTGGATGTATTAACATCTCTGGGCCAAGAAAAGACATTGCCATTCTTAAAATCAGAAATGTCTCTATTAAGTTTGCATGTCTTCTGTAACTGAAGTTTATTCTTATAGACAGAGACACTATTGGCAATTTCATCTATTACTGAAGAAAGTATATCAACAGGACATGAATTAAAAAAATCATTGCTGTAACCCATGTGTCCATGGTAGTAAAAAATTCTTCTACACATAGAGCTGGCTTTAGGCACTGCAGTCACTGCTGTGCCCCGAGACCTGGGAGCCCTCAACTGCTGCATGTTATTTTAGGTTGATATTTTGTTCATGTTTGTCAAACCAGCAAAAGCTAGTACAGCAATCCTGAGCACTTAATAAATCAGGTGGGTAATAATAATACTTAGAATGATGATACCTAAGGATTGGCACCATTTGTACTCCTTTAAAATTCACAGATATATCTCTGGTTATATTGATAGTGTTTTGTCAAGTTACAGGCTTCAGAATTTCACTAGATGTTTCAATAGTGACATAGTGCTTTTGACTTAGTTATAGCCTGCTGGTGGGCACTCACCACTAAAACTAACATCATCGATGCTTTTATGCACCTACAGTACTTGATGCTGTGGGAGACCCCCTATTTGTCCATGACTCTGCTGGGGCCCCACAAAAGCAGCTGCTGGTTGAGGGGAAAATGATTAAAAAAAAGGATAATTTTTTCTCTGATACCATGCATCATCCTAAACAGGGTTGTGATATGACCTTTTTAGGATAAACCCAGTAATCAGTGAATGAACATGAGCGAGGTAAGTCTAGAGACTGCAGATCAACCAGAGTGACTGATCTCAGTGTTTACTAAGAATATTAAGAAGAACAGGTGGTGCTGATCTTCTAGGATGATTTTCTCTTTCAGGGAGTTTTATAAATATTAGCAGAACACTAGATACTATAACTCTTAACTTCTTTGCTTAAGAATTCGTGCAAAGCTAAAAACAATATCAGAATAAAGGTCAAAATGAAGAACACTTATTACATATTGTTCTAATTCATTTAAAAAGTTAATAGAATAAAAGGTTTTGCAACAACATGCATTTTTTGGACAGTAAGAGGTATGAAACTCTAATGTCTGCAAATACGGACTGTCTGTTATGCTGAATGATTTAGTAGCAAATCAGAACTTTTTATGATACACAGGGCATTATGAGGAGAAATCAGGAACAGGGACAGTGACAGGTATGCATTACTTCTAATGTCTGCTAAACAACAGCCACTGATCTGATGTAGCAGTACTAGTGTTAAACAATGTTGTGCTATTTGCTGAAATCAGTGCAAAACAAGTATTGATAGGGCTTATGCTTGTGCGTTTTTGGGGGGCTGCAGTGTACCAGTAACAATCTGACTATAATTTCTTTCACCCTCTTTCCCAAACATCATCAGCACTTCCATTATGCTTATGTGTGGAGGGAGGGGCAGGGAATGTGGTCGAGCTGACCATAATTCCTTTCACTTACCATTATAAACATAAACCTTACATATGATAAGTGGCTATCTTTAGAGGTTTAGCAGGAAGAGAATGTGTATGAAAGCAGCTGCTCACTACCACACTGGCATAGTGAATAGCATTGCCATTTCACATGCTCTGCTCTGGTTGAGGTCTTGACTATGACTTTTTGTATGTGGAGTCTGTATGCTCTCCCTGACTCCATGTGTGTCAATCATGTGCTCGGGTTTCCTCCAGCACCTTAAAGACATGTAATAGGTGAATCGGCATTCCTCCAGTTTCCTTGGTGGTGATCGTGTTTGTGTGTGTGTGTGTGTGTATGGGTGTGTGTGTGTGTGTGTGTGTGTGTGTGTGTGTGTGTGTGTGTGTGTGTGTGTGTGTGTGTGTGTAAAATATCACTTATTTTTATCTTTGCACCCACAAAATAATGCTGGGCACATAGATAACTCTTTTGAATAGCAGTAAAAAATGTAGTTAACAAGTCATTATCTTTTAAAAGTAAGGCATAAAGAACATCACAGAACATTCAAACTTTCAAACTTCTAGGGGTCTGGTGGTTCCCACGTGCCAGACTGTATAAATGGATTTTGAGATAGACTTAGTGGTGGTCTCTGCCCTCAGCTGTACCCTTTCTAAAATTAGCCCTGCTCAGAGGTGTGTACAGATGGTTACTGTAGCTTGTATGCGGGGGGGATGGTGTGGTCATTACTTCTTTAATTTTCCTCACAATTTAACCTCAGAGATGTGTATAGAAGGTCATTATAGTTTGTGTTAGGGCTGGGGACAGTGTGATCATTGTTTTTTTGCCTTCCTCACAGTTCTCAGAGGTGTGCAAAAATGTTACTATAACTTTGTAGGGGCAGTGTATTGTCTAGGAACAGCAAGCTGGAATACATTACTGTGATTACTATTCTTTTCACTTTCCTCACAATTATACATTAGGCATGTATACAGGTGGCTGCCTTTGAGGCATAGGGGTAAGGAGTGTGGGAGCATATGCATATGTATGACAACAGCCACTTGAAATACATGGCTGTGGCCATTTGAATCCTGCTTTTATCCCAAACTAACACCACAGGGGTACATAGACAGTGACTGTCTTCTTTCTTTTGGGGGGGGTAGGGAGCCAGGCATTATTCCCATATAGGATACATGCATCCTCTAGGAGATTTGTCTTCTTAGTTTATTGTGAGAAGCTAATATTTTTTCAGCTTTAAACATTACACCTTAGGCAAAACTTATGCCTTCCTTGAAAGAAAATAAAAATTAAGCTAAAATTCTTTTCTTGCGCATAATTTATGTTCAGGAAACCACTGGGTCAAAAGGTTGAGAAATGCTCTAAAATGTACCTCAGAACATCTATAATTCTATGGCGTCTTCTCTCTTCCCTCCACAAACACACTTAATTGAGTTATTTCCTGTACGGTTATTATTGTGCTGTCTTGGCCAGGTAAGGATGCAAGGAAAAATAAAGTCGAAGAGCAACAGCGAAATGCTTTCGTTAATCATATTTTTTCATTCAAGCCATCAGTGGAAGAAAATTTTGTAAAAAAAAAAAAAAAAAAAAAAAGACTTTAAATTCACTTCAGAGGATACAGAAAGCCATAGCTTTTTGAAAATGCTGCAGAGTATGTTAAAATGTGAGAAAAAAGAAAGTAATATGCATTGAGTGGAGTTCACCTAATGGGGGTAAACTAGAAGGGAATACTGTTGATGTTTGTGTGTGTGGGGTACCATGGAACTCTGCCTATGCCACCATTTCCCATAAGGCCAACTACATACATAGGGTTATTGTAATGTGTCATTACTACAAATAAATGCCAGTCACTGTCAATGCCCCTGTCTGATGTGAGCCAACATAGTGTTGTACACAGGCCTGTCAAATTGTGAGAGCATTATAGATACAGTTTGTACGTGTGTTCTACCCATAAAGCTCTGCAGCATGAACTAAAATATTGCTTAGGAGGGGTGGCAGTGACAAGGTTATTGTTAGACTGGAAGTATCCAGGAGTGCCCAACTTGACACTTGCTGGGGGCTCCCAAAATGCTATCACCAGCCATACTTCTATGTAGTGCATATTATAAGTAAGGACATGACATCCATAGCTAAGGAGATCGTAGTCCACTATACTCAGTCCTCATTAGACCAATAATCAAGTACAATGCACTCTACATCATGTACCTGACCAGGCATTTGTTACTGCTGGAGTGGCCAGAGAGGTTCCTTACTAAAATAATACAGGGTGTAAATAACGTGCCCTATGTGGGCTGCCTCAAAGTCCTGTCCCAGTACTCTGTCTCCTACAGACTACTGAGAGGTGATCTATGTCTATCCTACAAGCATTCTCAAGTCCAGTTCTGATGAATCTGCTGCACATTTGCAAAAGAAACAGCTCTAGAATTACCTGCTCTAAGGATCTAAACCTCACCTGTGACATAAATATAACATGTTGGAAGGACAAGGTATGTGTCTCAGAGATTACCCCTTTTCTGGAACAAACTCTCCATTCATGTGAAACAGAGCTCTTACATAAGCCTGTTCAAATGCAATTTAGACCAATGGATGAGAAATCACAAATTAACCCCTGATTGTCACCTGTGGCTGTTATGGAGAGGGGCAGTTTGTATATGTCCAAAGGCACAGACATATACCAAAGCCATTATAGCCTGTGGGGATTGATAATTGGGAAAACTGGAGCATGAATGGCTAGGCTTAAAAAAGCTCTAGGGCCATTAACTTAGTAATTTCATATGATCCTATGATATTATGATAAAAAGATTCTGTCTCTTATCAGAAGAATGTCCAAATGATCAAGAAACAGAACCCAAAAGTGTAAGAGACATCAGTGTAGGAACTGAAGATGAACTCACAGAAAACTCTGAAGTAAAAGTCAATTCAAAACAAAAGAATAGACTGAAACTTATGAGCAGTATTAGCACAAAAACAGAGTGGAGAAAAATACAAAAATAATGTCACTTGATTGAAGATCCTCAGAAAAAAGTGAGTATGGAAAGTGAAATGAACAGAAAAAGGAAAAAGTTCTGAGCCTATTTCTGATAGTGTAAAGCACAGAATATGAAATCAGGTGGACTCCAAGCAACAGGAATTTGGTACTCAAGAAAAAAGTACACTAAAATCAATTTGTATTCTGATTGCCCTTTGCTGTAGGAGGAACAACTCAGGGAAGGAAAAAAAATGAAAGGGTGGTATCCTTTCACACTGTGGTAGAGAGATACCAACCTAAAATAAGAGTGAGCATTCAAAAGACCTGTAATAATAAAAGAAAAGGTAAAGTAAGCGGCAGTTTTTGTTTAGAACTTCCACTTACATAGAAGTTGTATAGATAAAACAATTTTAAAAAGGCACGGTAGAAAGATAATACTTTTCAGGTAGGCGAGAGACAGTGTAACCAAGGCTGTATATGAAGAATTTCTGTGGAATACAATACTGCAAAATCTATTTTTTTTTGTGAAAGAGAGGGTAACTATTAAATATTCATTACTACTTAGAGACAGTTGATTGTTAGGTTTGATATCCTGGTCCCCGGGGAACTTTATATAGCTGGAAGCATTTTATTTCTTATTTTCTTATTGTCCTCATTTTCTTTATAGATTATTGCAATTGGTACTTTTTATTTGATTTTTAATAGTCTTTGAATTGTACATTTTTGTGATTGGTACCTTGTTTGATTGATTTTATTGCAGGGTCTATAAGACTTCCTTTGCAACATGTTTTATTCCCAAGAAAAGGCATGTTTGCTGAGGTGCCAGAAAGTTCTTTTTAATGTGAACCAAATAAAGATATCCTCATACCTCTCAAGTATACCTCATTATGAGGAATGTTCCATATTAGGGGGTCTTAAAAAGTTCATGTTCCTATAAGTTCCACATTGAAAGGGTCTGTCACACAGTGTTAGCAATTTTTAACTGACATCCGTGAGAAATATAACTGAATCATTGTTTCATTAAAATAATTGTTCTATAATTAACACTATTATATTCTAGCCATCCTATGAGCTTCCTTAGTTGAATTTGTTAGTAAGCTGCTAGTAAGTGTCGTACATGTTGCCCATTTGTTCCACATTATGAAAGGTAGTGTTTCTTTCTCATTTTGGAAATTGAAGGTTGAGAGCTATGAATATGCTGCACAATATTTTTGTTTGCAATCTAGCCTTAAGAGTTCTTTCATGATAATGTTCCTCATTCCTATGTCATCTTGGCAGAATTCTCTTACCCCCAAAGGAGTTAGATTGCAAATACAAGTAAGTATGCTTCTCAGACTTTCCAGATAACAAAAAAAAGTTATCATTAACCTATAAAAAAGTAATGATCATTAAGGTCTTTTATTCAGCAATAGTCCTGGAGTGTGTTGTATCCCTTTCAAGGGACACTAGTACACTGATTATAATACTTTGTAAGTCTCACCTGATTTTGAAAGGTATCCCATCCTACAAAAGGCAGTTTCAGTTTTTATGAAATTAAATCTGCTGCTTATGCTGTGATTAACATTATCATATTTATGCTATCTAATGAGTGGCTAAGCTATCTCTAAGTACAGACTAGTATTAGAATGTTTGGCTATTTTCTTTTAACAAGTTCCATTCAGGATCAGTTATTCTCATACCATCTCTAAAAGTACATTTACAGTATTATTAAAAAAATCATTAGACTGTATAATAAAAAGAAACAGTATTACAGAACATTACAAAAATGTCCATCTTCTTTTGACAAGCAAAATCAAGCAGAAGCCAACACACTAATAAGTGTATTCAGTTCTCAGAAAATAACCTGAAGACAAAACTTACAAAGACTATCACAAATATATACAGAATTTATTTAAATATGTCAGGTAAATAAAAAATAACAATAGTTCTCCTACGGGAATACAGTCTGATAATAGCATGCTAAAAAATCAAATAAGAAACAGCAGAAGGTTTTTCAGATTTTTTTCAAAATAACTTTTGAACTGCAAAAATGTCAATTTCAATATTTCTTGAAAATTCTGTAAGTGGTATATGTCCCTTAATAAATGAAGACAAAATTATGGTGATACTTTCTAATGTCAAAAATAGTAGCCCCATGGGTCTAGTCAAATTGTTAGAAATATTCTTGCCTACAATTAATTCAGTTACTGTATGGCTTCAACTCATTTTGTCTAGTCAAGCTTTATAATGTAAAACCAAACAAGATGAACCAATTCGACTGTAGAACACTGGTTTATTAATGCTGGTTAAAAATGTGACAAAACAGTAACAAGTACTAAGCGCTTTCACCCATAAAATATACTGGGCATCATCAGAGTACAAACACTATCACAATGAATTCCATTTAAATAGAAGCAGCAATTAGTAAATTAAATAATTAAATGATGACTAATAAAAAACAATTATAATTAATTTAATTTAACAATCATCTGTGCAAACCTCATTATAATCCCTGAAAAACTGCTTTAAAAAGACTGCCTATATCGACGATTATAATGCCAAGACTTATAAAACAAATATTGAAGTGCAATGTAAAATATCTTAAAAAATTGTATGTGTGACAATTACATATAGTAAAAAACTCTATGATTGTACAAAATAGTTAAAAACAATAACATAAATTATAAAATAAGTACATCCATTAATTGTCTAAAATAGGCCATTAGATGTTTGTAATTAAATAAATTGTGATTTATGTCTAAGTATACTGGCTATAGAAATATAGTCATTGATACTTGGGTGAATACTTGCATTAAGTTTAAGTTGCCATAGACATTCTTTAACTTCTAGTAATGTCTTGTCATCACCTCCTTTGTTATTGTTATAGGGTATTCTATCTATCACAAAGAATAGGAACCTTTTAAAATTATCATACCTTACACTATGTGTATAAAGGGCACTAGTGTCTTTTTTCTTTTTTATGTCTCTAACATGTTCTCCTATTCGATCTTTAAGCTTTCTAATGGTTTTCCCTACGTAGTAAGCTGAGCATGATGAACAAGTGGCAAGGTAAACTAACATTTTTGTATTGCAGTTGCAATACCCCGGGCATCTGATAGTTTTTCCAAAGTTGCAAACTACTACATAGGGTCCGTCATTAATATATTTACATGTGTGGCATGTACCACATTTACCCATCTTGGACTTTAGGTAAATATTCTTACTATGTGTTGCTTCAAAGTATTCTTTTAAATTCATGCCTCTACTGTAAGTAATTTTAGGCCATAAACCAAGAATATCAATACATTCATCATTGTTCATGAATACACAAGCCCAACTCTCTCGTACAGTATTGACAATTTTCATAGTTGTTTCATTAAAAGGAATAACTAACGTATCATTTCCAATTATTGGTTTTTCTCACAAATAGTATTTGTAATTCCAAACTGTATAATAGGTTGATACTTTTGCTGTCTTTTCATCTGTATCTCAGCACTTACTTTATCAATCAAATCCTTTGGGTATCCTCTATCTAAAAACATACTTGACAATATTTTAATTTCATCACAAAAAAACGTATCTTCACTGATAATTCTTGAGAGCCTAACCATCTGCCCTTTGATTAAATTCTTCTTTTGATAGTAAGGGTGACAACTATTGAAGTGCAGGAAAGAATTAGAATGTGATTTTTTCCAAAAAATATTGGTTTCTAACCTATCATTGTTTTTATACAATAGTATATCAAGATACTCACAATAATTGTCAACTATCTTGCTAGTGAAACTTAAAAAACTAGATGTAGTATTAAGAAATGATTCAAATTCTAAAAATCTTTCTCTTGTCCCTTTACAAAAAATCAAAATATCATCCAGGAACCTCAGATAAAGAACAATATCATCCCAATAACAAGAGGTGAACACCATTTTTGTCTCCCAAAAGGCTAAGACAAGATTGGCATAGATAGGGGCACATCTTGCCCCTATGGCTACCCCGGTTTTTTGTCTAAAATATTCACCATTTAGAAACATATAATTGTTTTCAAGTACTAATTCCATCAATTCCCTTAAAAATTTGCATTTGTCATTACTAAATGCACCAAATTTTAATAAGCTTGCCTCAAACATTTCTATACCCAACTTGTGGGGTATTACAGTAAAAAGACTTACAATATCAGTAGTAATCATAGAAATCTCAGGGTTTATCCCAGCAAAATTATCTCTTATTTTATCCAGGCAATGCCAAGAATCTTTGACTATGTGATCCAATTTTGTTAATACTTCTTTACACTGAAAATCTATAAAGGAAGCCATAGCCTCAGTTTTAGACCCTCTGGCAGAGACTATTGGCCAAAAGGGTGGATTGTGAACACTTTTATGAATTTTCGGAATACCAAAGATGGATGGAGTCATGGGATGTTCCACATTTAAAAAGTTGTATTCATCCTTAGTAATGACACCATCCATCAGATATTCATATAGAATCCAGTCCAACTTAGTGTAGGCTCTGTGCATTTCATATTTCGACACCTTTTCGTAGGTGATGTTGTCACTTAACATTATGGTCATTTTGTTAAAGTAATCATCCTTAGTCATACCAAACACACCCCCACCCTTATCGGGCTTCATAACCCTGTATTTATCTGTTGTTGTTAGTTCCTTCAAGCAAAATTTTTCAGCCGTGGTTAAGTTATAAGATATTATTTTTTCATTCTTCACTATTCTGCGTATCTGAGTATCACATAACCTCTCAAACACTTGAATAATAGGGTTTTGAGGGGGTATAAATGTGCTATGTCTTTTTAAAGTAAAATAGTGATTGTCATTCTGAGTACCTTTGTTATTCTTAAAAAACATCCTTAAATTAAGTTTTCTAGTAAAAAGTTTTAAATTAATAAGAATTTTACCAATGTCTAATCTAAATGTAGGGACAAATTTAAAACCCTTTTTAAAAAGGTTTAAATAGCTTACATCAAGCTTAAAATCTGCAAAATTATACACACTAAAACCTCCATCAACCAAAATAGAACACTCACATCCATTAGAATTGTTGCATGTCTCATTTGAACTATCATCAAAACAGAATTGTCCTCCAAAACACTGTAAAAAGTTATTACTCTGAATGTCATTGTCGAAAACAGGACTAATGATACCCCCTGTTGGGCAATCTAATGTGACATTAAACTCAGTCTGTGTATGTAAAATTTCATCCTCAACTATTGATACCATGAGATGGTCCTGTGGTTTCTGTTCTGGTATTGGTGGTTCTGCTGTTGACAACCATACCGGTCCCGTAACCACTCTGACCTCCTCAGTATCGGTTCTTCTAAAAAAGCTCCCTCCCCATTTTCATACACAGCCTCATTTGATGCATGATTGTGTAGTGCACTAGAATTAGTATGATGTGTATTAAATACATCTCTAACAACTGTATCCATCCCTTCAGGTTTGGACAAACATTTCATATTTTTAAAATCCTTAAAATGTGAATATGCTCTCTTATTCCTATAATCATTTGTGTCCCTAATTAGTTTATGATTTTTAGCTTCCAGCCCTTTTAAAATAAACTTGTCATTGTCCTTTATTATCTTATCAAAACGGTTTCTATTAAAATCAAATAACAAGTCTTGTCGAATACTTTTATCAAGTTTAGTTAAATGCTCATTCAAAATAGACAGTTTGTTATTATTGTTACGTATAATAAGTTTCATTAACTCAATACCTGTTCGGTCGAACAGATGTAGTAGTTCATTAAACAGTTCAGTCCCTTCAGTAAAGCCAAAAGGTAATTTAAACAAACGGAGACCTTTCGGGATCTGTCCCAATTCCATCGACCTTTCCAAAAATGCATTATCCATTTGCAGGGATTTGAATGTTTTTAACGCTCTTTCGAATTGAGTGAACTGCACGTTGAGACTACCAAATTCAGTGGCGTTAGTAGGAGATAAAGTGCTCAATGTCGGTGCTGCCAAAATTTCTTTAAGATCCTTCGAAATAACATTTCCATGTTCAACTCCTCTATTTACCCCGTCCCTAGTGTTCGGTACAGCGTTAGATGTTGGAGCTCCATGTTGAGCATTTCCTAGGTTAGCCCCTCCTCCTGTTGCATTAACCGAACCATTACTGGTTGACGGACGTACCGGACTACTTCCTGGCATGGAATGTAGTGTAAATAATTGTTCCTGTGATTCAGTAACTGTAGCATAAGTGGCAGCTGGGCTGGTGATTCCTTTATCACTTAGAGCTCGTATCAATCTTTGGGAAATCTCTAAATGCTGCTTCAATAAGTCTTCCATAGTTGCACACAGAATAGAAAATTCAAATAAAACTAGAAACGCAAATTGAAACTAGAAACGCAAACTGAACGTAATAAAAAACTAGCAGAAACAGCCAGATAATCCAACAGTGAAGTGGAATGCCTCACATCCACGTGTAGAAATCCAAAATTGTTAGAACCAGTAAAACCAAACAAGACGAACCAATTCGACTGTAGAACACTGGTTTATTAATGCTGGTTAAAAATGCGACAAAACAGTAACAAGTACTAAGCGCTTTCACCCATAAAATATACTGGGTGTCATCAGAGTACAAACACTATCACAATGAATTCCATTTAAATAGAAGCAGCAATTAGTAAATTAAATAATTAAATGATGACTAATGAAAATAACTTTTGAACTGCAAAAATGTCAATTTCAATATTTCTTGAAAATTCTGTAAGTGGTATATGTCCTTTAATAAATGAAGTCAAAATTATGGTGATACTTTCTAATGTCAAAAATAGTAGCCCCATGGGTCTAGTCAAATTGTTAGAAATATTCTTGCCTACAATTAATTCAGTTACTGTATGGCTTCAACTCATTTTGTCTAGTCAAGCTTTATAATGTGTCTTTGTTCCCCAGAAATGGGAGTTAACAGAAATTATACCATTACACAGATAGCAGTCTATGGAAATTCTGCTTAACTACTGTCCAGTTAAGCATGCAAGATAAGCAAAACGTTCAATAGTATAAATACTATAAAACAGAGGCTAAAATATAACCTGTATCTCTTAAATTTTGCTACACTGCGGTGGTGGTGCTGCGGTAGCGTTGTTGCCTCACAGTTAGACGTTTCCCGTTCGATTCTCAGTTAGAGCATCTTCTGTGTGGCGACATGCGTGAATGGGCGTTCCTTCGTTGAAGGTTGTGCATTAGGCCCGGCAAGCCCGCACGTAAAAATCTACTGCCAATCATTAGCGGACCGGAGTTCCGCTGTGGCGACCCCTAACCGGGAAAAGCCGAAAGACACAAACAAACCTCTTGAATTTTGCCAAGGATTTCAGAAAAGTGTGCTGTCTTACCAATCTTGTGAAATTTTTTACTTGTCATTGCACAGCCAACATCTCATGGATACTTTGGATTTAGATATTATAATCTAACACGTAGATAAGTGCCAAAATGTATGCATCACAGCTTAAGAATGTGGGGTTCTGCCCTGACTTTCAGTCACTGTGTGTAGTTTTGCATGTTCTCCCCATATCTGTTTGGGGTTTTTGAGGGCGCTCTAACTTTCACATTCAAGAAAAATGATGATTGACTGTCTACACTAAATTGTCTATTATTAATTTGTATTTGACCTTATCCTTGTGGCCTGGATATTTAAAAAAGATCAAGAAGAACCAGTTTATTTATTCAGTTAAAAAATAAATATAATTTTAAACATTTAAAATTTATTAAAACAGGAACAAACCACTTGCTGACAAACAGGATAAATGCCCAGTGCTCCAGAAAAACTTGAATAATATTACTGAAACCAAAAGGAGCAACTAGGCTGATGCAGAGTCACAGAGTCACAAGTAGAAAGGCAAAATCCTCAGGTTAAAATCCAAATGAAAGGCAAAATCCTCAGGTTAAAATCCAACTTTAATTCCACTGCAGGTCAGATAAGCGCTTTCACTCATTCATTTGAGCTTCATCAGATCATGTAACAAAGACCTTCAAGTACATAGGCTACATTTATACAGTTAAAACATCTCCTATTGGCTGCTTCTTGTTACATATTCATGAGTTAATCTAAGCTTAAAGATATATGCACATATAAACATGCTGAGATGTATAAAATGAATATAAAAAACATATAAAAAACATTTAAAAACTCTCCATGAACACACAAGATGCTCTAATAAATATGTATATATATATGTCAAAAGAAATCTATTTCAAGGGGTAAAAACATATATGTTCCATCATTTATTATAAAATCTACAAACATTCCTCCGTTTGTTTAACATAGGTTTAATGGAGGCTCTCTCATTGAGACCTAAACCCCTATCTGCTCTCAATCTAACTATCCACATACTCTCCTCACTCTCAGTATGGTTCCTGGTGTCACCTCCTCGTATACTGGGTTTAATATTCTCAAGAGCTCTAAATAGGAAATAATGTTCAGGACCTGCTTGGGCTATGTGCTTAGCTAAGGCATTGTGAGGTGAAGCCTTCCTAATGTGGTAAAGGTGTTCTCTTATCCTGTCTTTAAAACGACGATTGGTTTTGCCAACATAAAATGCATCACATATTTGGCACACTGCCAAATAAACTATATGAGTAGTATCACAGGTAGCTACAGCACGTATGCTAAAGTTAGTGTGCATGTCAGGATGTTCAAAAAATGGACTGGGGTCAAGAGAATTACAATAATTACAGCGTCCACATGGTTTTGTGTGTTCAAGAGGCATTGACCATTCATCCCTTTTTGAATAACATAGCATTCTCCTTAAATTTAATTTGTTCCTATATAAAAAAGAGGGTTTAGTCCCCACAAGTTTACCGATGGTGTCATCAGTACATAGAATAGGCCAGTGTTTCGTAATAATATTCTTGATTGCTGGACAATCAGTACTATATGGTAAAGAAACCCTTACATGAGTTGATCTATCATCTCTACCATTGTCTGTTGTAACGGATCCACCAGTAATAGCTGGTCCAAAATAAGGGGCTGCTCTGTTCAGTTAAGTTTATTGACATCTAAGAGATTGGACTCAATCTCTTGTGAGCTATAGCCCCGTTCTTCTAGCCTTATCTTGAGGTCACTCACTTCATTTAGGAAGCCTTCTTCTGTGGCATTTAGCCTAGAGGTTCTCATCCCCTGGCCTCTAATGATATTCTTAAAAATATGCTGTGGGTGCATACTATCACGCTGTAATAGAGTATTAAAATAGCAAGGTTTCCTATAGACACCTGTATTAATCAAACCACATGCTAACTTTTCTATATACAAGTCAAGAAATTCTATCTTCTCTCTAGAATGATTCATACTGAAGGTTAAATAGCCAGTGAGGTTGTTCAATATAGTATGGAACACAAACAAATCATCAACACTGCCTCTCCATAAAACAAAACGTCATCCACGAACGTCTATAAAAGTTACATGTTGTTTAAACATTTCTAAATTAAAGAGACACTCAAATTCCCAAAATGCCAAAAACATGTTTGCATAGCTGTTGGCACAAGGTGTGCCCATGGCTACACCTCGCTGTTGGTAAAACTTGTTGTCATAGGTGAACAGATTGTTATTCAAAATGAGTTCAAGGAAATGTACAATGAGGTCTACTTTAACTGATGTATATTCGCTATGTAAGAGCAGATACTCAGTGATATAAATCAGGCCTATGTTATTTGGTAACACAGTAAACAAGGACTTGATGTCAAACGTTACAAAAATCAAGTTATCAACGTCACAAATGCCACCTAAGCAGTCATACAAATCTGTTAAAAACTGTTTGGAATCTTTCAGTACAACTTTGTTCTTATTTAATATAGGTGCAAATGTTTCTCAACATAGACAGAAAGGTTTTCAGTGATCCAACCCTGACCAGACACTATGGGTCTCATTGGTGGGTCAATGGAGTCTTTGTGAATCTTAGGTAACCCATGTATTGTTGGTACAAGTGGATTCTTAACAAAGAGATAGTCAAACAATTCTTGATCCAAGATATCACCTTTCAACATATCTAATAACATATTGTTTACGTGACTAATAGTGGCTTGCACTATTTGTTCGTTAACTTGTAAATAGAAATCATCTTCCAAGAGTTTAATCATAGCATCATGATATTTGCTAGTGTCCATAACTACTATCCGACCACCTTTATCAGCTGGTTTGATGTTTATGGACTGTAAGGACTGGAGTTTAAGTAAGCTAGTCTGCTCCCCTCTAGTCAAATTACCATTCTTCCTATATTTCTTTAGAGAAAATATTCATACAAATCATCCTCAGTTAGTTTCAAATATGCCTCAACTAATGGATGATTAGGTGGGACAAAGTTGCTAAGCTTCTTAAACTTTGGTGGTCTAGTAACGTTATTGTCTGTCAATTCACTATCAGTTTTATCATGAAATAGCAGTTTAAGCATAAGATTTCAACAGAAAAGTCTCATGTCTACTACAGTGTCCGTAAAGTTACTGTGTGCACTTGGTATAAAGTTTAGGCCTTTACATAATAATTTCTCATCACATTCAGTCAACAAATATCCTGAGATGTTATGTATCATAGAATCTGCTGGTATCAAAATTTCAGCTGTATCTAATTTACTTTGTTCTTCCACATCTTCTTTATTGTCTGATGTGGTACAAACTCTTCTGATAATTTGCGTTTCTGTCTCCCCCTGCTCATAGAGCGTCCCCTTGTTATATTCTTGTCCTTTCGGACTGGGAGGGGAAAAGGGAGCTCACTTACTACTCCTGTAGTGATGGTGGTATGTACTTTGTGAGGTAACTTGGATCTCACTATGCCGTCATCTACTGACAACCTCTTATTGAACGGTCCCTTCACAACATGTACTGCTGGCCTCTTATTGAACGGTCCCTTCACAACATGTACTGCTGGATATAAGTTAGTTCTGTCTGCAATATTATTCACAGTAGTAGGCTGACTAACTTCTTTATTGTTTGTATTAATATAGCTGGATCCACTCTCACTATGTAAAATAGTAATTACATCATCAGTATCATTGGAAGTAGTAGTGTTATTAATGTTAGCTATATTTTGTACCCTATTACTAGGCGATAGATTGTTATGTACACAGTTAGTAATATCCACAGCTTCACAACTTCAGCAAGTGGTTTGTTCCTGTTTTATTAGCTTCATTTTTTCTTGCTGACTTTGGAGCAGAGTCTACTACCAGTGAATAGCGTTTGCTTAGCGCATAACTTTTGTTTGTATCTTTATCTTGCATACAGACATTTTTGGCTATTTTTTGTGCCTTTGCACTATTTTTTCTATTATGCAGAGTCAGAGTGAAACTGTAGATATTGAGCTAGACTATGAGCCCCGAGGTGTAGACCTGGGCTCAGTCGCTCATCTACAGAAGAGATTTGAACAGAATCTCGTCTGTTCAACAGTCACTTCCTGGCAATTCCTGGCAATTCGGCGCTTTGGAGCGCTTTGATGATGAGGATACGGCGACACCCGACTTGGATGAGCTACAACGCCTGTTAGACAGTCTAGAGAAAGACTTTGCACACTTGAAACGTTTGCAAACACAGCGCTTGCATTTTCGTTATTGTTTGGACACAAAAATTGTACCGAGAGGATTACGTATATTAAACATGCCCAATCAGGGGGAACATTATCCAGAGTTGCTTTCAAGGTGGCAGCGCCTGAACTTGGAGGTAAGCAAACAGTACATGGAGTTACTTATTGACTTTTTTGCCTCTGAAGAGGAGAAACTCATTAATAACATTAAGAAACAACAGAAGAGAATTTTTCTTGTTTCCCAAGTACTGTAATAGAACCACTTTTGAAAGCCTGTTGGATGGAATATCAGCCTTAGAGCGAAACTTCTCCAACAGAAGAGAAGCAAGATTATTAGAGATCACAGAGATTTTAATTTAGGACAAGTCTTCGTTTGGCCTAAACATGGACATTATAGTGCTACCATTAAACCTAATGACTATACTAGTGTTAGACAACTGAGTTCCGAACCTAGTACTGGTTCTAAAAATGTTAATGTTGTTAATAATGCTTGTGAAGCTGTGGATATTACTAACTGTGTACATAACAATGTATCGCCTAGTAATAGGGTACAAAATATAGCTAACATTAATAACACTACTACTTCCAATGATACTGATGATGTAATTACTATTTTACATAGTGAGAGTGGATCCAGCTCTATTAATACAAACAATAAAGAAGTTAGTCAGCCTACTACTGTGAATAATATTGCAGACAGAACTAACTTATATCCAGCAGTACATGTTGTGAAGGGACCGTTCAATAAGAGGTTGTCAGTAGATGACGGCATAGTGAGATCCAAGTTACCTCACAAAGTACATACCACCATCACTACAGGAGTAGTAAGTGAGCTCCCTTTTCCCCTCCCAGTCCGAAAGGACAAGAATATAACAAGGGACGCTCTATGAGCAGGGGAGACAGAAAGCAAATTATCAGAAGAGTTTGTACCACATCAGACAATAAAGAAGATGTGGAAGAACAAAGTAAATTAGATACAGCTGAAATTTTGATACCAGCAGATTCTATGATACATAACATCTCAGGATATTTGTTGACTGAATGTGATGAGAAATTATTATGTAAAGGCCTAAACTTTATACCAAGTGCACACAGTAACTTTACGGACACTGTAGTAGACATGAGACTTTTCTGTCGAAATCTTATGCTTAAACTGCTATTTCATGATAAAACTGATAGTGAATTGACAGACAATAACGTTACTAGACCACCAAAATTTAAGAAGCTTAGCAACTTTGTCCCACCTAATCATCCGTTAGTTGAGGCATATTTGAAACTAACTGAGGATGATTTGTATGAATATTTTTCTCTAAAGAAATATAGGAAGAATGGTAATTTGACTAGAGGGAGCAGACTAGCTTACTTAAACTCCAGTCCTTACAGTCCATAACCATCAAACCAGCTGATAAAGGTGGTCGGATAGTAGTTATGGACACTAGCAAATATCATGATGCTATGATTAAACTCTTGGAAGATGATTTCTATTTACAAGTTAACGAACAAATAGTGCAAGCCACTATTAGTCACGTAAACAATATGTTATTAGATATGTTGAAAGGTGATATCTTGGATCAAGAATTGTTTGACTATCTCTTTGTTAAGAATCCACTTGTACCAACAATACATGGGTTACCTAAGATTCACAAAGACTCCATTGACCCACCAATGAGACCCATAGTGTCTGGTCAGGGTTGGATCACTGAAAACCTTTCTGTCTATGTTGAGAAACATTTGCGACCTATATTAAATAAGAACAAAGTTGGACTGAAAGATTCCAAACAGTTTTTAACAGATTTGTATGACTGCTTAGGTGGCATTTGTGACGTTGATAACTTGATTTTTGTAACGTTTGACATCAAGTCCTTGTTTACTGTGTTACCAAATAACATAGGCCTGATTTATATCACTGAGTATCTACTCTTACATAGCGAATATACATCAGTTAAAGTAGACCTCATTGTACATTTCCTTGAACTCATTTTGAATAACAATCTGTTCACCTATGACAACAAGTTTTACCAACAGCGAGGTGGCGTAGCCATGGGCACACCTTGTGCTAACAGCTATGCAAACATGTTTTTGGCATTTTGGGAATTTGAGTGTCTCTAATTTAGAAATGTTTAAACAACATGTAACTTTTTATAGACGTTTCGTGGATGACGTTTTTGTTTTATGGAGAGGCAGTGTTGATGATTTGTTTGTGTTCCATACTATATTGAACAACCTCACTGGCTATTTAACCTTCAGTATGAATCATTCTAGAGAGAAGATAGAATTTCTTGACTTGTATATAGAAAAGTTAGCATGTGGTTTGATTAATACAGGTGTCTATAGGAAACCTTGCTATTTTAATACTCTATTACAGCGTGATAGTATGCACCCACAGCATATTTTTAAGAATATCATTAGAGGCCAGGGGATGAGAACCTCTAGGCTAAATGCCACAGAAGAAGGCTTCCTAAATGAAGTGAGTGACCTCAAGATAAGGCTAGAAGAACGGGGCTATAGCTCACAAGAGATTGAGTCCAATCTCTTAGATGTCAATAAACTTAGACTGAACAGAGCAGCCCCTTATTTTGGACCAGCTATTACTGGTGGATCCGTTACAACAGACAATGGTAGAGATGATAGATCAACTCATGTAAGGGTTTCTTTACCATATAGTACTGATTGTCCAGCAATCAAGAATATTATTACGAAACACTGGCCTATTCTATGTACTGATGACACCATCGGTAAACTTGTGGGGACTAAACCCTCTTTTTTATATAGGAACAAATTAAATTTAAGGAGAATGCTATGTTATTCAAAAAGGGATGAATGGTCAATGCCTCTTGAACACACAAAACCATGTGGACGCTGTAATTATTGTAATTCTCTTGACCCCAGTCCATTTTTTGAACATCCTGACATGCACACTAACTTTAGCATACGTGCTGTAGCTACCTGTGACACTACTCATATAGTTTATTTGGCAGTGTGCCAAATATGTGATGCATTTTATGTTGGCAAAACCAATCGTCATTTTAAAGACAGGATAAGAGAACACCTTTACCACATTAGGAAGGCTTCACCTCACAATGCCTTAGCTAAGCACGTAGCCCAAGCAGGTCCTGAACATTATTTCCTATTTAGAGCTCTTGAGAATATTAAACCCAGTATATGAGGAGGTGACATCAGGAACCATACTGAGAGTAAGGAGAGTATGTGGATAGTTAGATTGAGAGCAGATAGGGGTTTAGGTCTCAATGAGAGAGCCTCCATTAAACCTATGTTAAACAAACGGAGGAATGTTTGTAGATTTTATAATAAATGATGGAACATATATGTTTTTACCCCTTGAAATAGATTTCTTTTGACATATATATACATATTTATTAGAGCATCTTGTGTGTTCATGGAGAGTTTTTATATGTTTTTTATATGTTTTTTATATTCATTTTATACATCTCAGCATGTTTATATGTGCATATATCTTTAAGCTTAGATTAACTCATGAATATGTAACAAGAAGCAGCCAATAGGAGATGTTTTAACTGTATAAATGTAGCCTATGTACTTGAAGGTCTTTGTTACATGATCTGATGAAGCTCAAATGAATGAGTGAAAGCGCTTATCTGACCTGCAGTGGAATTAAAGTTGGATTTTAACCTGAGGATTTTGCCTTTCATTTGGATTTTAACCTGAGGATTTTGCCTTTCTACTTGTGACTCTGTGACTCTGCATCAGCCTAGTTGCTCCTTTTAGTTTCACTAATATTTAAAATTTATTGACACTGTTCCACACCCAATACCTAAATGTTTGCATGGGTATTTTATACTGACTTCGATTAACAACTGCCTTCATAGTAGGTCACAAAGCTTGCTTGTTATTGTAGCTCAGTCCATATGAAACACAGTAGTCTGGGGTGTGCATTGGAGAACTGTGCTGGTCTCAGAATTCTTTAATTTATTCTCTTGAGATATCTTTCTAATACTGAATATATAGCTGACCAATCATGCTGAGGACTTAATGCTGTGTTGTCTTTGCAATTCTACTGTTACAAAACTGTTAGTGTGACCCTGTTTGTCTAACTATCACCATCAGTGCATAACCAATTACATTAATTTAAATTTGACATACTCTTTCATTGTAAGCTTGATACCAGTTTGACAAGAAATAAGTACTATTTAGATAAACAAGAACTTTCTAAAGCCAAACATGTAATAGATATAGCCAGAGGAATAAGCTACTTTAAACATAACTTAACACTATAACAATATAAATAATTATGAATTTATACGGCTGATCTCCATCTTATAGTGAGAATAATTTCAAGATCCAAAGTACTTATGCTGCTGCCCAAATATGCCTGTCTAGTCAAACTAAATGGATTTGACAGCCCCCCTTGCACGTATTCTGTCACTCAGATTTTTCCATTTAGTAAGAGTGTAAGTAAAGCTATTAATAGACAGATTAATATGCCAAATAATCTAATATAGGAAGTTAGATTATTAAATTAATCACTTTTGCTAATGTTTGACATAATCTTTTCTCGGAGACCAATTTTTTACCCTAGTAATCAATCTCACCAACAGCATTATTTAGATAACTTTATTTCACCTCATTCAGTTTGATCTTATGGTTAGTTTGCAGACATTAAAATCAGTACAAATTGTACAAATATTTAATTCATAGATTACTTAGACTATGGAAAGACTTCCATATATATGTTAAAGATCTTTTTCTAAAAATTGTTAAATCTCATTTTGATGGTTTTATGGATAATAAAAGACTTGCTACTGGGTCATGTTTCTGTACGTTTTAGTTGTCTTCAGGCTCTAAGACAGAATAATACTTAATAACTTATTAACTTTCAGCTAGTCAGGGCAAAGAAAGACATGTCTGATGTAAATTATACAATTATACAAGTGTAATTAAAATTATTCTAGCATTACCTGTCTTATTAGATTTTACGTATATGTATGGTAAAGTATCTGAAGTACCAGACTGTAACATAGCTGTCTTAAGTGACAGATAGGGTATGTTTGACAGTTAACTTCTCTTAATCAGATTTCTTTATACTTTCCTAACAGGTTGGTATAACCGTTTATACATCAACTTCACTCTGCGACGGCACATCTTCTTCTTCCTCCTTCAGACCTACTTTCCTGCTACTCTAATGGTCATGCTGTCTTGGGTCTCCTTCTGGATTGACCGAAGAGCTGTGCCTGCCAGAGTGCCTTTAGGTAATGAACATATCTTATACATAATACTATCACGAGTTTTTCTGAACTGTCATAATCTTCATTATGAATATAATTATTTTATATTATGTCATGGTAGCCCAAATGATGTTATTAAAATATGCTTTATTCAGGGAAAATAACATACATCCACAGAAAAATAGAAAATATTTGCAATAGTCAAATCCAACATCAAAGATTATCTTTGTTGTTTCCTTGACTGGTGTCATCCATTTCACCATCAGAATTTGGCAACCTTTCTGGAAGAACGTGTATTCAATGGAGGTTAAACTTGTATTCAATGGAGATTTGCACATTTGCTATGATGCATATTGAGATGTCACACACCAGATATATAATTGTGCATATTCCCAGATACCCCACTCTTTTTCTTTCCAATCATAAACTTCAGGATCCATTCCTAGCTATCCCTAAAGTTCCTGCCATCACATTACCAGTCAAGATCCAAATCAGCATCATCTGAACATGATTCAGGGAGGATCACTGTCGTGAGAGCTAGAGGTTCAGCCCTGCCACTTAGAAACATCTGAGAGAAAAGCACTTGGCTTGATGTTGTTACAAAGGGATTGCAGTGATCAAGAGTTTCTCACACACAGACTGGCAGGGGGGGACTCCACACAACCAAAGGAATAAGTTAGAGCACCATCTGAAACACCAGATCTCGTTGAATAGATGTAGACCAAAGGCTCATGAGAATAACTCCATTTCTAGAATTACCTCCAATGTTTGCAGGTGCTGAACTCATCCTAAAAAGGACTAGAGGTCAAGACAGTCTTCCATCTCAGTGGAGACAGAGGTGACCAGATGAAGTATGACCCCACCTCCTATATTCTGAGGTGCTTGCAAGTCCAATCCATTTATTTATCATCTTGAATCTAAGGTCAACAACCTTGATGATGAGGAGTGGTATGTTGAGTCACTTGGCACCAAATCAGGTAATTTGAGGCTGCAGATTTCATTCCTACAATCCCCCCCTAGACCTCATTGGGCTGTGTGGTCTCTATAAAGGAGGAACTACCAGACTATTCCGCACTATGACTTATGGTTCAAGGCCTAGACAGCAAAACATATGTCATGGGTGAGCTTTAGTCATGGGTGCAAGACTGAACACTTTGGAGGTATGTTTTAATTCCAGCACTAGTTTTAGCACAGCCCTGCCTTCACAACACACCATCTGTGGTGTTTATGTATTTGTATATCAGAGCCATGCTGCCCATCAACTGGCAAGTCTCAGTTACATTTGTCTTTGCATGAGACTATGTGTGAGTATGTACCTGAAGGAAATATGAAATTTGGATGTCCTTATTTTCAGTCTTATATGTGAAGTTTGAAGTCCTGTGACCACTGACTCTGAGAAAGAGGTGATGAGATTTCTACACTAAATTCCCTTTCAGTGACCCATCTTGTGAGAATACCTAAAGGCTCATGAGACCCAACATGGACTGACATTGTACCCTTTTCCCACCTCTTTAGTATCAGTGACATTAGCTCTGTGCATGTCAGTCCTTTGTTGTCCTGCTGTGCTTGAACCCCCATCAGTGCAACCCAAAGCACCCTGCTGCACATCTGAGAAAGAAAACAAAGGAAAAGTGAACTTAGAAGGTGTTGCATGTCTTGTGTATTTAAATGAGACACTGAGGCTGGATATGTATTCAAGTCATTTATTATGCATACATACCTCAAGAGTTGTAACTTGAACATATACTTCATATTTCATGTGCTTACTGACTGACTTGTTACTTCTAACACATTCACATGTACAGCTCCATTCAAGCTTACATTCACACTGACTGACTACAGAAAATGGAACTGATTTTGCACGTCCTCAGTAACTTATATACACATGCTTTCTAGCTACAGTGGCTGACTAGGTTCAATATAAACACTAATCTATAGAAGGTACTCTGTTGGAAACCTGGAAGCACCAGGACTCTCTCTTCCCATAGCCCTTAGAAGGTGAACCTGTTTCGTAAGCATATGGCTGGATGATTTGAGTCCTTAAATGCACATCCTAGGTCTGGACTCCTGTGTTATCTCTTTGACCACAGCACAGGCCAATGACACCAAAGCATGTTGACATCCCACTGCCTCATAAAGAGTCCAAAACTTTGGGCAGTGTCTTGAGAGTGCACACCTCTGATATACTGGGGCTTAGTGCCCTCAACAATTTGTCTGACCTGTCCAAGTTACAGTCCACCTGTTGGCTCAGTCACTGGAAATGAAAGAAAATATGACAAGAGCTGAGACATGAGATACAGTGCTGCCAGCTCAATCAATTTCACTTTCAGACTGTGTAATAACATGCAGGAAACCAGACCACATGATGTACATGAGCTATTGTTAACAAGGCTAAAAGCATCAAATACTTAAAAACAAATGTACGAGAAGCAAAATGTTCTACCATTCCTACAAGGTGGATGAACAAGTCTAAAATAAATGCATATCTCATCGAAACAGTTTAAGCCTGTATATTTATAGGTATTGTTTTAATTTAGGATCTAGGTTTTTCATCATTTATACAGCATCACTAAATCTCTTTTATAACTGTACATACTTATGTGCTTTGCAGCTAATATGGCATTTAGCATTTCAATTATTTAAATTCTTTCAGTTTTGCCACTTTATGAACTGTCTGCATATCAAGTAAGTAAGTACTCATTTAAATCTAGAGTTATTTGGAGGTATTTTGAATGTGTTCAAGAGGAATCCCTTCAGCTGGTGGCTCGTTCTTTTGGTAGTTCAAGACTCACTGGTTTTAAAACCACTTCAAGAAATATGTGTCTTAGCACAACTCTTTGGAAACATCTCTAGATACTTTAGATATTTCAGTACTTCTGCAAGCATCTTAAACACCGTCTCTGTCTCAGTCATTTTGAGACGTGAGATGGGAGTCACAGAGGAGTTGCATGATGCACGATGCAAAATATTGCAGATAGTAGCCATTTGGATGGTGTACACAATCCAAAGACAGCAGTTGTATAAAAGCACCGTTGTTTAAATTGGAAATATGTAATGTATGCAAATGAGTGCATAATGACATGTAAACAAGAAGCCCCATCATGTCAATAAGCAACACAGAATACATGTGTGGTGTCCCCTTAATGGTGGTCAGTAGAGTAATTTATTCTGTACCAAGTCAAAGGGTATCAAATGACAAAGGTGTTTATATTTTTTCCACTTAGGAGTAAATGATGTACTGAGAAATAACAGAACAGAGAACACGGCAAGCCTTGAAGTTTTATTGTAGGTTAAATGATCCACTTATTAGTCAGGTCACACACCTGTAATAGAAAACTGAAAAATGTGGCCTTTTATGAGAGTGGAACTCATAGTTCCAGCTTTTTGCAAATACAGTCAATACTGTGGGATATTTTGTGAGAGTCGGAGTTGCTTTCTAGGGATGGATAACGTTAACAGAAAGAAGGAAGAAAAGTTGCAAACAGCAAATTATGTTAGAAAAAATATATATATGTACTGTAGGCTCTTCGGCAGCATGTACAACATTACAACATTCAGCATATGACAGAAACTGTGCAGACAGAGAAATGGACAAGCCGTAGACAATTTGAAAAGGGCAAGAAGGTTAAGACTGAAAGAGTGCAACATTGTCAGGGATTTAGTTTATTAAAGTTATTAGATAATGAATAAATAACATTAAGAAAGTATAAAACAGATAAATTCATAGACATTTAATTATATGGAAACAGAAACCTGTTTACAGTAAATTTGGGGAAATTTAGTTCAGTTAAACTAGAATGTTGACTTCTTAATGAACTCTGAGAAACTTATTGTAGAGCTTGCTTTGGGAGCTAGAACTGCTCTGCTAGTTAATATACTACCTAGAAGAACAGATTTTAAAGTTGGTAGTTAGCAGCAAAAATAGAATTTCAGTGGCTGGGGGCAAAGTGCAGCTAAGTGAATAGTATAGGAAATTAAGAAGTACAAATTAAACTAACAAAATCATAAACTCGAAGTCAAGCAGTTGTGTTCAAAATGTTTATTCCGTTACCGTATACCTACAGTTTTCAGTTATGTATACTGTTTGTGCTAGTCACACAACTATTGTACAACACACAATATACTACTCCAGTTTTAAATGTAGCATTTTATTTAGAACATAAGCGCATTGGGAATAAGATGGATGTTTAAAATGGAGATACATCTCCAGACTCATATAATCAATGTGACAGTTAAATGACAGTGCATTAGTTATATACAACAGCTGGCATGCAACACACACACACACACACACACACACACACACACACACACACACACACACACACACACACACACACACACACACACATTCAATAAAGCCTACACTAAGTGTACACAATAAGTATTCAAGAACAGCCTTATCACATTCTTTGTGCTTTCGTCACTCAGAAAGATTAGACTAAGTGTACATGTAGTAAAAAATAGCTGCTATATTGGTGTCTCCAATAATAATAATGGAAAAATAACAGCAAAAAGTCAGAGAACACCCTGGCAGAGCAACAGTCTCTATGACAAATTCAGTCCTTTACTTACAGTTAGTTGAAAACAAGTTGAAGGTAACACCTCAGGAAACTGACGATAACAGTATCCAAGCAATTACCAAAAGCAAACTGTAACTGGCTAGACAAAAACAGCCCGTTTAATGTTACAACAGTTAAACTATCTCGCTTTCTGGAAACAGTTACCATGGGTTGGTTAATAAAAGATTTATGAGTGCACTGCCTGTTAAAAACGCAACAGGTTTTTCAAAATTCCAGGTCGGTTTTCACCTCGCCATAGGAAACGCACATTCCACAGTTAGAAAATCACAGCCTGTTGCATACACAAAGATTAATTCAATTTAGAAGTCGGTCTTCACCTTGTCAAATATGATATCCACGATCCACAAATCACTGGTAAGAATTCACTGGTAAAAAACTACAGCAATATAATCCAATGAGTTAAAACACTTTAATAACAAAAAACTGGCAAGTGCTTTCACCTTGTAGGCTTCCTCAGGCCAAACACAATGTAACGCTTTTTACACACATATATATATATATATATATATATATATATATATATATATATATATATATATATATATATATATATACATTCTATCAGTCTGACATCACTTCCCTTTGTATTCGATTAACATTCAAACTTTTAAAGAGCAACACTAACAATTTTATAAAATGTATAAAATACAAAATTCATCGACAGCAGTCGACTCAACAAGTGCTATTTAAGATCACTTGCATAAAAATAAAATCCTAAATAAATTGCATGTGTATATATATATATATATATATATGTTTTAAAATTTTAAAATTAGTGACACTCTTTCAATACTAGATCATATCTTTTAACCTAATAACAAAAAAGTTTTTAAATAGGTACTTGTGAATCAAATAATAACCGATGATTATACTAATAACTTACTATGCTAGACGGACTATCTTCGCAAACATCAAATCACTGGAAGTATGCAAGTGAAATTATGAGATGGTTCAGCTAAAATAAAATGGCAGTACGTAGCCTAACATCAAGGTTACACATCTTATAATTACAATAACCATCTATTATTTTTGAGCACGTATATATAAACTTGCCTAATAACAACAATTGGTCATAAATTAGGTACACAAAATCAAATAGAAGCATATATTATGCTTATGACCAATAAAGCATTCTATGTAATACTCAAAAACAGACATAAGCAACAATTCGCTCTTTAAATCATAATATATTAAAAAAGGGATGTGAGGTCATTCAGTCGGTCTAGCATAACTATGCAGAGCCCTGCGTCAGAATTATCGAAGATAATATAAAAAATATAAAATATAATGGTTCAAATTGCATTTAAATCATTACCAAAAAACGCACTTCAGCTTCGTAACAATGCATATTGATTGAAATTACTCATGGTGGTTACCATCAATTTTATTAGGAATAATCATATTAATAATACAAATAACTATTTATAAATATAGAGTGTGTGACTACGTGTCTTAAATTATTAGTAGCAACATAAAATAGATAATTTTTATATAGGGATTAACAACTAAAGCATCTCATTTACCATTTCCTACTTTCACATCCCTTTTTTAATATATTATGAATTAAAGAGCGAAATGTTGCTTATGTCTGTTTTTGAGTATTACATAGAATGCTTTATTGGTCATAAACATAATTATATGCTTCTATTTGATTTTGTGTACCTAATTTATGACCGATTGTTGTTATTAGGCAAGTTTATATATACGTGCTCAAAAATAATAGATGGTTATTGTAATTATAAGATGTGTAACCTTGATGTTAGGCTACGTACTGCCATTTTATTTTAGCCGAACCATCTCATAATTTCACTTGCATACTTCCAGTGATTTGATGTTTGCGAAGATAGTCCGTCTAGTATAGTAAGCCTTATCTGTTATTAGTATAATCATCGGTTATTATTTGATTCACAAGTACCTATTTAAAACATTTTTTGTTATCAGGTTAAAAGATATGATCTAGTATGGAAAGAGTGTCACTAATTTTAAAATTTTAAAACATATATATATATATATATATATACATGCAATTTATTTATGATTTTATTTTTATGCAAGTGATCTTAAATAGCACTTGTTGAGTCGACTATTGTCGATGAATTTTGCATTTTATACATTTTATAAAATTTAGTGTTGCTCTTTAAAAGTTTGAATGTTAATCGAATACAAAGGGAAGTGAAGTCAGATAGATAGAATGTGTATATATATATATATATATATATATATATATATATATATATATATATATATATATATATATGTGTGTAAAAAGCATTACATTGTGCTTGGCCTGAGGAAGCCTACAAGGTGAAAGCTCTTGCCAGTTTTTTTGTTATTAAGTGTTTTTACTCATTGGATTATATTGCTGTGGTTTTTTACCAGTGAATTCCTACCAGTGATTTGTGGATCATGGATATCATATGTGATGAGGTGAAGACCGACTTCTAAATTCAATTAATCTTTGTGTATGCAACAGGCTGTGATTTTCTAACTGTGGAATGTGTGTTTCCTATGGCGAGGTGAAAACCGACCTGGAATTTTGAAAAACCTGTTGCGTTTTTAACAGGCAGCGCACTCATAAATCTTTTATTAACCAACCCATGGTAACTGTTTCCAGAAAGCGAGATACTTTAACTGTTGTAACATTAAACGGGCTGTTTTTGTCTAGCCAGTTACAGTTTGCTTTTGGTAATTGCTTGGATACTGTTATCGTCAGTTTCCTGAGGTGTTACCTTCAACTTGTTTTCAACTAACTGTAAGTAAAGGACTGAATTTGTCATAGAGACTGTTGCTCTGCCAGGGTGTTCTCCGACTAAGTGTATATGTAGTCTAAAACAAGTGAAAATATAAACACCTTTGTCATTTGATACCCTTTGACTTGATACAGAATGAATTACTCTACTGACCACCATTAAGGGGACACCACACATTTATTCTGTGTTGCTTATTGGCATAATGGGGCTTCTTTTTTACATGTCATTATGCACTCATTTGCATACATTACATATTTCCAATTTAAACAACGGTGCTTTTATACAACTGCTGTCTTTGGATTGTGTACACCATCCAAATGGCTACTATCTGCAATATTTTACATCGTGCATCATGCAACTCCTCTGTGACTCCGATCTCACGTCTCAAAATGACTGAGACAGAGACGGTGTTTAAGATGCTTGCAGAAGTACTGAAATATCTAAAGTATCTAGAGATGTATCCAAATAGTTGTGCTAAGACACATATTTCTTGAAGTGGTATTAAAACCAGTGAGTCTTGAACTACCAAAAGAACGAGCCACCAGCTGAAGGGATTCCTCTTGAACACATTCAAAATACCTCCAAATAACTCTAGATTTAAATGAGTACTTACTTACCTTTATGAATCCCTGTCAATATTTAAAGCTGCAGGAATATCAGTAGGAAAACTGAAATTAGGAGGAAGAAGGTGTGAGTTATGCCTGTGTTGTCTGTTCACTCAGAATGATGCACACTTAGTGTACACTTATTTTAGGCGTTATTGAATCCCGGTGGAGGAGTTGTAAAAAGTAAGTTGGCTTGTCTCTTAAATGTTGGATTTTCCAACGTGGTATTACATTAGTGGTTATTTAATTACATCTTCACATAGGTGTGGTTTGACTCACCAATTAGCATCTGTTTACCAACTAGATTTATGACAGAATTTAACTTTGCTCAGTCTTAGGCATTCTTCCCTTTCTTAACTGTGTGAGTGGGTGGATCAGAAAAACTCGGCTAAGCCTAAAATTGGTCACAACTGATCAGTGCACTACCCATTACTGATCAGTAAATAAATAAATAAATATGAATAAATAAACCTTTTCAGGCATGATCCAGATCTAAAGGCAATACATAAAATACAACTTTATGTGAACACATGCTGATACACAGATTTCATGAATACTTCAATTTAGAGAAGATAGTCATTTACAGATAGTTGACCTATTTAACAGATGATGCTAGCAGCATACATTTGTCAATAATGAGGTTCATTTGCTGATCAAGGTAATTTTAATGACATTAAAACCAAAAAGTTATACTCAAGTAAGTCTTAAAATTTATCAAAGTGGTGGGTATGGCCTGATATTTCAGCTTTGTACATTTAGTACAGAAATCGTAAATTTTTCCAGTAAGGTTGCATACATTTAGTGCAGAAGTAATAAAAGTTTCTAAAAAGGTTACATTGCATGTGTAACATTTTTATCATAACTAGTGTTGTGATGTGTGGTCCTGGTAGGGTATTATAAGAATGGTGGAGGTATATAATTCCTCTATACCTTATAGCAGGATTATTAAAGGACTGGATAAAGATTGTCACACAAATAAGTTATTAGAGCAGAGGGGAATATAGCAAGGAGACACAGAGAGTGCAATGGCAGACAGCTGTATTCTTAGAGCAAGAAAGAATTTAATTAGAACCAATCAATATCATATGCACAGTCAGATTATTAGAGTATGATAAAATGTAGGGCACAAAAAAAAATCCTGCTGTCATAGACGCTGCCAGTTAGATGTAAATGTTGTATATATTCACATCAGGGTCAGCCTTAACAACAGCAGGATCAAATTTGGACCATTTTGGTGGGACCCCCAGCTGACCCCACCACTTATCACCCCAACCCTTTGTCTTTGCTGACTTCCTGGATTTAAGGCCAGGTTTGATACTGGGAATATAGGCTATTACTGTACATTAAAAATACATGTTAAACGAGAAGTAAACTATTGGACTCCTGAATTGTCCCCAGATCCAACGTCGAGTGTAGTTCTTCTTTCAGGGTTTGTTAAGCACTCAGGCACATTGTAAGAGGCTGGTCTAATGGGCTGCTAAGGTCTTGTGTTTACATGGTGTGTCATGTGTCAACAGATAGATATACTCTGACTTACCAGTAAACATGTTCCTAAACTCTATTGTACTGCTGGATTTTCTGAACCTGGATAGCAGATAACTGCACACTTTACCCTTGTTCTCCCCCCACCCTCCATACACTTCTGTTTTAATTTGTCTGTCTCTCTTTTTCATCTGTCTCCTTTCCTTTTGTCCTGTCACTTTCCTTGCATTCTTTCACATACCATGCCCAACAATAGTATGTATTATAAATACATTTTCTTTGCATCTTATTTTTTCCTAGAAACATTATGATATTTTCCCTGTGCACAAGTACTCTTCTGACGGATTTTACTCATTAAATTCTTGTATCTGTCTTCTTATGGCTGTGTCTAGTTAAACTGCACATTATTCTGACTTACACCCCTCTGCATGCATGCTGTTAATGTTACCACTTTTGAATTAATATTAACTAAAGTTTATTGTTTCCATGGCTGTATTTCCACCATGCTGTGCCTGAAAATGCTATAAGTGAATCATTGCTTTATTTTCGTTAACATTCTTTAAAAAAAAGAAATAAAGAACCTGCCTTTGTAAGTTAACTACTCTTCACAGACTTGTGTCCTCCGGAGGAGCTGCAGACAACAGCAAACAGATCACATTGCCAAGAGGCAGGCTCATTTGAATCATGAAACCTGGTAATGTCTTATTACACACCACAGTCCCCATCTCTCAGCTTCCATACCCAATGTCCTCAGATGCCAGGAAGTAGAAGACATGAGTCAGTGGGGCTGTGCAAAATTACTATGGAAAAACTTGGAGGTCAACAAGAGCATGAAAAATGTCTAATCTCCATTATACATTCTCATCTTATACTACCCATTTCTTCTTTCATGGCCTTCTGATCATCTCCTTCACTTGCTCTGAATAGTTAAGAGATCCTTACCCAGTTAATTACCATACCTTGTTACAGTTAATGTGCTTCTACAAAACCACATAACACTGTTGAACTTCCCCAGAATGCTAAACGATAATAGTAATAGTAATAGAAATAATCTCAGGGCTTTCATTAGGAGTGGCATTGCTCACACACCACACCACTTATAGCTACAGTTTATTTTTATTTAATTATTTGTTAAACTGGATAAGTAGATTATTAGCAAATAATTTTGAGCAACAGCCCTGGCTACAAGGGCTTCAATGAATATTACATGCAGAGATAATTTAAACTAGTCACTAAGCATCATTGCCAGGTGGGAAGAAATCAGAACACCTCAAGGAAACCTTTAGGGAAAAAGGGAGAACATGCAAAACACTACAGTTTGTTCAGCTTTCTATAATACACTTCCCTCAAAAACTCTTCCTCAATCCAATCTCACCATTTTCTAGTTTAAGTTTCTGCTCACCTCCCATTTTGTATGTGACAAACTATGATGAGGGAAGGAGTGCATTTATGGGTCAAGCTGCTTCTGTTACTGCCAGGTGAATTAGTTGCCTATCCACCTCTGCCTTCTACCAGTCAGCATGCACACTTTGTGTTTGACTTGTCTGGCACTATTCTGTCCCATCTGTGACTGCAACATCCATTTCTCTGCCATACTAATGAACTCAACTGTCATAACTCTAAGTGATCAGACATTACCTCACTTCACCATATTTGTGACATTTATTTTATTTTTTTTTTACTTAATAGTGTTTGTTTCCAATCAGTCTGAGACAGACTATCCCACAGTTACTTCTTGCAGTTGTACTCATTAGTAACCAGTCATAAACTGTCAGCAAGGGAAGCAAAAGAAAACACTGTGTATTAATCCTGGTCTTATTATCTTCCAATACAGTAACTGGGGTAGGACACAAAACCAGATGGCTAATCTGACCAGTTTTGGGTTGAAAACCCAGTTGAGGACTTAGCAACAACTGCTGACTACTGCTGCAGAGTGAACACTTAAAACTGTGAGCCATACAGGATTCGTGAAGCTGTGATTACTAATAATACTGAACTAACCACTAGTGCAATGCATGATGGGACATTTCTGCAACACTAATCAGACTTGTAACTACTAGGTAGCAAGACAGCAAGACTGCTACTGGAATACAAATGCATAATAACTCTGTCACAGCCTTGTGCTGGGACCCCCAGAGGGAGAGGGGCCCTATTGGGCCAAATAGTTTCAGATGGCTTAAAGCTGGCCCTGACTGACAGTGTAGGCAAGGGGTGGGAGTCAGAAACATCTGCCAACTGTGGTAACCCCTAATACGGGTAGCCAACCACTGGGGAAAGCCCTTTTTGATTCAAAAACATGCCCCTGCAGTAATTCTGCATAGTATTTAGAATCACTGTAGTGGGCCATCTCCACAGGTATGCTACATGCTAATGAGGCATTCTAAGGGAGCAGCCTCTGCTAATGAGCCATGTGCTGTCCTCCTGGAAATTAATGTGGGAAGGGATTTATGCTGCCCAGCAATTCAAATAATCACTTGGCTGTATAACTTAACATAGTCAGCCATGTTAATGAACAAGGCCAGAATGCTGTGATTCTCCATTAAAATCAATGGGAGAGATCATTTTGCAGGTAAATGCTGGGTGATTTTAGCGGAAAAGAACTGGTGGGGGTGCATGAGTGTGTTATTTGTGTGTGGCTGCAAGTGTGCATGCCTAAGAGTATGTGCAGTCTCAGGTGTGTGTGTGTGTGTGTGTGTGTGTGTGTGTGTGTGTGTGTGTGTGTGTGTGTGTGTGTGTGTGTGTGTGTGAATGTCTGAATATATATATATGCGTGTGTGTGTGTGTGTGTGTGTGTGTGTGTGTGTGTGTGTGTGTGTGTGTTTGTGAGCATGTGAGCGTGCATGTGGGTGGGTTATCATACTTCTATTGCCCAGCCTTCACTCAAGAATTCAGGAGAAACCCTCTGCATGTACATTCTTTTTCTAAACAAGAAGTATGAAACTCTAATGTGTGCACGCCTCTCAACCGTACTGAATTCTTCAGTATTTACCAGTTTTGAGGTCAAAATAATGGGATGCCATGAATTTCCAAGTGGCCCCTTTAATTCCCTAATTTATCATTTTTTTTTCAATTTTTTGGTGCAAATTTTTGCTGACATTATCATGTACAGGGCTGTGCGTGATGACATCAGCTTCGTCAGCAGACTGCGAGCTTGTTGGAATTCAGCTGAGGGATGAGGGGCTGTGTACTCTAGTCTGTTTGTTTATCTTTTTCCATACGGCAACATGTTTGTAGTTGCAGCAACATTAGAAAGACAGAGAGAGAATCAAGTAATGAACAGAGAGGTGGAGGACTGGACAGTCAAGAGCAGCTGTACTGGGCTACTGCTACTATAGTTTGTTTTTGTTTTAAATTAATTAGAGCAAGGAACAAAGGCAAGCCATTCATTAGTGCAGCAAGCAGCGGTCGTTGGACGACTCAAACCAGTCTTCTTCTCTTCTGAAGAAATTATGAGAAAATGTATTACCAATAGTTCTTTCCCTGGCTCCTCCAGGTAAAATTACAAAAAAAGAAAATGACAATGCTAAATATTTATGCTTCTAGTCTAGGTCCAGACAGGTCAAGTGTCTGTGTTGTTGTACTGTGTGTACTAGATGTATGTGAGTGTGTGTGTGTGTGTGTGTGTGTGTGTGTGTGTGTGTGTGTGTGTGTGTGTGTGTGTGTGTGTGTGTGTGTGTGTGTGTGTTTGCTTTCCATGGGATAATACCAACCTCAGTGGTGATTACATTTAGCTGAGGGGGTATTGGGCATTACAACACATATGGTCTGAGGGGTTTTCCTCTCGCTGCATAACATGATAATTTTCACATCTGTTTGCTCATAATATAATGAATTCAGTTTTATACACTGGACTGGAAAGTTTGCTATTCCTTGCTAGACTCCAAACTAATTGCTTGAGGTAGTGCAGCTGTGATGGGTGATGTTGTAATAACCCCCTATAATTTAAAAAAATGTTTAACTCCTAATTATTTTATAGCATTGTGCTTCAGAATCACTTATTGGAATTGTTTGATCATAAGGACTCTAAAACCTTCTACAACCACACACACACACACACACACACACACACACACACACACACACACACACACACACACACACACACACACACAAACACACACAGGATGCATGGGAGGGGGTGACTGTCAGCAACTCATCAAATATCAGTTAAAATATTCCCTTTACTCTGGGCTTATTGGAGACTGGGGAAATTCCACTGCTCCTGTAATACTGTAGGATATTTTATATCTAGGTGGATCCTAGCAGCAGTTAGTTACTTTTACTTATTTATTTTATTTAGTTTGGTAACCACGTAGGACAATGATCCATCCAATTGACCCATTTTCAGGTTTAGTTAGGCCACAGACATGGTTTGCAAAAGCAAAATAATGAGAAATTACAAAGACATGCTCTAGCAATGCAGCAGCAGAAGGATGCTGCTCTGCAGCTATTTGAAAAGGAATTCCTGCACCTGTAGGGAGATGAAAACAACTGGCCGTATTGGCAGCAAAGTAGAACATGCTGTCTGTGTGGTTACTGTCACTGCAATTTAGTGGCTTTGTGCATGTGTGTGTTCTGAAGGGGTCTCGATCAACTATCTCCTTATGAATTAATCAGATTGCAAGAGTCACAACACTCTGGTTTCCTTTCTGACAGACTTAATTTTAGGTCTACTGTGCTCCTGGAATTGCCCTCACACCACCTAGTTGTCTAAACATATTTAGATACAGATATCAGTGGCAAATCAAAGTGAGCTTGTGTTTAATGTGAAAACTCCTCCATGTTAAAAGCTTTGTGCAGCCTTTTAAGATTTACTCGCCAGTGCCACTTGGAAGATATCCCTGTTTTTGCATCAGGGAGTGGTAGTTGTTTACAGGAGGAGCTGGTTAATGATTTCCACACATCCTTCCATAAGGTGCTGCCATGCTGAGTCATCAGGAGAGACAGCTTTGCTTACGTCCCATCATGTGTGTATGTGTGCGTATGTACATGTGCGTGTTGGGGTTAGAATGAGCAACTTCTGAGAAAGAGGGAAGAGAAAATCATGTTGGAGAATGCCGTCTCCCCCTGACACTGGGGCATGCAACCCATATAGTGTTGCAGTTGCACCAAGTGACCTTTTAGAAGGGCACCAAATGGGATCCCAGCAGTAACTCATATCTCTCACTCTTTACATACTATCAGGGCTGCTGTTCCCCTTGTGACTGCTAGTTAAAAACTGTCGCCAGTTCATTTCCCTCATCCATCATTACATGAAATGTCTGGCATCATGCAATGATTGGGGGGGGGGCATTGCTAAGCAGAACCTGACTAGGAGGATTTACAGCAGACAACACTTCATGCGTAAATGTAAACTGCGACTTCCTATAGTTATGTTACATGAGTCATGTAGCCTGGTTGAAACAAAGATCTCAACAGAATCAGGATAAAATCCAGAAATAATCAGGGACCATCAGTGACACTTTTACATTACTAGTACTATTAACCTGAGGCATTGCCAGAATAAAACAAATGTGAATTAATATACATTTTCTCAAGTAAAAGAAGTTTGTAACTATTATTTATTGTCATTATTTATTAACTGTAACAGACCACTTTTTTCCAAAAGTCACCAGTTTTTAGGAGGGATTTAGAGGGACAGAGCCAAAATTTGACTCAAAATTAGGGACATCCATGATCCTAGGAGTACAGGAAGAGGGTGTAACGCCTATTATAGCAATGCTGAGACTGTGTCAGCAGTAACTCCATCCTGTATGCTCTTAAATGCTCCTACAGAAGTAATGACAAACAATTCAAATGCTGCTGTATCGACTCCAGTTTGTCCAGGTTCATATACTAGTGCTAGGCTTACCTTAACTGATCAGGGCATGCGTGCAGTAACTAATGATATGAACAAAACTGTAACACCAAAATAAACAGCAAGCATTAATGATGTCACTATACCTGCAGTTAAACCCAAGGAACCGAGTATAGCTTCAGGCAGTAAGGACTCTGGTAATAATGGAAAAAACTGCAATACTTTTGCAGAAGCTGTACTTAATACAACACAGAAGAATTTTTTATTACACAACCCCCTGCCTATTAGAGGGAGATCCAGGAATTGTGTATTCAACGGGAAAACATTGTGATGACCACACAGTGTGACGAGCAAATGCGGAATGGCAAGAGGGCCAAGCAGGTTTAATTTTTAATATTTCATCATATGTTTTAACTGATACACAAAAGACTTTGCTCGACAGAGGCCTGAGCTTTATATCAGCTCAAAAGGCTGGCCTGGTTAATGTCTTAAAAGAACTGAGGTTGTTTGGTAGGACTTTAACTCTTAAAACAATGTTTCAAGGTAATACACAAGAACAATGTGTTTTTAAAAAAAACAAGTGTATATATCCCCCCCCAATAATTCTACTATTGATGTATTTGTAGATGTATGTAAGAAACAGATTAGAGGAAAACTTTCTATGAATCATAACAATGGTTTTAACAACTTGTCTGTTGCTGAAAAACAAGCACTTGTTGAACTGAAAGCATTAACATGCATAGAGATACGTCCAGCAGATAAAGGGGGAGGGATAGTGATTCCTGACAGGGACACTTATATACAAGGTATGATGGACTTACTTAGTAATGTTGGGACCTACCAGGTCATTTCATGTGCTGTGGTTAAAGCAGTTATTGACAAATTACAGTTTTTAGTCTTTGACCTTCTTATTACAGGTATGGTTACACAGTCACTTTTTGAGTATTTTACTGTTGAAATTCCAATGGTTCCCACCATTTATGGGTTACCGAAAATTCATAAACAACTTGCTAATCCCCCTATGCGCCCAATTGTGTCCAGTAGGGGATGGGCTACAGAGCCTCTCTCAATTTTTGTAGAGAATACCTTACGTCCTATTTTGAGTGGATGCACAACTGTGTTAAAAGACACTAAGGATTTCCTTGTAGAGTTAGGTTTACACCTTGAAGCACTTGCAGGTCCATGCTGGCTGGTTACATTAGACATAGAATCGCTTTTCACAACAATCCCGAATGACTGTGGTATTGAAAGTGTCAGAGACCTTTTGCATACAAAGGAGATTCAACCTAATAAGATTAGTCTAGTGTGTGCACTGCTTGAGATTATCTTAGAAAACAACATTTTTATCTTCAGAGATGAATATTATATACAGCAGGTTGGCGTGGCTATGGGTACTGCCTGTGCCAACAGCTACGCCAATCTCTCTCTTGTTCAATGGGAGGTTAATCATGTGATTAACAACAATGAATTTGCTACATCCATTGTCTGGTATAAACATTTTGTGGATGATATCTTCCTTTTTTGGCATGATACAGAGGAGTGCCTTAAGGAATTTATTGTATACATCAACAATGTGACTACATTCCTTAAATTTACTCATAAATATTCTGACAGGGAGATAGAGTTTCTAGAAGTCAAGGTTAGTAGAGATGCATTTCATTTAGTATCTATTACTTTGTATAAGAAACCCATCAAGAAGAATACTGTACTTCATAACAGCAGTATGCAACCTAAACATACTAGAGCAAATGTCCTGAAAGGGCAAATTTATCGTGTTATGCGTTTGCATAATGATATTGCTTTACAATCAGCACTATTTGTGCTAAAACAAGAGTTTATGTCAAGAGAGTATAGAGAGCATGATATAGACACACAACTAGAACTAGCATGGAGAGAGAGAAGTGGTAGGTGTAAACCATATTATAATACGCAAGTTGGAATATGTAGTAGTGATAACATCTATACAGGCCCTAATAATACTTCTGAGATGGGTGCACTTAGAATGCCACTCACATATGCCAGTAATATTAATATAGTGTGCGATATTATTAAGAATAACTGGGACATTCTTTCTAATGTTAAAGAATTAAATGGAGTTATAGGACATGAACCTAGAGTCACCTTTAGGAACAACAGGTCCTTGAAAAGACAGCTCTGCTATAAGATTGACAATGTACAACAATATAATCAATCTGACAGGTTAGGTATGTACTGTTGTAGGAGGTGTACAGCCTGTCAATATATACATGTGGGAGGCCACTTTTTACATCCACACTAGGGGTTCACCTTTGAGTCTAATTTTTATGCTGATTGTCAAACGAAGAACGTGGTTTACTTTAGTTATTGCACAATCTGCTATGCTTTTTACATAGGAAAGACCAATCGTCCTTTGAAAGACAGAATATTGGAGCATATAAGGGATGTCAGGAATGCTAAGGAAAGCAGTGCACTTTCAATGCACATCAAAGAAGAAGGTCACACATTTGGTTTTAAGTTTTTTGTACTTAAAATAGTCCCTGTTAATAAAAGAGGAGGTAATTTGAGTAGTCGTACAGAAGGTGTTGAGCAGGAATGGATACTCAAATTCCAGGCGGATGTACCACCTGGACTTAATAATAAAGTATCCTTAAAACCTTTTTTAAGAGCAAGATCACTGAAACATTAATATTTGTATGAAATGTGTATATATAACGCATACCTTTTAGTAATATTTACTGTGCTTAGCCTCTCTCTATATATTTTTATACTTTTTATATGTACTGCATTTTTTGAACACACAGATTATATACTTATGTATTTTATGAATATATTTGTGTATATATATAATTTTAATACATGGCTTTATGAAGGTATTATTAGAGTTTTAAATAGTTAGGATATTTGTATAGTTGTTGACTATTTCATTTTATAACATTAGCACCTTGGTGTGCTAGCACTTTAATTTGTACTCCACATGCTTTTATGTCTTGTTTTTATTGGTTGCTATGTGATCTATGAGTCTATTTAAAATGTTTTGCTAAACCTGTTTAATGTTAGTCTGATGAAGCGGGAGTTGTCTGCAAAAGCTCTTACTTTCTCTGTGTTCTATTATATTAAACGGACTTTTGCTAACGTACCTGCTGTGTGCCACCAACATTTTTTTTCTCTGGATATTTAGTTTTACATCATTGGCTGCAGTATCCAGGTGAAGATTTTTTCTTATGTACATCCATGAAAATCAGGGACAGTTGAGAGGTAATGGTTGAAATGGAGCAATTAGAGTTTACAGTAAACCAGCTAGTACAACCAATCAGGGACGTCGGGAGGCATACGCACTGTACTGATTTCAGTACAACTTATTTAGAAGGGGGTAGCTTTTTAAATTTTTTTTTCGCGCTTTACTGCACGATGACGTCAGCTCATCAGGGCAGCCAGTCGGAATGGAGCTATGGAGCTCACCGCGCATGTATTTCCGGCCGTTTTCAAGCGGGAGGATGTTGGATGTTACACGAGCGGGAGGATTATTCAAGCATTATGTTGGAAGCGTTATGGACTTTATTAAGGATTCAAGCATGATGTTGGTCGAAGCGTTATGGATTTTATGTTGGATGTACACGAGCGGAAGGGCGTTATGGACTGTATATAGAAGGGTTGGTGAGTAATATGAAGAGTGTGTGTGTGTGTGTGTGTGTGTGTGTGTGTGTGTGTGTGTGTGTGTGTGTGTGTGTGTGTGTGTGTGTGTTTGTTTTAAGCGAGAGATGACATTGCTGTCCAGCATGGTCAGCTTAAGTGACGTTTTCTTCCCAGCAATAATCAAGTGACAGTGAATTACTAACTGATCATTACCTTTATCTGACTGGAAATTAAATTGCTAGATTGAACTACTTATACATTTATAGTACTGAAATGTATATACAAGTGTGGCACGCACATTTGTTAGCACTAGGACTTTTATGACAACATATAGTGTGAGACTGATAAAAAATGATGTGCTAAAAAAGTACAAGTTGTCCTAACCGTATACTTGTTTCTTTTCTATGAGGAATCGTGCAGTCCCATCAATCCCTAAGGTCAGCTTTGTAAAAGGTTAACATACTCTTTTCAATGTGGTATTAAGGGAGCGCTACATATTTTTGTGGTCAAGTAAGTGGCTGCACGTGGGGTATGTGGACCTTATTACTGTGCACGCGTTTAGTAGTCAGTGGACCACCGCCTTCCCGTGAGAGCCAGCTATGAGAAGTGCATGAAATGAGTAGCGCACCAGTGGCAGTTGCTGTCCGTGCTAGATGGATCACTTTCATTTCCGTTGATATTATCTAACACACAGAGGGCTCCCTCGTTTCCTCCTTGAGGCAGAATCTCCATGCTAAATTACAGATGATCATCTGTGTCTGTTTTGGATTATTTCTCTCTTTCTGTGTGGATTTGCGCCGGTAAATGCCAGGATTCTTCATCTTTAAAGTAACAAGGAGACAAACAGGGATTCCTACCAGTTGTGGATACTATAACAGGATATAGTGAACGTGCGTGGGGTTTCCTTTCATTGTGTGGGGTGCCTTTGACTCATTTTCTCCAAGATTTTCCAGGGGATGTGTAAGAAGATCTGGACTATGGGTGCTAATCACTCCCATAAAACTCCAGTGTTTGATGAGAATGATGACGGTAAGGAGCTGTCTAATGTCCCACGCTGTATACACATGCTCGACCCACATAGCTTAGTGTGTCAGTAATACCATGAGGCTGTCAGTGCCACTTCTCAGCTGCCCTGTGCCACAGGCTTAGCATCCCGACTTTCAGTTCTAGCATTTATTTGTACCCCCATCAATGTTATGATGTCTTCATTACAATTTAATTTAGGGACACCTAGGTCACTCTTAGGAAAGTTTGTAATTAACACCTTTTGTGCTGATGATAGATGCTCATTATTTGTGGATGAATTACTATGTGTAAAATAGTAAAGAGATCCTCCTTGTTAGGTGCTATGCTTTATGATCTGCATTGTAAGTGTTTATTTAAAACAAAATGTTCACAAGTTAAGAGACATGCCTCGAAGATTTCAAGTCTTCATGTTCAGGGAAGAAAAAGTTTGGTGCCTCACAGCTATAGGTTTTCTGGTTTGATTCTTGGCTGGGGTGCCTTCTGTGTGGAGTCTGCATCTTATCCCTGTGTTTGTGACATAGTAAAACAACTTTTTATTCTAGCAATAAATATATACTAACACAACCTTTTTTATAACAATTTTTTTAAGTTTATGACTATTTGAAATTTGTCCTTATTTTTGGGACTGTAATACCCTGTTATTGGTTTTGTCCAGGTTTTTTGTGCTAAGGTTGACAGCTATGGCAAGAACTGAATTCACTGAATATGTTTGAGGGCTGTATTCCCTCATTATTGGGTTTGTCCAGGTGTTTTGTGCTAAGAGGTTGACAGCTATGGTGAGAACTGAATTCATTAAATGATAGCCATTTAAGTTTCAGTCTTCCTCTCTTTCACAAAGCAGGTGATTTGGCATAGTGGTATATTGTTCTGACTATTTTGCACAGTGACCTTGGCAGTAAAATGTATGATTGTAACACAGCATTTTATTCTAGCAGCTTTCCAAGATTATACAAGCAATGTTTAATGTGTTCCTGTTTTTTGCCCTTTTGACCCACCCCAATAAATTTGGCTTTTTCCAGACTTCTTGTGCTGCGAAGTTGAGATGTAGTTGAGTATTGCGTAGATTTTACAAGGAGCTGAGAGATGCAGGGGAAGAGAAGTTTAGTGCTGATTATGCTAAGTCGGCTCACATTGCTAGTAGCACAAAATGTTGTGTACTTGCTTTTAATGTAGAAGGTTGTTGGTTCTACTCCCATAAGGGGTGAATGCTGCTGTACTGCAAGTTAAGACACTAACTATGAGCCTGTTATCAGTTTGCCATCCATTTCCTATTGCAATATTACTAGCTTATTATTAATGTAATTTAGGCAATTTATTCCTCAGGGGCATCAGACACTTTATTTTTCGGTGAAGTCATGAAATATATGATTGCTAGCAGCAACCTCTTCATTAGTTAGATTTATTTAACATGGAATTATTTAGATGACTTTTTTTTACTACTTCAGAGATTGTGCATATTATTTACTGATAATGGTGGACTGTAAAAGTTTGACTAGACTTTTATGATGGAAATGTTCTGAATTGGGCAGTTTTGTTTCATTGTTTACTGGAAAAATGTTCAAAGCAATAGGAAGGTATATCAAAGAGCACATGTATGTTTCATATGCAAGGGGCCTATGATTTAAAAGCAGCCCAGAATTAATTTTTATCTGCCACGGGTAAAATGTATTTTTCTTTGAATGTGGGTTTTAATGTTGTTTCAATGAATGTGAGTTTCAAGGGCAGAGAAGTTTTAATGCCAAGCTTGTTTAGCAGATGTCTTGGTGTTTGTGCTGTAAAATGCAAAATAAAACTTTCAAATGAAGTTCAAATCATCATAGAAGTAAGTCAGTATGCACATTAGTGTTTATGGTAAATGGAGTGAAATAGCAAAGTAATGGATCATTGGAATGGCTGCAGGGGGAGGCTCCATTCGACCATGGTTTTGTGAGGGGGAAGGGCAGCAAACTTAGACAGCCCCAGCTGAACTATACCTCCCAACTGTCCAGATTTTCAAAGAATGAATAGATTTTTTGCTTCTTATTTTTGGTTTGTTCCTCAATTCGTGGTTTTCTGGCAAATGATTTAGGAATTAAGTCACTAAATAATGACACACTAGTTTCAGACTTTATAACCTTCAGAAAAATGCATGCTAAAATAAGACATGTTCTATCAACTGTCCCAGTTTATACAAGAGCAATTTTTAGTACTGTTTATATGTTCCCTCAATATATTTGGCCTTGTCCAGATTTATTGCATTAACAGGTTGAGAGGTACATGCAAATAAATTGCTTTATAGAATTAGGCATAGCCAAACCTCAACTGTCCCTGATTTTGGCTCAAAATGTTACTCTTCCCCTAATGATCCCTCCACAAAATAGCAATTTTGGAAGAAAACATAGAGGGTTTACTTTACTTTTATAAATAACTGTAATGATCAGAGTTATACATTACTTTTATTTCAGAAATGCATGTAGATTCTCTAATTTTGTCAGCTGCTGTAAGTTAACTGTGCTCATATTAAAATGGTGTCCCTCCTTTGACAGGTTCCCAGCTGTATTGTCTGGCAATTTTATATTTTTGCATCACATTTTTGGTCCGTTTTTCATAAAATTGCAGTTTTCTGGCAAATTAGTGGCAAATTGTTAAAGACTGAAGTTTGAAAATAATGCAGACATTTCAGTTTCAGATTTCATACCTTTCAGAAAATTCGTACTGATGCAAGACCTACTAATATTCTATTATCTTTCTAAGTTTATAAGAGCAATATTTAAAAAAAAATATCCTTATTTTTGGGCCTTTTCCTCAGTTTTATTTATGAGTTTGTTGCTGTAAGAGGTTGAGAGGTGTTTTGTGTGTGTGTGTGTGTGTGTGTGTGTGTGTGTGTGTGTGTGTGTGTGTGTGTGTGTGTGTGTATGTGTGTGTGTGTGTGTGTGTGTGTGGTAGGTAGCATACCTCTCAACTGTCCACATTTTGCAGAATGTCCAGATTTTTGCCCCATATTTTTTGTCTGTTCCTCATAAATTTTGTGATTTTCTAGAAAATCATTGAAGGCTGAAGCTGCTAAATAATGACAGACATTTGAGCTTCAGACTTTATGTCCTTTAGAAAAATTCATACTAGCACAAATCCTGTTATTCTAGCAGCTTTCTAAGTTCACGAACATTATTTAATATCTGTCCCTGTTTATTTTGGGCTTTGTCCATATTTCTTGCACTAAGAGGTAGGTAGGGGTGTGTGTGTGAATGAAACATCCTAGTTAGTGGTAGCAGGTTGTTAGTAATTTACTCAAGCTCAAAACCTGTACCTTGTTTACAGAAAACAAAAGCATGAAGTCTCTACCCCAACTAACATGCTGCATTTTTCAAAGAACTGACATTTCAGGTTAATTTTCAATTCAAGGAACCGAGTTTGAATGAATTTATATTATATTACTGAAGAGGCATTACAGCGAATGCCTCTTCATTGACACTAAAAGAGTGAACCGTGAATTACAAGAATGGCCGTAGCTTGGCTGGGGAGGGGGGTAGCAGTTTGAGAGCTGTCAGTACAAATTTGAAAATCCTAGCTACACCCCTGCAACCAATAACTCTTGTAACTAAAGGGTGGAAAATACTGTTTGATGAAAAAAGAGCCTTTATTTTGAAGTATTTTAGGCTTGTGATTCCAGTTTAAAATGAAGCCTTGTTTCTTCTGGTGTAAGTGGTCCATCCCCCCGTCCCCCAGCACCCCAAGCTTGACAGGACATGTTGACTTGCTGCAGGGCACCAAAGTTATCAGCAGGTGCCAGTGTTCCAACTGGAAGTGCCTACCCAAAAGTGTCATTAATCCTTGCATGCCAGTGGCCACAGGGACTCTGCAGCACCTTTAGTCTCTGTCTTCCAGCCCTCGGGGTGTGCAAAAACTAAATAAATAAATAAAGTGCCCAAGAGTGATTGCAAGACCAGCCCCCCATTCCAAAATAAAATAAGCATTCCAATGACAGACATAGCTCTCAACCTCTTAGTGCAAGAAATCTGGACAAAGCCCAACATAATGGGGGGACAATGGCCTAGAAATAGGGACAGATTTTAAACATTGCTCTTTTAAATTTAGAAATGTATTAAAATAACAAGATTTGTGTAAGATACATTTTCTGAAGGATTTGAAGTCTGAAACTCAAATGTATGTAATTATTGCGTGACTTCAGTCTTGAAACCATGTCAGCATGCCTCTCAACCTGTTGGTGCAAGGAATCTGGACAAAGCCTAAAATAATGGGATTACAAAGGCACAAAGCTAAGAGGAGGTTTTAAACATTGTTCTTATAAATTTAGAAAGTTAATGGAATAACACAATCTGTAATAGCATGCATTTTCTGAAGGATTTTATTTCAGAAAATCAAGTGAATATGATTATTTAGGGATTTCAATCCTCAATGATTTACCAGGAAAAAAAACAAACAAATAGTATGAGGGACAGACCAAAATATGCGGTAAAAATCTGGACATTTTCCAAACATCTGGACAGCTGAAAGGTATGGGTAGCATTTTTCACAACTCACAATGCCCTTCCTTCAAACAAATGCATTAAACAATAAAAAGCATAGAAAAAAGTTAACGGTAGCTATGTTCAGCAAGGCTGTTGTGTTAGTAAGTACACAATTAAAGATTTTTAGCAGAAGAACTTCTGTTTATGAAGGCACTGTGAGATGGAGTGGACAGCAGAGAAAATATTGTGATGGATGTTTTTGACTGGTGTTGGGTAAAAAAAAAAAAGCAAAAGTGAAGAAGAGAGAGAAAAGCTAAAAGAGAATGCAACAGATCCAACAATTGAGAGTGATTGAGGAAAAACTGTTTGTGTTTCATAGCTGAAGTTCAAAGTCTGATACAAAGTTCAAATATAAATAAAACACTATTGTTCTTCTGTTTATTTTGTGTTTCATGATCATATTTTGTCTGTTCTTCAGTTTGTGTTTAAAAGTTGATATCCCACAATTCCATAAAAGTGGGTGGGGTTACATAAATATGTATGCAAATGTTATGTTAATCAGTGTGCCGATTTTTGGCCAGTTGTACCTATTTTTTATGGGACTTTGTCCAAATTTTTGATGTTTCCAGGTTGAGAGGTACAATTATGTGTGGCATTATTGACTGACTGTAATCCTCAGTGATTTACCAGAAAATCAAAAATTTTTGAGATTTGTGGCGAAAATAAGATGCAAATTCAAGAACGCTCTGTAAAATCAGGGAAGTATGATTGTGTGTGAGGGGTTGTCATGCTAATTGACTGTCTGCATGTGTGTGTGTGTGTGTGTGTGTGTGTGTGTGTGTGTGTGTGTGTGTGTGTGTATGAATGTCTGCATGTGTGTGTGAGAGTGAATGAGGGATTACCTGTGCCAATATGATGCATGGGCCACCAGTGGCACTGTAATAATTACACCTGATTCAGAGACATCCAGATTAGGCTATAATGAGGTATTCCACATAGCAGCTAGGCACATCTCTGAATTGCATTTTTCACTTTCACATAAACTGCAGTTTTTGGCCACTGCAGTTTACATGAGCATGGGAATCTTTTTCTAAGTAACAATCAAGAAATCACAGTGCAATATCTGTAGTAGTAATCTTGCTGTGTGTGCTTTGTGGCCCAGTCATGGCTGAAAAATATCTTCAGTTAGATTAGGTAACATACCCATCAACAAATCAAATAAATAAGTAAATGTTGCAATGTGTCTGAAACTAATGTCAGTCTATATACTTTTTAAGAGAGTAATGCTAAGATGTCATTCAAAGACTTGTTAAGTACCAAAGTGTATGTTCAGGTGTGTTAGTTTACTGTTCACTCATGAAATAGTCAACGTGCGACCTAATAATTTCTCTCACACTAAACTATTGTTCATTTCCTCTAGACTAAGGTTTAAACTATTGCTACATTTTATAATTCTTAAATATCAGACTTAAAAATCAGAATACTGCAGGCTGGCCATGAGACAAATTAAAAAAAACTGCTGTTGTTAGAAATGCAAAAGTAGAGCTAGGAGTAATGTTGTTTATAAGGTGTACCAGTCACCTCATCAGTGACCATTTCACTGAAGAAACCGAATAATCTGTTCTCTCATGCAGGGAATTGTGCCTCCTATGCCAGCTACTTATATCTTACTCTGAGGACACCTAACCTCAGACAAAGATATTAAAACTTTAAGTGAGCAAATTCATCACAAGGAAAAACTGGTCAGTCATTCTGAACTGAAAGCCTTCAGGACATCAGTCATCAGTGAGCCAACTGACTCCCATTTAAAGAGCATTTCTTGTTTGAATACTACTACAACTGCTGATGGACTATTATGCTGGTTAAGGCAATGACCTGTAAATGTACTGCCTCATGTTGACCTGTAGCTGACTACTACTACCTTTAGCTGCAATTTATTTGTAACTTTAGTCGCCTAGCTAGACCATAACTTCTGCATTCCTGGCAAACTAGATATTTTCTTTATTAAGACATACCAATTAGCAATGAGTAGAACATAATAATAGAACCTATCACATGCCATGATGTTACATCAGAATGAATATTGCTCCATACGCAGCCTGTCAAATAAAAGTAAAACCAATCATCTGTCTTAGAAAGAAGGTAGGTGATTCTCAAGATGATACACTTTTCTTTTAACAGTTTAAATTAGATCAAACATTGCAAATGGGCTGATATTTAATCTTTCCTGAGAGTAAATGGGTGACAAAAGCTCTGACAGAATCCATTCTTAGTCTTTATAGTGCTGTTAGATCGCAAAACATTGGAGCTATCAACTGTCGATAGGTAAATGGTAAAGAGGTTCCTTCAGGTTGGTTGTGGCTATGCACTTAGACATCAAGTACAGTACTCAGAATTTAATAGTGCTGTAATTGTATTTCTTTATTGTACTTTAAGGGTTTATGAAGTAGTTTATTTACCCTGTGCAGCACCAAACTGATATTAACTCTATTCTTCTAGGTATAACGACTGTCCTAACAATGTCCACCATCATCACAGGAGTCAATGCATCAATGCCAAGAGTGTCTTACATTAAAGCTGTGGACATCTACCTGTGGGTCAGTTTTGTGTTTGTTTTTCTTTCTGTTCTGGAATATGCAGCTGTCAACTACCTAACTACAGTGCAAGAGAGAAAAGAGAGAAAATTTCGAGACAAGGTGAGCTTGCAAGACAGGTGAAGACTCCAGTGTTAAACAGACAATCATAGCAACATAAAAGAATGAATGTAAAAATGCCTAACTTTCCTATCCATACAGCCAAGTCTAGGAAGTCATTTGCTTGTATAAGTGATTTGAGTTTTAAGGCTTTTGGGTATAAACTTATTATGAAGTCTGTAATTGTAACCCAAGTATAGTTGCCTTGCCTAAGCAAACAATTTGAAAGGGAGTGCAGTTTTGGTTTAAGTGTATCAACATTTGTGACATTTATTACTCCTTTATTTTTTCAATTTTAGCAACTAAATACATCCTACTGGACATCTCCCTATTTTCAAGGAAGACTCAATGTGGTATTAATATTGGCTAGAGGAAATATGGCTAAGACATGAAAATATTACCTGGAACTTTGCCACGATGTCAGGCATAGAGAGTTCTTTGGGGCTAAGGATTTATCAAAGGTCAGATTAATTCTTGAGCTTATTAAAATAAACAAAATATAACAAAAAGGCACAACAATGAAGAAGACACATATTAAAATTAAGCCAGTATTTGTGCAAATATTTAAAAAAAATCAGTAACCAAGTACCAAAGTTTAAGTTAGTTCAAAGAACTCTGATTTATAGACTTCCTAAAGCTAGCTGAGGTCATGGTTTGTCATTCCTTAAGCCGCTGTGATGATAGATTCCAAGGTGAAGTGCCAATAAGCAAAAGCCCTAGCACTAGATGTTTCAAACTCTATCCCTATAATAGCTGACAGAACCAGAGAAGCTAAACAAAGTACACATACAAACTAATAATGAATTAAGAGCTCCTTAAGATATTAGGGTCTATGTCATGCATGGCTAAAACATACCAACACCAAACCCCTGAATGCAGTCTAGGAATGTGTACACAGCCTGTGTAGACTTCACATCATAGTAGTGATATAGTGGTACCATGGTGCAGCAGTTACAGTGCATGACAGTGACACTGTGCTAAAACAGTGCACTGCTATTAGTGCACAGGTATGATACAGTGGTAACATTATGTACCAATTTCAAAGCACAGCAGTGATAATGATATTAGCATCAGTACTGGTGGTAAAATAGTGAACTGGTATCAGTGTACAGGTGTGATACAGTGGTAACATGGTGCACCAGTATCAGTGATGACAGTGATATAGTGGTAGTAATAGTGCACTGGTATCAGTGCACAGGTGTGATAAAGTGGTAAAATTGTGTACCAGTATTAAAGCACAGTAATGATATGATGTTAGCATGGTGTACCAGTACCAGTGCACAGGCATGACACCATGGTAACATGGTACACACATGTCATTACACAGCAGTGATATAATGGCAACACTGTGCACCCCTTTCAGTGTACAGGTGTAATATGATGGTAGCATGGTGCACCATTATCATTTTCTCAGGTGTAATATGATGGTAACATTGGGCTACACATTAGTGCACATCAGTGAGATGATGGTAACACGGTGCACCAGCAGCAGTGAGTGACAGTGATATAATGGTAACATGGTACACCAGTATATCTCTTTAAGCTTGAGTCATCCTGCATCCCTAATAATTGTCCAAATCATTGTCCTAATAGTGCAGAGTTCAACATTCATACTATCAGTTTGTCTGTCCAGTCACTGCATAAAGTTGGATAGCACTAGCAGATCCTATCTCTAAAACATTGATTGCATTTATCTGATATTTGTTTCACTAAGCTGTGCTAAGTTCACAGTCTGTGCAAAGGTGAAATGTTAGCTACACAGTCATGCCTACGTTCACAACATCTAGCTGAATGTGTCTATTCATGTACATATGCACCCCCCCACACACACACACACACACACACACACACACACACACACACACACACACACACACACACACACACACAATCACTGCACATGTATTTTAACCACTATCCTCAGAGTTACACTAGGGCACAGCCTGTCACAAAGTGTAGTCTGGCCATCATCCAGTGCACAATAATTGAATGACTCTCACCTAAGCTTTAGTCATGCAATAAAAAGAACTCCTTAATCTCTCACAAAGCCACTAGACAAGCCATACTAGATGCTCAGCGATGAAGTATTCTAAAGCCCTTTTTCTCCTTGGACCTTTCCCAGGTAGCAAATCAGTGACCAGTAAACAGCACCCTTTCCAGTCTTAATCTGCTATACAGTGTTTGCTTCATTCAGTAGGCCAATAGTTAGAATACATTTCCTGACCAGATATCAGCAGTGTCCCCTGAGTCTGTTCTTTGCAGCCAGCATTTGGATCAGCTGACAGTAGTCCATTGTCTCTCACAGTAGACCTCATTTAGGCAATAACGTACAGACAAGAGACTAATTAACATAGCTGTACAGTATTCTAGCTGTTTACAGTCTTTCTTTCTTTTACTGCATCTTAGCCAAACAATGTCCCTGCTATCCCATTATGTATGCACCCTCTTCCATAGCCCAACAGTATTTTTTACCTTGTACAATGAACATGTTAGACAAATACCTCATTCAACCAGATGTTAGCTAGGCAAGTAAACAGTACCCAGTTTTTAGCTGATTTTGGTCAATGATTCAGTGGGTCACACTACTGCAGTTCACTTCACCTTAGGCCTCATACTGTTAGCACACAAAACCTAACTTATTGTTTCCCAGACCTGTAGAACAGATGTTTAATTTGTTCAAAGGTTTACTACTGTGATGTCATTTTTTCAGACTGCTTAACTGAACACATTTGCCTTGCCTGATTCACTGTTGCAGTAGCTTCTGACTTTTACTTAGGTCAAATTTGTAACCATTATTCCAAAGTTCATCTTACTCTGAGAGTACCAGTAATCTCAATCATTTCCCATGAATCCACTGCTGCCAAGACTGCTCCCTGCTGCTGCTGCTCACATCATTAATCCATTTGTTCCTGCACTCCTTTTGTGAACCATACTTCACTTCCATGTATGGCCGCCCCACTCCAACCATATGTTTTTCCAAGATCCCAGGCTTAAGGGTCATGTGCAACTATTTTTTGCACATACCTGCTGTCTTTCTCATTCTCTTTCTTCTGGAATGGCAGTATGGCTTCCCATCCTGCAAATCCAGTTTACTGGACATTCTGTTTTTTTTTTTTCATTTTACATTTTTTTAAGGCACAGAAAATATGTATAGTGTTCAGTTAACAGGTAGAATGATATAAGTCATCAGACCTTGAAGAGTTTCTCTTCTCATGACAATCAGCTTCATTATGTATTTAGCAAACATGCCCTAGCTGAATGATTAGACATGCTCCATTCTCTAGCAACTTTATCATGTCATAAAATAAAGTCCAGTGCTAGTTTTTTCCCTAGCCTTTACAAGTTGATGTAATATTTCATTCAGTACCCAAGCACTCAGCTACCAGCACAGCTGTAAACCCTTCACAACAATCTGCATTAGCATAACCTGATTTGCTCTAACAGTCACCTCTCTAAACATATACGGAAGAGCAGCCCAGGAAAAGATTCATGTCATTCCATTCTCCATATCAATGAAGTTCACCTGCAAGGGACAACAAATGCACAAATAACTGCCTTTAGGTACAGAGCAAGCCTCCTTTCTGTGAAATGTGAAGTTCTAAAATAAAGATTATAACAGAATAATAAGAGATGCACACACACACACACACACACACACACACACACACACACACACACACACACACACACACATACACACACACACACACACACACACACTCTCTCTCTCTAGTCTCTCTCTCTTGAACAGATAACTGCAGAACCACTTTGTTGTTGTTTGTCTTTCAGCTTTTTCCCAGAAAGGGGTTGCCACAGCGGAACTCCAGTCCGCTAATAATTGGCAGTAGATTTTTATGAAACGCTGAGGTGCCAGCTCGATACCCAACCTTCAACAAAGGCACGCCCATTTACACACGCATATCTTTGGAATGCTACCCAACCACAGGGAGGACATGCAGACTCCACACAGAAGGCACTCCCAAGCCAAGCCGAGAATTGAACGGGAGAATCTCTTGCTGTGAGGTAACAACGCTACCGCTGTACCACCGCGGAATTAACTGCAGAACCACTAGAACCACTAATAAGAGTTATTATTAGTCACCTGGTTTAGTAAGTATACAGGATTGCTGTACTAGCTTTTGTTGGTTTGACAGATATGTTATAGAATATTAATTTAAGACAACTTTCTGTGGTTGGGGCACCCAGTGACTGCAGGGATCACCGCTGCCTACAGCCAGCTATTTAAACATGATGGTATATTGCCCTGCCTCTAATTTGTCAATATTGTATTGAAACTATTCATTATGTTAAGTATTCAAAAAAGCATCGTTACTGCCTACCTGACCTGAATAGTATCTGAAAAGGGGTTCCATTCATAATTTCAAAATACTGAAATCTCGAATTTCAGTATTTCAAAATTATAAAACCGGAGCCTTGACATCCCGAAACACCAGAAGCGTGAAATTCAAAATCCCAAAGTACGAAGATTTTGAAATAGGGCTTCTGGTGTTGCGGTGTGTGAATGGTTAGGTGTTAGTTCGGGTATGTATGTATGTATGTATGTGTAAGTGCATTGGTTAGGGGCTTTAGTGTATGTCAGTGTGTGTGTTGTGACTGTGATGTGTATGTGAGAGGGACTGTGAAATCTCTGGGTGTGAGTTACCTTTGTGTGTCTGATTGTGCGATCTCGGTGTTAGTATATATAAGTAGGGGGTGCCCCCCACATGTGGGTGCAGGGTGGGCTTCCCCCTGCTTATATGTGGTCTAATTTTGTCTGTGTGCTTGTATGGGGAAGTTGTGTGTATGTTTATGTGTGTGTTTTGTGTGTAGTGTAGGTTCGGGATTTTGAGTTTCGCGATTATGGGTTTTCAGGATTTGAAGGTTTCGGCTATGTAATTTCGAAATACTGAAATTCGGGATTTCAGTATTTCGAGATTTCATAGTGAACCCCTGAAAAGGGGATTTTGATCAGTCCAATAACTCAGCTGACAAATTAAATAAATGCACAAATTGCATAAATAAGCAGCAGTGCTTGTATTATGTTGTCAGAGCAAAGGGCTGATCCTTCCTATTCCATTTCCACCACATGCTTTCCTCTGCTGATAAATCCCGAGCAACACAAATTATGTAGATCAAATCTGTGCTTATCTGCTCAACTCTCAGAAGAGCAACAGCTGAAACCTCACACAAAAGTGCTCTGTAACTTGTACTTCTGTTCAGAGCAGCCCTCATACCATCATCATGTGATGCATAAATGACAGAAGAGAAGTCAGCTGATGTACCCAGATTATGGGTTTTCAGACACTGTTACATGGGTGGTCATAATAATAATAAAGAACTTGCATGCCAACTAAGCCATAATGGAAACATGGCAAATGGACTATTAAGGTGGCAATTATACTACTGTGAGATCTGTGATGATAAAGAAATAAAGAAATGAAAAAAGGCAGTGGAAAATAAACTATTTATAAGTGAGTTTACATGTATATCTCAGGTGCAGGTGAAAAACAAAACTAAATCTCAAATGTCAATATGAAAAACATAAGAGAGTGATGTCAAAAAGCCATTGGACATCTGAAAAGTAGAAATAAACTTAAGTGGGGCAATCTGAAAACAGTGGCATCCTTCAGTTCTTTCCATTAGTTCACAGGAACTCTATTTAAAATAAACACTACTATTTAGACTACAAATATTTGTGTATTCTTGAGGTCATGGATTAACCTTGGTAAGGCACTTATAATAGAGTTGTTGAAAAACGTTACAGCCTGTCATCTCTTTATGCTGTTCCCTGTGTAATCCAACATCGTATCATCGATATGGGTACATGTACACTCTGTTTTCTGTTTCAACAGCCTTAGTGGCAGATTATCACATGCATCATTTAGGTGAAAAAATAATGCCACACTCACATCCTACTACTATTTGTGATGTAGACACAGGGGATGTATACCAGTGTCATGAGTGATAAACCCTGCTGCTGTTTCTTTGGCATATGTTGTGTATCATCACTTTTGGATGTCTGTGCACTGACAGATGAAATACCAAGGTTTGAAGGCTGCCCTCCAGATGGTAAGTCTTGCTTTCCTGTACATCATACCACTGATTTAACCCTATACATTATGTGTAGCCAGGTCAGTGACATTTCTTTACATAACCTCTGTCTTAATTATGACTTCTGGGTAGGTGAGAGGTAGGGCAGAATACAGGTCTAGGCAGAATGCCATGCTTCTTAGCCAGTTCACTTCTCCATCCTGGCTGGTGTGTTTATATTAGAATGAAGACTTCTAGGTCTCAGCATACATTTTAATTACAAGCAGCATTACAATGATCTTGCCCTGCAACAAATTATCTCTTCTAGTAACATGATGCATCTTACCCTTTCATTTCTGCATTTTTGGAAATCTGTTCCTAGAGCATCATAATCTCTCAAGTTATTTTACTGAAATCCATACCTCTCAACTGTACCCAATTTTGCCTAATATTTTTTCCCTATCTCCCATAAAATGTTTGACTTTTTGATAAATGACTGAAGACTGCAGACATTTAATAATATCAGTCAGAGTTTTTTTACTACTTATTGTTTATAAAATGCAGCTTGATGCAAATCCTGTTGTTCTATTATCTTTTTAGAGTAATATGTAAAAACTGTCTCTGATTTTGGGCCTTCGCGTCCCCATTATTTTTGGCTTGTCCACCATTCTTAAGTGAAGAAATTGAAAGGTATGCAGACACCTACTTTATTATGCACTTAATTGGTTGGAATCTTTGATTCATGACATGCATCTTGTGTGTTAAGTTTGGAAAAGCTAACCATATGAAATATGAAACAACCCAAATGAATTACCTAGCAGCCTGACTAAATCTAACTCAACTTACCTAGCTATTCCTAGTGGTTACTCTCTCCTCTGTCTTTCCTCTGCCCACTCATATCATTCTTACTTTACGCCATTTTTTACCCTCAACCCACTATTAATATACTTGCTGTATATATTTTATATTTTTCTTATCTCCTCTAACACCCTACTATTTCTACCATCACAAATTTGCTCTGCTATATTTCATGTGTTACCATCTCTTAATAATGGCCTATTCTTGTAATATTTCTTGTTTATATTTGTTTTATATTTCTTGTAATATATCTTGTTATATTTCTTGTAATGTCATAATTTTGAGGATCCTTTCTTCCTGGGCCTTCACTGAAAATGGGCCAATGGCCCAGTTGGACTTTCCTGGTAAACATATGTAAAATAAAATAATAATAAATAATAAATAAATATCTGGGTTTGCAATCCTGAGTCCCAGAATGTGGACAATGAATGACTGAAAATCCGACAAGTCTGAGATTACCATTTCTCAGAATATTCCCTTTTAATCGAAGTAAGGTGACCTCAGAAAATAATTTTAAAGAACATCGGTATCCGATATTCATTCTTTTCCTGTGTTTTTTGCCTTTTTGCTGTATTTCAGGACTTGGAATTGCTAGTCCTGAGATTTCAATATGAAGCTTTTGGAAAGACATTGAGTAAAATATTATGGTAGGATAAGTACAGAGGAAGTTGCCAAAGTTACAACATCTGTGCACACTATAACTGAGCTGTACGTGTCCAGGTTACAACATATGTGCACACTGTAACTGAGCTATGAGTGCCCAGGTTAGATGTGTGCACACTGTAACTGAGCTATGAGTGCCCACGTTACAGCATGTGTGCACACTGTACCTGAGCTGTGAGTGCACAGGTTAAAACATATGTACACACTGTAACTGAGTGGTAAATTCCCAGGTTACAACATGAGTGCACACTGTAACTGAGCTGCAAGTGCCCAGGTTACAACAAGTGTGCACATGTGAGTGCCCAGATTACAACGTGTGCACACTGTAACTGAGCTGTGAGTGCCCAGGTTACATGTGTGCACACTGCAACTGAGCTGTGAGTGCCCAGGTTACAACATATGTGCACACTGTAACTGAGCTGTGAGTGCGCAGGTTACATGTGTGCACACTGTAACTGAGCTGTGAGTGCCCAGGTTACAGCATGTGTGCACACTGTACCTGAGATTTGAGTGCCCAGGTTACAACATATGTACACACTGTAACTGAGCTGCAAGTGCCCAGGTTACAACATGTGTGCACACTGTAACTGAGCTGTGAGTGCCCAGGTTACATGTGTGCACACTGTAACTGAGCTGTGAGTGCCCAGGTTACAATATGTGTGCACACTGAAACTGCGATGTGAGTGCCCAGGTTACAACATGTGTGCACATGTGAGTGCCCAGGTTACAACATGAGTGCACACTGTAACTGAGCTGCGAGTGCCCAGATTACATGTGTGCACACGTGAGTGCCCAGGTTATAACATGAGCGCACACTGTAACTGAGCTGTGAGTGCCCAGTTTACAACATGTGTGCACACGTGAGTGCCCAGGTTACATGTGATCACACTGTAACGGAGCTGTGACTGCCAGGATTACAGCATGTGTGCACACTGTAACTGAGCTGTGAGTGCCCAGGTTACAACATGTGTGCACATTGTAACTGAGCTGTGAGTGCCCAGGTTGCAGCATGTGTGCACACTGTAATTGAGCTGTGAGTGCCCAGGTTACAACATGTGTGCACAGTGTCACTGAGCTGTGAGTGCCCAGGTAACATGTGTGCACACTGTAACTGAGCTGTGAGTGCCCAGGTTACAACATGTGTGCACAGTGTCACTGAGCTGTGAGTGCCCAGGTAACGTGTGCACACTGTAACTGAGCTGTGAGTGGCTAGGTTACAACATGTGTGCACACTGTACCTGAGCTGTGAGTGCCCAGGTTGCAACATGTGTACATGCTGTAAATGAGCTATAAGTGCCCAGGTTACAACATGTGTGTAAACTGTAACTGAGCTATGAGTGGTTGTGACCCTGTGAATTTTAGATTAGTAAAGATATTTGCTGAGAGGTATAGAGTACAGTCTTTGATAGTAGCAGTCGATGAGCACCATGATAAGCACAGGTGTTTCTAGAAAGCCTGGCACTGTTTATCTACTTCTTCACAAAAGTTTGCTTTATTTGTTTAAAAACAAGCTGATTGAATTAAATCTTGCTAAAGTTGGAAAATGTCAGCACACCTGTGTGGTGATTACCTGTTCCGCCTCACATTTCTGTGATTCACCAGTTTGGTTCTTAATTGTAGTGTCTCCTGTGTGGATCCTCACTTTCTTCCTGGGTTTGTGTGAGTTTTCCCCAAGTACTGTTATTTTCTCAAACATCCCAAAATATGCTATAGCTAAATTAGTGATCGCCTAAATCAGCCATGTGACTACCTATATTTATCCTGTGATGTGTTGGTGCCCATCAAGATTACTTTTTTTCTTGTCCCCACTACATGCCAGGATAGGGTCAAGCTCCCTGTAAGCCTAAAATGGATCAAGCAGATAATCAAAGAATTGATTAATGAATTGATTGATTGATTGATTGATTGACTGATTGACTGATTGATTGATTGATTGATTGACTGATGATGAATGATTTTAGCAAACTGAAAGAGTAGTTTGCTGAGTTTCACCTGTAGCTACAATAAAAAAGGGAGACAGCATTTGAATCACATGCATTGCCTCTTAGGTTTAAATAACCTAAACTCAGGATGATTATAGGTTCATAGGTTGGCACTAGGCTATCAGCCCTAGGGCCTATACAAGCCTAGCCATAACAATTCCCTGGCTATTTCTTCCCACACTATTTACTTCCTGGACCCCTGCCTAGCAGGGCGACTGACGGGATCCCCTGGGTGAATTTCCTTTCTCTCATCCAATCATCAAGGTTCCTTTTGAAGAGGGCCAAAGAGGCGATCTGCTTGACATGTATGGGCAGTCTATTCCAGAGTCTGGGGAGTCTCTGCATCAGAAACCTATCCCTCCAGCATGTTTTGTTTATTGTGATGACAAGATTTGGATCCCTGGAGTGTGTGGCTCTGAGGGATTGGGATTTCTTTAAGTGTAGCATGTCCAACAGCTCTGGGTTTGACATGACCTTGTATGTTAAGCAGAGATTGCCTCTGAGTAGACGGTATGCAACAGAGTATAGCTAGAGTTTTTTAAAGCAGTCAGCATACAGCATCTGCTTTAGGCCTGTGATTCTTTTAGTGAGGTATTTCTGTGGCCTTTCCAGTTGTTGCAGGTGTCTTGAGAGGTACATACCAAATGGAGATTTGTATTCTATAATGGGTCTAATGAGGGATAAGTACAGTGGGCCAATGACCTCCTTTTTTCTGGATGAAAGCCCTTAGTGATGAGGTGTGCCACATAGAAGGATGTCCTGACTGTTGTGGCGATGTGATTATCGAAGGTGAGACTACTGTCCACCTGTGTCCCTAAGTCTCTTATCACACTTTTGGTGTTTAGTGTACTGCCACCTATGTGGTAATTCACGGGTACATGTTTTTCCCAAAGGGGATAACTATTAATTTCTTGGCATTGAGCTTAAGCCCATGGCTCTTGCACCAAGCATTTGTTTCTGTAAGACCCTTTTGTAGAGTATCCACATCATTTGGAGATTCAATAATTGCTCCCAGTTTGCAGTCATCTGCGAACTTTGTTAGCCAGAGTCCCTTAGTATTGGCCTGTACTTCAGAGAAGTAGATACCAAACAAGAGTGGTCCCAGGACTGAACCCTGAGGTACTCCACTTGTCACTTGTCTGGAGCTGGATTTGGAGTCAGCTACTTTTACAGTGTGGGTTCTGTCAGTAAGCAAGTTGGCAACCCATCAAGTGATGTTGGGATTAATGCCCAGCTTAGTAAGTTTATCTATGATTCCAGAGTGGGGGATGGTGTCAAAGGCCTTGGCGAGGTTCTGTGATATCACTTAGCAGCCAGGCTTCTTTGAGTGACAACAGTGACTGGTACTCTTATGTGTGATTATTAATATTTGACTATCAGGGTTTTGCTCCAAAAGATGGAGGTTGTGGTATCTCAAGAATTTCTCCTTTTTCTGCTTTCACTAAGATGTAGCAACCTTGGATATAAAAGTAGCCAAAAGCTATCCCATTGCTATGTGCTGTGAGTAATGGAGTGCAATGAGTGTCCTGATGTTAGCAGGACAAGTGGCAACCTAATAGATGAACAGATCTGGAAGTTGAAAGAGCAGCGGAAGGGTGGGTGAGAGACATGTGACTATGTCAGTGTACTCATCTGGGAAGGAGTGTTCTCATGGCTACTCCCCCTGTGGTGACCCATTGCTCCAGTGGAATGGCATAGGCTACTTGAGAATAGAAGTCATCCCACCAAAGCCACATGGTAGACCTTGCTGAGGCACGGTAGGGAGCAGACATCTCTCCATATCAGGGGTATAGGCAGTCTCTCCCCTCTGTGATGCTCACAACATAATGTTAGAAGCTAAGCAGAGTTTGGCTTGGTTAGCACTTGGATGCAAGACCGCCTGAGAATATCAGTTGATGCAGTTTTCTAATGCTGAATTTTAAAAATCATGTAGTGAATACCTTTTTAAATCTTTTACTAAACTTAATTAATTCTGTGTTCTGAATGGAGGCTGTGTTTTGTGATAAAATTTGAATTTGGTTTTTAAGTAACTGATTTTTTTTTTTTTTTTTTTTGACACTGATGAAGGGAGAAATCTCAAAAGTTTTGTAAGACTAAAAGTTTTTATTGGTGTTTCTGAGTCCAGAGTGCTTTCTGGATGCTCACAACATCAACATGGGGTGGGGTTAAGCAGCATCAATAAAACCCCTAATGTCTGCCAGGATTACAGCCTGGTAATCAGTTTTCACCTCATGGGGAGCAAATTGGCTGGAAACAGCTTTGAACCTCAGTAATGGGCCAATAGAGTATGAATAGCTGATGGTCAGCAGGCAGCAGGACATCAAAATATATAGAAATAAAACACCTACAGGAATACTGCTGTATCACATTAGCATGAACAGCCTTGCATGCCTATACTGCAAACAACATGCCACTTGGATGGGCAAGTGAAGTGGGCATACTCTTTCTGATGCAGCAATAGTGGAGTTCATAAGGCTGCCACGGGGTGGGGATAAGATAGTCCATAGGATCAGCAGACTGGTCTGCTCACTATCACCATATTCTTACATCTACTGCTCACTCTGATGGAGGACTGGGTGGGTCACTTAAATGCAGGAAAGGGAGCCAGTGGGTCAACCTTGTGGTTCACAAGAAAAAAAATATTGTAATGTATATTTTGTGGTGTACATAGGTTGTGGCTAAAAAGGCTCAGTATGGCTCAGCCTATCTGCTTGGTTAACAAAATTAATAACTAAGTGAATACATACATGCATACATACATAGCATACATGCATACATACATAAATGCCATTAAATTATATATCCTACCAATGACTGTCATTAAATATTTTAACCTGGCAGGTTTATGCAGCTATTCAAGAGATTCTTTCACATTATACCCTTGGCCCAAACCACTAATGCTACATTCATTTCTTGTACACATGCAATATAATGCTGATCATTCATAAAGCACAAAAAATAAGAGCTTATTTGAATCTCTTGAAAGCATTTATACATTGGTCATGTGGTAATGACTTATTTCCTATTATTTTAACAGAGTGGTGTGGTTGGAAAATTTTAAAAGAATTTGGAAAAGAGGAGTTGCACTGGGCTTAGTAAATTATGATGTACATGTATTGGGAGAAACCATAATATTCCAAGCAATGGGCCTTATCTCTTAAAAGGAGGGTACCCATAGTTCAGCACCACCTCTACATCTGCCACTGCTCCTTATTCACTTGACAATAGTTCTGTCAGACCATTTTGTACTTCTGCTTATATCCTTGTTTATGTAACATCCTCCAGCCATTCCCTATCTGCCTCCTAGAATCACTCTTCTCTTCATTCTCAGACATCCTGTGCTGCCTGAAGCCATTATATGTCATTTTAAAATGTCCACTCATGCAGCCGTTGAATATGCAGGTATGTATGTATGTACATATGTATGTAGTTTAATTACATTATGTGAAAGGTTACATCCTGCTGAGAAAACTTACACTGACCCTGTACTTGCAGCACATGACATTCTTAACATTTTATTCTAACAGTAGACCCCAGATAAATGATGTGATAAAAACACATATCTGATATACTGTGAAGTTACGTTCTTTTGTTTATCTACATTCTCAGAACATTATCATAAAACAGCTACACTCTTGGCATACCATCACCAGTTTATCTACACCCTTTGAATGTTATCAAGGCTACTAAGATTCCCCTAAACCTGACGTAGTTACTCCACTGGCTGAAAACTAAACTAAAATGTTCATATACACACAAAACATAGATGGTGATGCCCCTGCAAAATAGTCTGGCCAACTAAAACAACGCAGTATATACTTCATTTGACAAAAACTGAAAAACAAAAATAAAAATTTCAACATGAACTGCATTTCCCAATCATACAAATGTGAGAAAATCAATAATTTTACACACTGCACACACAAAATCCATATGCACACAGTCTCCCAAAACAACATTTCCTGCATAAATTATCAGCCTAGAAATTAAATCTGTTCTTCTTAGAGCAGGAAAAGAACTTTAAATAATAAACACATATATACATGCATGCATAAATAAACAAACAAACAAATAAATATATAAATAAAACCACTATCCACAACCAGCCAATCAAAATATAGCATTACTTACAAAATGGACACTATTCTAACTATCTAAACTAACTACATTGAACTAACTGAAAATATAAGTTGTTGTTCTTTCTGCTTTTCCCGGTTAGGGGTTGCCACAGCGGAACTCCGGTCCGCTAATGATTGGCAGTTGTTTTTTATTGTGTCAAGTTGCCAGCCTGACGCCCAACCTTCAACGAAGGCACACCCATTCAACGCAAGTCTTTTGAACCCCCACTCAACCGCGGGGAGGACATGCAGACTCTACACAGAAGGCACTTCCAACCCAAGCCAAGAATAGAACGGGAGAGCCTCTTGCTATGAGGCAACAACAGTACCGCTGCACCACCGCAGAAGTCTAACTGAAAATATAAGTAAACTTAACAAATCCTATGTAAGATGCCCAGAATTTCCATATAGAAGATTTTCAAAAAGATTAAGAGAAATTAGAGGAAAGAAAATACCTGCACAAGAAAAACTCTCAAAAGCTTCAGTTACAAATTTGTGTTCATTAATTTCAACAGATCCATGAAAAGCATTATATATTCCAAGAAACTTTGGGCCTTTTAGAAAGAGAAGGGACAGAGGAACTATGAAACTATAAAGAGCAAAACCCAGGAAGTTTTGAAAGATAGAAAAAAGAAAGATGAACATGGGAAAGAAAGAGTTATCTGATATGGTGCAATATTTATGCAAAGGAGAAAGCCAAACTAATCAATACAAAGAAGCAGCTCCAAAGATATTTGAAGAGAAATAAGGGCAAAGGCACAAAAATGTGGACATTTTCACGATTCAAAAAATAAGATCACAAAGGGGGAATGTAGAACAGATTAGTCAAGCAGAAGATAGAAGCTGAAGTTATGTAATACCTGTAAAGTAAAGGATTTAGTACACAAAGACTAGCACAGATTATGCCACAACATGATGGAACAATGAGTCCCCAAGGTAAGGAGAAACAGGTGGAGCAGGAGACATCTGAAGAAGAAATATGGACATGGGAAAGAAAAAGAAATTTCATATGGTGCAAAGGAGAAAGTAAAACTAATCAATATAAAAATGCAGCAGCAAACATATTTGAATAGAAATACAGGCAAAGGCATCTGGTTATTGAAAATTTTACAATACAAAAATAAGAAAACAAAGGTGGAAAGTAGAAAAGAGGATTAGCAGTGAAGACGTTAAAGAGATAGAAACTGAAGTTATGGATTACCTGTGAAGTGAAGGATTTAGTGTAGAAAATCCAACTTTGGTAAAATCTCAGCATGATAGAACAATGAGTCCTCAAATTAAGGAGAAACAGGTGGAATGGGAAGCAGCTGGTCATTTGCCACATGAAGATACTCTGGAGCCTTCAGCAGGAAACATGTACAAAAGTTTAGTTGGAATGGCAGAGCAAGAGAAGCAGCTGGAAACAATGGCAACTCTGCTGCAATCAATGTTTTGGTGTAATAGGCCAGTGAGTTCCCATTTGAAAGAACAATGGATGAAGAAGGTTGAAGTTGAAGAGTACATATCACAGGAAGATGTTCTGGAACTTTCTGTAGAATGCCCACAGGAAACAGAGAACAAAGAATGTGCCCTTGCTTTAAAAAAATGATCTAAGGAAAGAGTTGCTTGATTTAATAGAGATGGAAAATCATATTATGATCGATGAAAGAAATAGATTACAGAAAGTCAATAAGACCCAAAATGTTAGACGTCTGATAAAACAAATGAACAGAGTAATCAAGACTATTTACAGAAATTCATCTGATATAACAAAAGTAAATAAGATATATTACTGTGCAGCTAAATTAATAACAGATAATGTCTTGCCACAAAAACACGGAGCAATAAGGGAAAAGAAGGGAAAAAAATCAAATGCCATATGCCATTATGGAAGCATCAAATAGAAAAAAAAAAACTATAAAGAAATTAAAACAAGAAGTGTTTTTATTAGAAGATTATAGAAGAGGGAGCAGATCAACAAAAATACTTAGAAAGACAGACCTGATAAAAGCAATGTGCAGTATCAGAACTGACCAGGATCTATCATACACTATTGCAAATAATAAACTAAAGCTATCAGCACTGGTAGAAAAACTTAGAAGATATACAGATAACTATAAAGGAAAAGTATAAGCAATTCATTGATGTACCAAAAAGTTTTATAGAGAAAAAGGAGACAAAGCAAAAAGAAAAAAAGACAAAATAGACATATTTTGGAGAAATATCTATGAAGACCTTGTGGAACATAACAAAGATACTGAAAGGATAGAATAATTAAAGCAAACAGTAAGAAGTTGCCAGTCCTAGATGCAGTACCAACCTTATGGCTAAAAGTTTTAACATCTTTATATGAAGATTTAACCTTGGGTAAGAACTACTTATATGCACATCCCAAACAGACACCAACCTGGTAAACAACAGGAAAATGATACTCCTCAACAGTTCACCTGTAAGCCATTCTAAAAACTGTAGATCAATAACTTTCCTTCCAACAATCTATAATCATATGAAAAAAGGATCATTTGTATAAAGTCATAATGGAAATTATAAAAAAGGGGAAGAATCTAAGTACAGCATAGATAAATTACAAAAACATATTTGACAGCATCCCACATTCATATATAAAGGAGTGTTTACAGATGTGTAAGATGGGTCTATATTAGAACACCGAACGTTCAAAATTTCGAGTGTACTAATATCGACCCGTTTTCAGCGAACGCTGAAAATATCGAAGAAACAGAAAAACAAATTTTTTCCAAGGGAAAGAATTTGGTTGTCTGTTTCTGTTGCTTCGGTATTTTCAGCGCTGTGGTGGAAATTTATGGGTTGGGTTCAGGTAAGTGTGCGATTGTGTGGACATGAGGGTTAGGGCGGGTTAGGTGAGTTAGGGTTAGGGCTCGGGTGAGGTGACTGTGTGATAGTGATGGACCTTAGGGTTAGGGTTTGGGTTAAGGTAAGTGGAGAGTTAGTGGTGTATGTATAGTTTAATGTAAGGTTAGGTGTAAGAGTTTAGGTGTATGTGTGTGGACTGCTGTTTGTTTGGTGTGCTTGTGTTGTGTGTGTGTTTTGGAACAGTGAATTTTTTCCCTAGGAAAAAATTTGCTGTTCTGTATATTCGATGTTTTAAACTTTCGATTCATAGGGCTCGATATTAGAACATTCGAAATTTTGAATGTTCGGTGTTCTAATATAGACCCTTGTAAGATACATCCTACACTAATCAATCACATTACAGTGACTATGAAACAGTGGCAAGCTACTTTGCAATTAAACTGTGACAAACAGCAAATTATTATCCCAGGGATACAATTTCAAAAGGGAATATTCCAGGGTGATTCTTTGTCACCACTGTTGCTTTGTTTTGCTCTCAACTTAAAAGCTGTTTACTTAACAGATTAAGTCTTAGTTATAACTTGGCTCCTAAAAAACAAACTTGCTTAAAGACTTCTCATCTACTTTTTTTGGATGACTTAAAACTGAATAGTTCATCAGATGAATTGAAAGCACAACTACAAGTGGTTAAAACTTTCTCAGATGATACAAGAATGACATTCGGTTTTGATAAATGTGTGAAATTAACATTTAAAGCAGGAAAGTTGCAGTACCAAGAAAATATCAGTTTAGGACAGGTATGTGATATAAAGGAACTTGAGCTGGAATAAGTGTATAAATAGTTGGAAAGTGATGAAAGACTGACAATAAAACATGGACAAATATGAATAAAATCTCAGTAAGGAATACTTCAGAAGAATAAAACTAATATTGAAAATAGCCCTGACATCTAGGAATAAATGCCATGCTATAAACCAATTTTCTTTTCCTGTGCTAACTTACAGTTTTGGGGTGATTGACTGACCCCAAAGCGTACTGGATCAGATGGACAGAAAAATAAGAAAAATACTCCATGCTTATCAAATGGTATGAAAAAAAATCAGTGTATACCAAGATTATATAGTCCTTGTTCTGAAAGTGGTATGGGCCTCCTTAAAATTAATTACATGTATAGATCTGTGATTGCAGGATTGCATACATATCTGCTGGCCTCAACAGATCCAAACATAGTAAAAGTTTTAAAAAGACGAGGAAAGGAAGAAGTCTAAGATGATCTCTCTGCTTACATTAGTGGAAGCATTCAAGTGTCAAATAGGAAAGGAAATCAAACCAGAAGTAGACAGAAATCAGAGAGCAACTGAATGTGCCAAGAAACAAAAAAAAAAGAATATAAGGAGAAGGATCAGATGAGAAGGAAAGAAATGTGGAAAAGCCATAAATATATTACCAAGTATAGAAAACTCCTGCAAACAACCTCATGTTGGTCAAGACTTGATGCAGGAATGATTAAGGAGAGATGAATTTAAACCAAAAGATGAAAGGTTAATATTAGTAGCTAAAGATAGTGGACTACATACATGTTGGTTTGCAAAGTCCATTAAACATGTGGGAGAGAGACAAATGTAAGTTTTGAAAAACAGAACTGGAAACAGTTGCACACCTTGTTGCTGGTTGTGATATACTAATGGCAGAAGGACTGTATATTGGAAGGCATAATAATGTGGCAAGACTGTTGTATTGGGGATTGTACAAACACTACAATACTGAAGTAGCTGATAAGCATTGGACACATGAGCCACAAAGCACTGGAGAGAATGATGACATTTGTATCACTTGGGATCACCCATTACCAACAGTTCAGAAAACAGCTGTGAGAAAACCAGGAATATCACTCCATGAAAATAAGAAAAAACATAATTGATCATTGAAATTGCTACACCCAGTGATTGCAAGGTCTTACGTACAGAGAGAGACACAAAGTCATAAAATACCAGGATCTGCAGTCAGAAATAGGAGCAATATGGATGACAGATAACCAGACAGTTCCAATAGTAGTAGGAAAAATGGGTCTCATAGAAAAGAATTTACAGCCATCTTTAGATATGGTACTGATACATGTAACTCAGTATGAATTTGCCAAAGGAGTAAATTCTAGGCACATTGTAGGTGTTGCAAAGAACACTTTGGGCTAACATCTAAGGCTGAAACAAAACTAATTTCATGAACTTTAATTATACCCTGACTTAGGATTGGAGTCCATTCCTGGCATGGTATTAGAAACCCAAAATACTTAGAAAATTTAAACAGCAGTATTATGTATTGTTACTATTATGCAAGAAGCCAAGAATTTTCAGATAGAAGATATTCAAAAAAATTAAGAGAAAATTAAAGGAAAGAAAAATACTTGTATAAGAAAACTTGTCAAAAGCTTCCAGTCTCAATTTGTGTTCATTAATACAACAGATCTATGAAAAACATTACATAAAGAAAGAAACTTTGGACTGCTTGGAAAAAGAACAGAGGAAGTGCGAAAATATAAAGAACAAAACCCATAGATTTTTGAAAGATATAAAAAGAAACATGGATGTGGGAAAGAAAAAAATAAATCTGATATGGTGCAATATTTATGCAAGGGAGAAGGCCAAACTAGTCAATACAAAAATGCAGCTCCAAAGATATTTAAAAAGAAATATAGACAAAGGTACCCAGATATGAACAATTTCACAATACAAAAAATAAGATTACAAAGGGGAATGTAGAACAGAAGATTAGTAAAGCAGTAATTAAACAACTAGAAGCGGAAGTTATGGAATACCTGTGAAGTGAAGGATTTAGTTTAGAAAGCCTAACACAGGTTATGTCACAGCATGATGGAACAATACAGTCCTCAAATTAAAGAGAAATAGGTGGAGCAGGAGACATCCAAAGAAAAATATGGACATGGGAAAGAAAAAGAGATTTAATATGGTGAAATATTTATGCAAAGGAGAAAGAAAAAATAATCAATACAAAAAAGCAGGACCAAAGATATTTGAAGAGAAATTCAGGCAAAGGCAGATGGATATGGAACATTTCACAACAGAAAAATAAGAAAACAAAGGGAAAGCAGAAAATGGTATTAGCAATGGAGAAGGTAAAGCAATAGAAACTAAAGTTATGGCTTACCTGTGAAGCGAAAGATTTAGTGTAGAAAATCCAACTCAGGTAATGTCACAGCAAATTAGAACAATGAGTCCCCAAATTAAGGAAAAGCAGGTGGAATGAAAAGCTTATGATTACTTGCAACATGAAGATACTCTGCAGCCTTCAGCAAGAACCCAGTACAAAAGTTCAGTTGGAACTGCACACCAAAGGAAGCAGCTGCAAACAGTGGCAACTCTGACACAGTCAATGTTGAGGAGTGATGGGCCATTGAATTCCCATATGAAAGAGCCATGGATGATGCAGGATGCAGCTAAAGAGAATATGTCAACGGAAGAAGATTTAGAACTTTCTGTAGAACACCTGCAGGAAACACAGAACAAAGAATGTAACCTCATTTAGAAGAAAATGATCTAAGTGAAGAGTTGTTTGATTTAATAGAGATGGCTAGACATATTAAGACTGAGGAAAGAAATAGATTACAGCAAGCAAATAAGACGTAAAATGTTAAAAGCCTGATAAAATAGATGAACACAGTAATAAAGACTATTTACCGAAACTCATGTGATTATAACAAAAGTAAATAGGATATATTACTGTGCATCTAAATTAATAACAGTTAAATTCTTACTACAAAACACAGAGCAATAAAGGAAAGAAAGGGACAAATTCAAATATTATTGTGGAAGCATTGAAAGAATAAACTATAAAGCAATTAAGGCAAGAAGTGTCATTGTTAGAAGACTATACAAGAGGAAACAGATAAACAAAACTACTTTAATGCATGCATATCTGCTGACCTCTTCAAATCCAAACATAGCGAAAGTTTTAAATCATGAGGAGAGGAAGTCTAAGATGACCTCTCTGTTTAGTTTAGCAGAAGCATTCAGGTGGCAAGTGGGAATGGAAATCAAAACAGAAGTAGAGGAAAAATCAGACAGCAACTGAATGTGCCAAAAAACAAAAGAAAGAATATAAGGTGAAGGATCAGATCAGAAAGAAAAGAATATGGAAAAGACATGAATATAGTGGCAAGTATAGAGATCTCCTGGCACATTATATTGATTAGAATTTGATGCAGGAGTGGTTAAGGAGACATGCACTGAAACCAAAGGATGGAACGTTGATAATGACAGCCCAGAACAGTGGACTACATACACATTTTTACAAAGTCCATTGAACATGTGGGAGAAACAGTCAAATGCAGGCTCTGTATAAAAGAATTGGAAGGAGTCACACATCTTGTTGCTGGGTGTGGCACATTAATGACAGAGGACCTGTCTACTAAAAGGCATAAGAATGCGGCAAAACTGTTGCATTGGAGATTGTGCAAACACTACAATATTGAAGTAGCTGGGATGCATTGGAAAGGTGAGCCATGAAGCACTGGAGAGAATGTTGACGTTTACATCACCTGGAATAACCCATTGCCAACAGTTCAGAAAATAGTTGTGAGAAAAGCAGGTATAGTAGCCCAGGAAAAGAAGACAAAAATAGCATTGATCATTGAAATTGCTTACAGTGTCTTATGTACAGAGAGACACTAAGTCATAAAATACTAGTATTTGCAGGCAAAAATGGGAGCAGTGTGGAAGATAGATACCCAGACAGTTCCAATAGTAGTAGGAAAAATGGGTCTCATAGAAAAGAATTGGCAGCCATATTTAGATATTCTACCAATACATGTAACTCTATATGAATTGCAGGAGGAATCATTTCTGGTCACATTGCAAGTGCTGTAAACAGCACTTTTGGCTAACATCAAAGACTGAAACAATACTAATGTCATGAACTTTAATCATACTCTGACTTACGAATGCACAATCACAAAGAAGGGACAAAAAAATCTGAAAAACCAAGAAATCACTGCCAGAGCCTACTTAAAAAACATACCAACAGTGATTTCCTTTGGAAAACAGTAATCACTTCTGTTCCCCAATATTTTGTCATTTGGACACTTGACATACCACTCAACTGTCCAGATTTTCTCAGAATGTCCAGATTTGTGCCTCATATTTTTAATATGTTCCTCATAAAATTTGTGGTTTTCTGGCAAATCACTGAGAGTTGAAGTCAATCATAATAACACACATTTAAGTTTCAGACTTCATATTCTTCAGAAATGCGTATTTCAGGAAAACCTGTTATTCTAACAAATCCCTAAGTTTAAAAGAGTAGTAATTATAATTTGCCCCTTAGTTTGAGCCTTTGTACCACCATTATTTTTGACTTTGCCCAGATTTCTTGTGCTTAGATGCTGAGAGTTTGACCTTGACAACCTGTAGATACACAATCCAAATCATATCTGTATACAAAATGTAACTTCACACAGTGTGCACTCAGAATACACAGGCAAAATTACCTTTGGTGGAGAGAATGCTTGTGAATCTCAGGAAATGTAACTAAACTATAATGCTAATAATTCCTAACATAACATTCATTACACTGCATGAAAAAATAAGCTGATGGCATAAAAAAGATTGAAAAGAAGCTCAGACTTAAATGACAATAATAATAAAAAAAAATCGAATTGCCCCAGAACTACAGTAGAAAACACCCATGAGACACTTCATTTATAAAAGGTTACAGTAGCTGCCTAAAGCACAAATCAAGTAGAACTTTTAGTTAGTTTCTGTAGCCCAATGAAATCAATGCAAATGAGTAATTCAAATCTAAAAGAAACAGTGAAAGAACAGGTGAATGGAATATCTGCTATAATAAATACAGTGTCTTGTACTGTAGCATTAGGAAACTATGAGTAGCAAAACCTAAAATATATATTTTTGACACCTACTCTCATACATTCTGTATTGTTATTTATGAAAAAAATTTCAAAAGGTTCATAATGCCTGAAAAAAATAAGCAACATTCAAAAATTTAGTGGCATTATATGAAACATGACATCATAAAGGATAAAACTACCACTGATAATTTAAGTGTGGCATATGTAGCCATGGAGATATTTGGTGCCCTTATTTACAATAAACATATTTTATATTCTTTTCCTTGATATTTCAGAAAGCAGTCAGCATAAAAATACATAAAAATCACATGAAAAGTCGCATTAGGATAGACAAACAGATACTGGGTTCTACTTTAAAACACTGAAATCCCAAATGCTCAAATCTCATAAACTTGAAAACACACAGACCTGCATTTGCATGGGGGGAGACAAGTCCCCCACATCCCTCGCTACTTATATATTCTAACTCCAAGACATGGGGAAAGGACCAATACCTCAATCCCTGCTGTGTCACAATCCACACAGTCCAGGTCCCAGAAAAAAAAACACTGTTCTGTTTCACTGTGGTGGTTTGGTCTTGCGAGATTTAAGCATTTGGGCTCAAACTCATAAGATTCAAGCATTTGGGCTTTCAAGGTTTTAAAGCAAAACAATAGATACTGACATTTTATGTGTACTGTTCAAGGTTTTGTTTATCTGCAGTGTAGTCTGTAAGACTACAGAGAAACATATCCATACTTTCCATATTTCATTAATATTTAAAAACAGTCTTACAAGAAATTGCACGGGACCAAGTGAAATGTAATATTGTTATGTGCAAAACTGTCTCTGACACATTGATATTAGCATGCATACATTTTGAGGTACTGAATGTTGGTGAAATTAACAGAAAATGGAAATTTGTGATCTTGGTTTGCCAGAAAATGTAAGCAAAATAATTGTTGATCTTTACAGAGATTGTTTTATATTGTACAGCTCTTGTTAGTTATGCATTTATATACAGCTTATGAGAACGTGAAGTTTACTGTGCAGTTATAATGCTTTACTGGTGCCTGCAAATGCACAAAATATACTATTAACAGCAAGCAAGATATAAGGGTTGTAGATTTTCTGCAATTGCTATAGACTGAATGAGTGAATTAGTTAAACCTGTCAACAAACACCTGCTTCCTATCCTAGATTCCTGAACACCCATAGTGCAATAATAAGCCTGTCTTTCCAGCATTTATTATATTACCTTAGTTTGCAGGAAAGCTACACATTTTCACCAGTTTTTCACCATTTGCAGAATTAGATTGTGTAAATTATCATAGCTCACACATGTCATGACCAGATAACACCTCTGGAAAGGTTACAGTGCACAGTGCAGGTCAGGGATTCCTTCTAATTGATAAATGTCAAGTCAGCTGCAGCAGCTGGAAAGGCCACAGAAGTACCTCACAAAGAGGATTACTGGCCTCAAACAAATGCCCTACACTGACCGCCTCAAAAAACTCCAGCTTTACTCCGTAGCATATCGCCTACTCCGAGGTGATCTCTGCCTAACATATAAAGCTACTTCAAACCCAGAACTGTTGGACATGCTACACCTAAAGAAATCCCAATCCCTCCGAGCTACACACTCTAGGGACCTAAATCTTGTCACCACAATAAACAGAACATGCTGGAGGGATAGATTCCTGTCCCAGAAACTTCCCATACTCTGGAACAGGCTACCCATCTATGTCAAGCAAAGTTCTTCATTAGCACTCTTCAAGAAAAATCTTGATGAGTGGATGGGAAATAGGAAATACACCCCAGGGATCACTTCTGTGTCTCTGCTCGACAGTGGCACAGGAAAATAACTTTCTTGGGTGACGTAAGCCAGGGAACCTTGTTGGCTAGGCTTGCATAGGCCCTTGGGCCGATAGCCTAGTACCTACCTATGAACCTATGAACCTATGAACCTATGAACAACATAATCCAGGAGATGGGTGTATGACAAACAGGCATTCTTGTGAACAGTACTAAGTATGGATGAATTCTTGGTTCATTCTGATACTCTGCTCAGGTAAGCCATTTCCTACCAGGATAGTAAGCATATCTAGCTGTTACAACAACCATATATATTCCCTTTTATTCCTCTAAATAACATCCACAAGCAAACCAAAACTACATTTAGGAATAGGATGGCAAGATGGCTCATTTGCACATTTGCCAATGAGGGATGCAGAAGTTTATTTACAATCATTGCACAAGCACTACAAATAAATATCTGACTAGTGCCCTAAATATATTAGTCTGCCATCTGTTTTGAGAACACTTTAGTCTTTGCAATCTAGAAATCTCTTAATTCTTCTTAACATAGTTTTAATGTCACCCTTCCCACTTCCTGATGTTCTCATTGATATAAACCCCCCTGCACACATATAGATAACAAGAAATGAATTATTTTTTCTTCTGATTGCTTAGCCTGTAATTGCCCAAGTTGACTGTTTCTGTAAGTTAGTTTTCATGATCATTAGTAATGAACTGTCACACTATAACTTTGTCCAGCAGCATTTTTATATCCTTCCCATCCTGTAAAAAAAATCAGAATTCAGGACATCCAAGAAGACATATGATTGATCACACTCATCTGCCCTGCCCCCAAGTTATTTTTCATTCCATCATATTGTAGGTCATTTTTTATGTTCATTGAAATTTTGAGGACTGTAACTGTAATCCATGGAACAGAGTCACTAAACTGTGAATCGGGAGAGCATAGCCTAAGTGTGAGCTGTGGTGATCTCAGAATAAGTATATGTAAGCAGCAGGAGTAGGAAGGGCAGATTCCTGCATCTGTCTATAGACAGGGTTCAAAAACCTATTAAAAGTGTAAATGGGAGTTTTAGAAATGTCAGTCACTGAAAAACCCTTAATATTTGTGACCAGCCTCAGGTGATAGTCATTACTCTAGACTTACTGTCATTACTCACTCTTGTCTACAGTGGGACTGACTACTCTGTGTCAGTAACTCCTGATTCATGGGGGTCAATGAATTATGGGTAAATGCAGTAAGTCCTACTCTCTGCTTACTATTGTTTCATTAATCTTATTCAATTGTTATTTATTATTATCATTACTTTATTCTTACAGTGCCTCCAGTTATGTGTTTGGGTATGGTAAACACCAACTGTTGGACAGCACAAAGTTTGACTTCTAGACAGCTACAGTGTACCTTTTTACCTTGCTTAATCTTCAGGGTTCTACTGTAGCATGTCTTTATAGTTTGGATGAAAGGCTGTCTTCTCACAGAGTCACACATAACTGGCAAAAGAAGTGATGAACTCATTTCTTGGTTAATGATTCTCTTTTCCTAACCTACAGCACAAATCCCTTTTCTATCCTCTCCCTTTGTCAGATGAACATTGTTAGTTGTTCATATAAAAGTTGTAATGCATCAGAGCAAATGCCCTTAGAAGACACATATACTATTAGTGGTCCATCTGTCTGTCCTGATGGAGATGTGAGAACAGCTTCTCAACATTTGCTACTTGCATTTGTGACATACTTGATCTGGGCCTACTTCCAACCCTAAACTATGGCCATGTTCATTCCATAGACCAAGAGGGATTCTATGGTTGTGCCATGGGCAGCAGTTTCACCTATGAGATTACATATTATAGTATATGTCATTTCACTCTCTACTGAACTTACCTCTACATTCTGAAACATTCCCTTACCTTTGTGCAGTGATATGCTCCTAACTTCTAGAAATGTTTGCCTGTACTTTATTTTCTGAGGATGTAAATCTTACAGTTCTGAACAGTGAGAACTAACAAGGATTTTTTTTTATCCATTAACAGCTTCCTTGTACATGTGGATTGCCTCAGCCACGGCCAATGATGATAGATGGCAGCTACAGTGACGGTGAGGTCAACAACCTGGGCCAGTACATCGCCTCAGAAAATGGCGAGAAACAAGACAGAATGCTAGTTCATCTGGCCCTTACTGAAGAACGAAACTCTGGTCGCAGGAAAAGCAGATTTGGATATGTCAGCAAGAAGATTGACACACATGCGATTGACAAGTACTCCAGACTGATATTTCCTGCAGCATACATACTTTTTAACCTTATATACTGGTCAATATTTTCATAGATGCTAACATGAGTATCATATGTACCAAAATAATTTGTTTCCATGTGAGGTGAAAGAGTCTTATGTGAAGCTGGTTTTAGTAATATCCATTTGCATTAAATGGCAAAATGTCCAGTGCTGCATTCTTCCCTCTTTAGTGTCTTCCCATGACTGCAATAACAAGCAAACCATAAACTACATATGTTACTCTGCACACTTTGTATCCAACTGGCAAATGGATAATTATGACAGTATGTGTGATTTATTTATATTACTGTTCACAGTGTTTTTTACCCCCCTGTATCCATTGAGACAGCTGGAATGCTAAAAACTTTGGCAACATATTCATATGAAAGTTGGATGGGAGCACATCAAATTGAACTGTTCATCATTTGTAGGCTTTTGAATGCTACTGTATTTATTAGATGATGCAATTTTTATATAAAAACATTTTTAGTAATTATTTTACTGATTTATTTATTCAACACTCTTAAACAAGAGGCACAACGGGTATTAGTTGCTTTAGAATATTCTGTTGCATGAAGTGATAATACAATACAAAATAAACATTGAAATAAATCAAAGCACATCATGTAAACAACTAACTTATCAGGCATCTGCACACAAGACACTTATTGCAGGACTATTGTGAAGCAATCCAACACTCATGAAGCACAAAACGATCATAGCATAGGAAGCCTTAGGGCAAGTAGTCCTTCTTTAAAAGTAAGTCTAGTAATGTTATGGTGAGGAATACCTAGGCTGTTTCTAGCTACTGTACAATACTGGAATCCATATCAAACCCATGTGATATGATGCTTGGAGAAAACATTTTAAAACTGGCATGGAAGTAGTTGTTCCAATAAGGCAAAGTTTGCATTTGTTGTCCTTGATCACCATGTCATTGCATGGTTTGTGTCATATGATCATTGTGTCACTGCATGGTTTGTGTCATATCTGCACCACAGAGCTGGTAATAAACCTGTTGCATAGGTTCATAAGTTTATGCTACATTTACGGCTACATAGCTATCGTGAAGTGTAGCCATATCACTGTTGTAATGATAAGGATAAACTAAATCCTTCCAGACAGGAAATCATTAACATTAATGTCAGGCATGAATTTATAGTTTTCCATTGAGCTGTCAAAGTTTGCATTAAAGGTTTTCAGGGAGGTATTCTGCTTGATATGCAGAGACAATCTACCCTAAATGTGGGGGGTTACATTGGGTAAGAATTATATCACACCAGCAAGTGTTGATGAGCATACCGTGGTGGTTTATGTCTTTGGAGCAGTTATTAATTGAGCTGTTTGAGCTACAAAAGTACAGTAGGTCAAAAAGTAAGGAGTTTTTCTTAGTATGAAGCACTAGGAAAAAGTCATTTCAAAAGGGCCTCTAAAACTGAGTAGAAGGATAGAAATTGTCATATGCCAGGGCAGTTTAAGTAGCTTAAACCCAGAGATTTTTCTAGTTAGATGTCTCTGGGGTATTTCATGTTTTACAAGGTGCTTAAAGAGGTGCATTCCAAACTGGGCATCACATTCAATAACATTTCTGATTAGGGAAAAGTAAAGGGAGCAAAGACATCCTTAGACATACAAAGAGATGCCTTGACAGATACGCTGTCCAAAGTAAAAAGCATTCTTACCTCAGCTGAGACATGGTTGGTGAAAGAGAGCTCATTGTCAATGTGGAAATCCAGATTTTTACTAGTGGGATCTGTTTTAAGAGGAACCCCAACAATATGGTACCAGGAAGGGATAGGGGTCTTAGAGAAAGTAATCATGTTATAAGTGTCAGCTGTTAGGGTAAGCGCATGATTAGTGAACCCAGTTCAGGTCTGATCTAGGCCTTGATGGAGATTTTGGGTGTCACAAGATGAGGTGACAACGGTATCCAATTTGCAGATGTCTGCAGACGGTTCTAGGACTACTGAACAAAAGTTCAATAGTCCGAACCCACAATAACCGAACGCACTTTAACTAAAGCGCTTTCACTGAAAAAGTGCTTTCGTTAAAATGTGGTAAAAAAAAACAAACAAATAATAAATCTTCTTTTATGCAGGGGGCAAGCCCCCCTGCACCACCTGTGTTGGGTGCTGTGCCCCCCACACACCCCTACTTTTATATTCTCACTCAGGTCGCACTACAGTGGGGAAAAGGGAATTCTCCCTTAACCGCATCGCAGTGCGACTGGCACAACCAGTATACTTAACCGAAAGTGCTGCTTCGGTGAACAGCACTTTCGGTTATGTATGTTCGGTGATTTCTGCTTCGGCAAAAAGTACTGTCTGGGATCTGTACAGATCCCCTGCAGACTTGGTTATGCAGAGAGCATGGATGCTTGATATTTTTTTTTTTTTTTTTTTTTACCAGTGGTAGGATGCCACTAATAATGATTCTATGGCTAGAAAATATACCCCCTACTTAGATTACCAGAATTTAGTCCATAAGCCAATTAGCTATCTATTGGGCATTGTAAATGCTAGCAGTGAGTCTAGACAGTTTGCTTATGGTGCCAGTGTAGTTAATGGCATCAAAGGCTTTAGCAAGATTGAGGCAAGCAGTATGGACAGTCTGGCCTTTGTCTAAAGCTTCTGTGACCTCATTAAAAAAACATCCCAGTGGAGAAGACATGACCTGCCACTAACAAATCCAGACTGACTGAGGTTAAGAGTCTGGAGGTCAATTATGCTGTTGTTAACTAGTGAAGTGATAATGTTCTCTATAGCTTTACAGATAGCATGCTAGTGAGACTGATAGGGCCATAGTTGCTGGAGTATGTTGTGTAGGTATCCTCATGGAGAGAGCAACTGCAGCTGTTCTCCAAGATTCAGGAATATATTCTGTAAAAGACTGAGGTTAAATACATTTAAGAGAGTACAGGATGGTGTTTGATAGCCTAGAATATTGTCGTGACTCAAAGAATTTTGTAAAGAGCAGAAGCAACTTAATCAAGGATAATATGAGGTGGCACATTTGAGGGAACTGGGGGATGGGGCATGTGAGAGGTGCGAAGTTATAATTTCTGGATCAGTGTGAGATGCACCATTGGACATAAGATTAGAGTAGAACTGGGTATTACTCCTGAGTTTCCTGCTGCAGTTGAGGAAGGCCTCGTGGTTGTCCTGAATACTGAACTCTGTTCTAAGTTCATAACAGGATTTGCACTCTCTAATTGTATGCCTGAAGATATTGTTAAATACTTTTAAGTTGTCCTTGTAGTGTGGGAGTAGATTTTGTTTACAAAAAGAGCTATGAACTATTTGTTTTTGCTATAAAGACAATTTGTATGGCATTCCACAGCATCTGATTATTTCTGAATTTATTATTGTTCTTGTGGTATATAGGGATAACTAATATCTGCTCATGAGGGAGTAGAACCAAAGGAGTATGTCCAGGAAAGGGTGGAATCATGAACAGCTTTATGCAATGAAATATGCCAGCTGTTCTTGTCCAGGATATCTGTAAGTACAAATAAGTTGGATTTAGACTAATCCCAAAATACTGTGTTGTTATATAGGTAAGAAGGCTTATAATAAGGGTGAATGTTAGAGCTAGGTGATCAGGTTTTGCAAGGGAGGTAGTAACAAGTCAAGTAAAACAGGAGCGGGGACACTTTGTAATGATAAGGACAAAGAGAGTAATATTCATGTTGAGGGTAACTGCAACATGTACTAGGGAGTCATATTACCAAAGCCAAGAAATCTCTGGACATATTTATTGGAGCCTGTATATAAGTTTACCAGTTGACAGAGAGGTAATGAATGACTCCCATAACAGTGGTATTAGGTCTGACGGGTGGCTTATCAAACCTATTTATGTTATCAGTATACTCTTCAGAGGGCAAGGATGGAGGCATATAGTTAACAACGATGTGTGAGGCAATTTTGTTGGGATACACTATGACCTCTAAGAATTCCTTACACTTATAATACAATAGCTGCCGTGAGACTGGAGGGTGCTCATTAAATATGAATATCCATCTACAGTTTCCACTAGTCATGAGTGTGTGTGGTAGGAAAAATGCTCAAGTAAGGAGGAAGAGCTATTGTTCTGAAAGTCCTAGAGGAAAGCAGCAACTGCACAAAATAGATATCTTAAAAGGCGAGAAAGGCCTGGATCTCTGATATTGTATCGTTTAAGCTTCTAGCATTGAATAGAGCAACCCGAGCACTGTTTGAACTGGAATTTAATATTTGGGTGTGCTCATGACTTGAAGATTGCACTACAGAGGAAACAAATATTCTAGTTGATATGCAAAAAAATGTGATATGAGAGGTACAGGCCATCTCTGGCAATGCAAAATGGTCTATTGACCACCTATTTCCAAGAAGACGCACACTGGATTCATATGCAATGATAGAAGTTAACAAGTTAATTATTGCAACTAATTATTTTTTTTATTTTTGAAGCTAGGCTTCATTCTTGGTGAGGGAGGGAGGAATACTGCTCAGCACAAGTGGTATGCCCTCCTCAGCAACATAGATTTCAAATCAGGTGCATCTCAATACATTTCTCTTTGTAAAAAAACTAAGTTCATTTATTCAATACCACATGGCTGGCAATGAGGTCATACTAATAGTAAGGATGATAAAGGATCCTTAGGGCTCTTGGCAGGAACTCACTCCTTAGCTAGTCTGGTAAGTTGTATGCCAGTATGTCTTACAAGGAAATCACCTATAAGAAGGAGCTGAGGGCTAGAAGATGGTCAGTGGTGAGTGTCTGTATTAATATGTGAGGATGGAGGCCTAACAGTGTCTCCAGATGTCTAAGATCTAGTACTTGGATGTTTGCATGGCATAAGGATTTGTTGAAGACTTCAGCATAGGATGATGTAGCTGTGTGAGACCATTTACTGACAGTGGCGAGAGCAGAAAGTTGTACCTACACACCAGGTAAATAGAGGTACTTCTCACAGGTATGGTGGAAGAATCTAGGATTATTGGATTGTCAGTAAACCTGAATCAGTTCCCACAATGCCTCGGAATGTCTAGTAGCAGCAGGCTGGTAAAGTGGGATCAGCTTGCACTCCATGGCTATAGATATTTAATATATTTAGTTTTATATGGGTCCTGAAAAATGCAAAAATTGCTACAAGTTAAATTATACTTAGACAATTCCTGACTGAAATTCAAGAAGGTGCAGGAATTTCTGTCAGCGGAGTTAAGTAGGAAGAGCTAGAGGGTTTGAAGGTAAGGGTATAAAGCAGTAGTGGCAGAGGTACCTAATTACTGAAATAAGAGTTAAGGTTGGTCTGGTGATTGTTTATGAAGGGGGCTAAGTTTGAATGTTGGGGCAATAGTGGCACTGGTAGGAACTGGTTTGGATTATAAATTGGGGTATCAAAAATATAGGGCAGATTAAGGTAATAGCTAGAGAGCGTTAACAAATTAACTAATGCTAAATGTGAGCAATCCAGCAATCCTGCTGCTTTCTATTACAGCAATAATGTAAAAGCAGAGAACTGGCTGCACAAAAAATGTTTACAAGTAAAAAATAATTTGGTACCAAGCAAATTCTGACAGTTAAAGAGATTTAATAGACAAGGCAGCTTGCAATTATCTAACAGCAACAACAGACTGATAGAAAAACAGTCTATGTACAAAACGGTGTGCTAGCAGAACATTCCAACCAAACAGTGAATAGTAGTTAAACAGCAGATAATTTAGTAAGATTAAAAAATGTGCATAAAAACAGTGCTTAGGAGAGAGCAGTAAAATGCAAAATACAGTACAGTAATTGCAAACAGTGGAAAAGAAAATCAATTTAACAGAAGACAATAATTCAATAGCAGGTAATAATTCATCAGTGATACTGTTAAGAAGACAGAATAACAAAATAGCAGTTAACTGCTATTAGTAAAAAAGCAAAATCTGTACCAGACAACAGTACAACTGTAGGCATCTCAGCAAGAAATTATATAACTGCAAGGGAGCAAAATAAATAGCAGTCAAGAAAGTAGGATCAGAAAACTCCAAGCATTACAACAGTGATGTATAATACTAAAAGTAGATAGTGCAGCAATGACTGATATATATGTACAAAGAAATTAATTAACCCCAATAGTAAAAGGTGTTAGTTACTTACAGAAAACAGGAATAACTCATTTATATATCTTAGGTCCTAGAATGCGAACACAAGTTACATCAGCTTGCTGTAACCAACCAATGGCATTGAAATGTACTAAAGTTTAAACCTACAACTCCCTCCCTAACTCTACAATGTATTCCCTAATCATAATGTTAAACTCCTCGTATCCCTAACTCTAATGTGAAAACTTCATACCTAAAACCCAGCCCTAACTCTCAAACTCCAACCCTAACCCTCTTTCTAAAATCCCTTACCTAACCGAAAAATTCTTGCCCTAACCTCAACACTACTACCCCCTAATGCTAACCCTAAAACTCTGCCTCAACCCTAAAACCCTAATCCATAACCCTCTGATCATAACTCTAATCCTAAACCCCCTCCACAATCCTAAAACTCCACACTAGTCATAACCCTAACCAAAGCTCCCTACACTAACAGTAAAACAATACTACTTACCAGAAAAGATGAACCTGAATGAAAAAAGTTTACCTGCAAACAAGATAATTTGAATCATCTACCTACAACATGTGTATCTCTCATTTTCCCATTAGTGGCACACATCTTTCTTGGTGGAACTTATAGTTATGTAGTCTCTTCATGCGCTGCATGCTATAATTTATCATCTCCCAGGAATAAAGATATCTTAACTTATAGCTGGCTTCTTGATAGCAAATAGTCTTACTCCTGGTGGCTAACACAGTAGGGTTAAAGAGCAAAAGATGACATAAGTGGATTTGGTGAACAAATCCAGAAAAGTGCAACAGTCAAGAAATACTCGCGGCTCTCAAAGATATCCTGTCCTGCTTACCTTAAACAAAAATACTACTTGTATGCTCCTCCAGATGTAATTTCTTCACAATCAAAGAATGGAACATAAATCCTTACAATGTGGCCCTAACCAATAACTTTTTCTAAAACTTCATGAAAAAATAAACACATTTGCAGTAAAACAAGCTGCAATAAAAATGAACAAGAAACAAGGAACAAAAAACATAAACCAAGAAATCAAACAGTTACACAGCACTAACAGCTCTCACAAATTATTTAATAAAGCTATTCATACTCTTTTTAATAAGTGCCAAGTGATCATTAACAGCCACGAAAGCTACTGCCTACTCAGGTGGATGGGTCTTCATTTTAACATCCCTTCAGAAGAGCAACACTTCAGGAGTACAGTAACACCTTACAGTATGCTGCAGTAGAACATAAATCCAAGTAGTGGTGTGGGGATCACAGCTTGGCATCAAGAGTGAACATGCTGCCTTCTAATCCACTAAACTACTGTAGCAAATGTCAAGTAATGGATGCAGGACACCAAACCAAGCTCTTAATTCCAGTACTGCCATCTTAATTTAGATTAACTAATATTAGAAACACCTTTTACACCTAGACAAATGTGTTGCCTTGTGTTTAGCCATGTAACAAATGGAAGTCCATCTCCTATCTCTGTCCAACTATAAAAGTAATTATTTTTCTGCACTGAATTAACTATATATCTCACGTCTGAGAATGATTTATTTAGTGTAAATGCTTCATAATTTCAATGAAATTTAAACATTTTTAGAACTCAATTAATGTTCAGACTTGCTCATGGGCCTGGAAAAATTTTATAGCATACTCTGTGTCTTGAGTAGTCTGGAAAGGTTTTCACAGGCCTAGGCTAATATGCTGTTCTGGCTGTGGCTGCATTTTAATTGACACTTTTAGGTCTGACCTAGTATTATGACCTCATCTCTGGCTGTGATTGAAATAAAAACTTAGCACAGTCTTAGAAATATTTCTTCCATGTGTGACAGCCTTAAAAGTAATTAAATTTTTCCCTGGTGTGGACCAGCTGAAACTGCCTTCATCCCTACGGGAATGTTATCTGCTTTTAAAACTTTCTAAGGTGTAACCTTTTTAACACCACAAGGAAAGTTGAACTGTTTTTGGATGAAAATTATAACCTCCTCCCAGATTTGTACTGGCACTGTAAATGGTTTGTGAGTGTAAAACTGTGCTGTAGCCTATTTATGAGTTTGTCTATTACTTTAAGCCACTGCTGGCTTGGGACCAGTGTTATATAACACATGACTGCATTTGAGTATGACTGTAACTTGTTTATTTGTTTGATCACCAGATATAACCTGTTCCCTGAGTTGAAGTCATGCTGTACAAAACTTTCAGATATTAAAATATACCCAGTTTCAAGATCTAAAGGAAAGTATTTTACATTTTTTGGATTGTGTTGTTGTAGTAAACTTTTGCAGGTTATGACTAATATGTTACGATATTCCAGGGTTTAAACCAATGATGAAACCTATTCCTAGGCTCACACTACTATATTAGGATATATTGTATTTTAAGTTCTAATGTCATCTCTTCCTTTCGTTTGCTGTGTGTTATGATACACTCACAGGTTTAATCCAGCACTGTAACCTCACAGGGCTAGACTATAGATGTAATTATAGACATAACTGCTCTCAGGCTCATGCTAGATCGTTTCCATAGGACTCAGCCTATAAAGAAGCAAATGTGGAATGCAGACCCCAGAAATATGTGGCAAACACTCAAAATGTACAACACACTATTTTTGCACTGCACAAAAAGTATACTAGTTTAATGGTATGATCTTTCAACCAAATGCATATTTTGCAAAGTCTCCAGTGGTTGTCAACTTATACTGTTTATATATATAGACAGATATATATGTGTATATATATGTGTGTATATATATATATATATATATATATATATATATATATATATATATATATATATATGTATATATACACACGGATATGGTTCTACTGCTTTTTACTGAATGTATGTTTATTCGACAAATGCAGGGGTGTGATTTAATGATGATGGTATGGATTCCCGAACGATGGATACGTTGATGGAATGGAATATTGATACATGTAAATGGAGCTGGGGGAGGTGAGAGTGTGTGTGTGTGTGTGTGTGTGTGTGTGTGTGTGTGTGTGTGTGTGTGTGTGTGTGTGTGTGTGTGTGCGTGTGTAAGTTAGGGTTAGGGTTAGGGTTAGGGATGAGTGAAGGATGGGTGTTGTGTGCTTGTGAGTTTGTGTATTTTAGGGTAAAGGTTAAGTCAGAAGAGAGCTGTAGTGTTGTTTCTGTGTGTTTGTGAATGTTTGTGTGTCTGAGTCTGTCTTGTGTAGTGACAGTGTTATGGGAAGGTTTTAATGATGTTAAGGTGCTGAGTTATGGTTGGGGAAGGGACAGTGTTAGGATTAGGGTTAGCATCCATTACTAAGGTGGTAAGGGGACAGAGCCCTCTGCACTCTTTATTAATGGGTGCTAACCCTAACCCTAACACTGCCCCTTCCCTCAATCCTAACCCTACACCTTAAAATCATTAAAACCTTCCCATAACACTGTCACTATTCAGACAAATTTGAGGATAGTGTTGCGAGGGATTTTAGTTTTAATATCAAAAGAGGAAATGGTATAAGGGATGAAAAGGTACTTGTTCACAAATTTGGGATATAGTTTATCCTGGTTTTCAGAAAGAACAGAGACAGATTTTATCTAGGAAGTCTTTCAGAATGGTTTTGAAAAGATGGGAGGAAAGGTATAGACTCGATGGATACAGGTAAGGAGTTCCAGGCCTTAGCAACCTTGTACAAGTGCAGACAATGTCCAGCAGGTTTACTAGGTTTGTAGACAGACAGGGGGTTTTGGTAATTGGATTGCAATAACTGACTGGGAACATAGTTGTGTAGCATGTTTTTTTTTTTGTTTGTTGTTTTTTTCTGTGCTGGACAGGCAGATGGGTGCTGGATAATTTTATAGGTAGTAAGAAGTTTTATATGTCAGTTGAGGGCCTACTTCAGAATATCGAAAACCCATACCATCGAAACCCCTTTCATCAAAACGACAATATCAAATCTTCACTTACTCGAAACCTTAAACCAGCAAAAACATTCACTAGGAAACTAACCACTTGGCCACCAGGAAAACATACACACAATGAAGCAATTAAAACCCACCAAACTAGGGGGCTTTGCCCCACACACCCTCTGATGTGGGGGGCTGGATCCCCCATACCCCCTAACTATATATACCAACTCCAAGATAACACTATCCTATTGAAAAGGCAAATACCGCCAAGGTGGCCAAGTGATTACCTTCCCAGTGAATGTTTTCACTGGTTTAAGGTTTCTCATAAGTCAAGATTCGATACTGTCGTCTTGATGAAATGGGTTTCGATGGTATGCATTTTCTATATTCTGAAGTAGACCTGTTAGATGATGTGGCAGTTCTAACCAATTTAGGCTTTTCAGTGCTATACAGTGATGGGTTCTGAAAGGGGTATGTGCTGCAAATTTAGCAACTTTATTATAGCATTGTTCAAGTTTTAGTTTTTGTGAAGCCTGGAGATTAGTAAGGATGGGAGCACCAAAAAGAAGGGTGAGGAGGAGATAAGTATTGGCAAGTGTAGTTTTACGTGCTTCGGTGAGGACGTTTTTGGCTCTGTAAAGCATAACTAGTTTTTGATGAGTTTTTCTTTTGTAAATTAGTATATGCAGGTCAAATGTAAGACTGTCATCCACTTTAACCTCTAAAAGGTTGTTATGAGAAGTGACTTCAACTATTGCATTATCAAGAAAGAGGACTTTAAATTTTGTTTTTTCATGAGACAGGGGTTTGGGGAAAAAAGTAGCAGTCTGGCCTTTTTTGGGTTGAGCATGAGTTGTGAGTTACAAAGCCATGTTTTAGTGGCTGTTAAAGCTTCCTGCGTAATTTTTTGGAGGTGTACCATGTTGTCAGATGTGCAATGAGAGTGGAATAATCTGTGTATTGTATTAGGATGGCCGGTTGTGTGGAAATATAGAGGGTGTTGGTGAAAATGTTTAGAGGAGAGGACCAAGGATAGAACCTTGTCGTACACCGTTGGTGATTGGGAGTTAAGGAGAGAACGTAGAGTGCCATTTTATTGACTGATACCTATCAGACAGGTAGCTTTTGAACCACAAAAGGGTGAGCTGAGAATCTATGCTGGTATATCTCTTGGTGAGAGAAGGAGCGGAGTGCATAGATTCCTGACTTTTTGTGGTTGGGAAGTCGTGTCTGTGCTTGACCTTCCTGATTTCTCTGGTTGATATCCAAGACATCTATCAGGAAAAGGCTACAACAAGCCTACATTCCCTTACATCATCTGGAACAAGACTGCAGATCACCATACAGGCTGTGGCCTGCTTCTCATCTTGTGATTGCTGTAATGTTTTGCTTCTGCTGAGGGAAGAAGCACTGTAGCCCAGCAGAGAAGATCTGTTGTGAGACCAACACTAGTAGTAGTCGGGCAGTAGCCATTCAGGTGATTCTCCTCTTTACATCATTCTGGACAAGGTCATTCTTTCTTTTCAGTAAATACTGCTTGACTTGCTTCTAACTTCAGAATTTCTGCCTAAATACTTTATCCATAAATCATCAAATTTTACTTATTAGTTTCCCCTCAAGTGTTTGGCAATGCTTTGTATAGCTACTCCTTGAGGTGACATTTTTCCTGTAAAAACAGCATTGAAATTTTACCAATATCTAGTTGCACACAGGACAAAGCACTGCCCCCAGAGCTGCAAACAGGATACTCCTGACATTACTTATTATTCTCACTCCATCTGCCTAATCAATAAAAAAGGGTCTGTTGCCATGGATATGGACTTTCCCACTATCTGCATTACCAGCTTGGTGGATATGGGCATCCTGAGCCAATATAGAAATTGCCTCATGTTTATTGACAACTAGTTCATTCTCAAACAAACTGATATGGTATGTGAGAGATGTATTTACACAATGTCACTGGAGTCAAAGCTCTCACATAAAAGCACTCCTAATATCATTAAGGTAATACAAACGCTGCATCCATCACACACAATTCAAAGCAGACACATAGACCCACATATGCTGAGGCACTTAAATGTTACCTTCCTAAACCCCAAGGACCTCCTAGATGAAGTACACATAACAAACACCCTCAGCAACCCTGAATGCATTATTTCAAAACAACACCCACATCAACACATACAGCCACATCTCATGGTGCCTCTTCTTCTAAGCCCATAAGGCAAGCCACCACAGAATCCAACATTCTAGTCATTGGAGGCTCTATTGAGAGACACACTGATGTCCCTCTCACCAGACTGAGTAAGGAGAAAGTTACGGTCAGTTGCTTGTCAGGGGCCAGAATCTGCCACATTAGGAATGCACTCATGCCATTGGACTACAAGTACCAGTATGACTCAGTCATAGACAATGTGGGTGTAAATGACCTGAGATGTACCTCCCTAGACTATATGAAGACAGACATTATGGAGCTCTCAGAATATGTGTCTCAGGCTGATATCAGCCTAGCACTGAACAGCATTTTGCCTTCTTCAAGGATGATGCCACAATATGAACAAAAGATAACTGACTTTAATAATTGGCTTAGTTTTTGGTGTCATTCTAAGTGAATGCAATATTTGTCAGCATGGAAGGAAAAGGTCGACAGACCATGCTGCTTTGCCAGGGATGGTCTGTGCCTCTCCCCTCTAGGCTTTTGAATATTAGCTAAAAGATTGTCTTCCCCATAGTGCCATTTTTAGGCAATGCCAAACTGAAAGTATTTCCGACATAACAAATCAAAACCAAGAAAATCTAAAGGTGTTACTGCTCAATGCTAGGAGTTTACACAAAAAACTCCACTCCTTAGAAGCTCTCTTCGTCCTGGAGAATGCTGATGTCTGTGCGGTCACTGAGACATGCTTTAAAGCCATGGAGAGCACACCAACAGTGCAAGGTTATAATGCCTTCCACACATTTAGACCAGCTACTACACAGAAAGGGAATAAAGGTGGAGGTGTCTTGATTTAAATCAAAAATAAATGTACCTTAAGGCTGGTGAAACAGGACAATGCACTTAAGCTTATCTATGTTCAAATCACCATAGGAAAAATAGACTACCACTTCCTTGCAAGCTACAGGTCCTCCTCTGTAACTCACGAAATCCATACCATGTATTTAAACTTACTGGAAACCCTCGCCACCCAACCCAATACCATATTCATGGGCAACCTTAATTACTTGACTATTAACTGTGAATTTTATACAACACCAGATGTACAGGTACAGAGATTCATGGATTTTGTAAAGAACTCCCTGGACCAGATTGTCAATACACCAACAAGGTGTGCAACTATACTGGATCTGGTTCTCACTACTATGGGAGAGTTCTGCACACCCCTAGTGTAATGTCTTCTCTAGTAAGATCAGACCACAAAATGGTCTCCTTTGAAGTAAAAATAAAACCTGGAACCCTAGCTAACACTGGAATATTCAGGAACTACTCTAAGACTAACTTCCTACTATTAATTGATAACCTGGCAACATTTCAAACCCCCATAAGCCCTGAGAACACTGCTGCCTATGCAGAACAGTTCACAGACACCATATACAAGCATGTTAATAGCTGCAGAGAAGCAGCTGTACCCACCAGGAAGAAGTAGAGAACTGACTCAAAAAACAAGCCACCCTTGTGGAATCACAACATCAACAGGCTGTATAACAGAATAAAGAAAATCATGGCAGAAATTAGGAGGTGCGGCACCAGCAGGATAAAAACACTCTCATCAAACTAAACAAACAACTCAAAACCAAATTTGATGAAATTTGGCCTCCCCGGCTAAGGACAACCATGAGGCATTCTTTAGCTGTGCCAGCAAACTCAAAGGCAATACACAATTTTTTGCAGAACAAATTGTAAGTTGAGCCACCTATACTAAGCCAGAAGATATAGCCAACAAATTGAGCTCCAACATTACCCCTGTCTCCCCATCAACCTTCCCTCAGGAAATGCCATCAAATATAACTCCCCGTTATCACTAGGGAACAGGACCTTAATGCTCTCTCTAAGGGCAAGACACTACAATAATAGGTCCAGACAATATCCCCCAGTGCCTTCTAAATAGCATGAAACATGATCTATCAGGCCCTCTGGAATTACTGTTTAACTGCAGTCTCCAAACAGTCATCATGCCTCATGAATGAAGAACAGCAACAGTCATCCCACTGCACAAAGGTGGGCCAGACCCTGGAAACTACAGACCTATAAGTCTCATTAATCTCGTATGCAAAGTCATGGAAAGAATTATCATGGAAATGGTCAATAATGACATAAGAAACCTCCAGACACTGGACCCAACTCAATTTGGCTTCATCAAGGGCAGGCCATGCCTACTCTACCTGGTGGACTTCTTTGAGAAGCTCACTAAAACAATGGATGAGGGCAAAATAGTTCACACTGCCTACCTTGACCTAGCCAAGGCATTTGACACAATCCCCCATTTGGGCATTGTTGACAAACTTGAAAGGTAGGCATTTACTTCTCTGAAGTCAAGGCCAATGTCAATGGCCTCTGGCTGACTACATTTGCATATGATTACAAATTAGGAGCTGTTATTAAATCATCCACTAACTCAAATGTTCTCCAGGAAGGTCTGACACAGACAAACAACTGTTGCCAGAGCCATGGACTAAAGCTAAATGCCAATAAATGCATAATAGTATCTTTTGGGAAGTCATCCACCCCTGGTAACTATCATATTGACAACACACACCTAAGAACTGACCCAGTACTCAGAGACTTGGAGACACACAGACAGTAATCTAGCCTTTGAGCATCACATGTCTACAGAAGTGTGGAAATCATTCTTTGTTGTGCAACTTATAAACAAAAGTCTAGGAAGTCATTGTTCCACTGTCTTCAGTTTTCATCAGACCTATCACTGAGTACACTACCCCCTTTGGAATGTACCTAACCAGGCATATCCAACAACTGGAACCTACTTAGAGGTTCCTCACTAAAGGAATACAGGGTATGCATTAACATGTCCAGTGCAGACCACCTCAGGGCCCTATTCCTGTATTCTGTCTCCTAGAGGCTGCTGAGGCGAGATCTATGCATGGCATACAAGACACTGTCAGACCCCACAATGATGGACCTCCTGCATATCTGCAAAATAAACGGCACCAGACTTACCCATTCTAAGGATATAAACATTGTCTGTGATATAAATAGGACCTGCTGAAGAGACAGGTATGTATCCAAGAGACCAGCCCTTCTGTGGAACTGGCTCCCCATCCATGTGAAGCAGAGCTCCTCCCTACCCCAATTCAAGTGTAACTTGGACAATTGGATGGGGAACAGGAAATTTATTCCTGGGTTGGCACCTATGTCTCTAATGCACACTGGCAGCCTGTAAATGGCTAATCTCCCAGGCCCCTCCTTGTAAATGCTTCACCTCCCAAGACTCTGCTTACACTTATTAAGAGTAACAAAACTTGTCAGAAATTTGGTATGCATGGCTAAGCTTAAAAAGGCCCTTGTGATCATTAGTCTATGAACCTATAAGGAGCTGCTGTATGTGTTCCATAGCAATGAGCAGAAATAAATTACTGAGGATTTGTTTTCATTAATTTAATCATAATAAGACACCTTGAGTTGTACACACATGCTGCTGTATATGTGTCTGACAACAACAATCTGAAACAAATGACTGTGGGCATTATTTATATATTTCTCCATTCATGATCACAATCAGACATCTGATATGCCCAGTCAGTAATTTTACTGTAATTGGTGGGCATGCATGTATGTAGGAAGTGGTTGAAATGGGTTACACTGTATAAACAACATCTGACGACAACTAGGTGAAAAATATAGTACTTTGGCTGTTATTTGTAATTATATCCCTTTATTTGTTTGCAGTGGCTTAAGGTATATGAGTCTAACAAATAGGGGTTGCTGTGGCACTGTATGTATCTAGTAACAAATGCAAATACAAAGTGGAGTAGATATGTTTATGCATTTTATAGGTACTGCTACTGGATAAATGGAGAAGGAGCAAACTGCAATTTAGAGAAGGTCTTTACATTGACCCTTTTTGGCTCGATATGAAGCTATCCAGCTTTTTAGAGAGTTCACAAGACACTTCAGCACATAGATCAGAAATGTCTGTTGACCCAAATACCTTGATCAGTAAATAAGAAAGTGCAATCTATTTTTATGCCAAATTATGAATATATGCCATATTAGTGTTTCTGTAAATAACCTGCCCCAGTTAGTGTATATATGGTATCTCGTGGTATTAAATAGCTTACATAACACTGCAAAAGTTATCACTGATGCCTACTGCCTGCCTACTACTAATTTACTGATATTTGTACTTGTTTAGTAATAAAATAGGCATACATGCATAAATATCATATTTCTGTAACTATCTCAGGCATTGTCCACCTGGAGGTGTTGTGGAACATCATTTTACAGACTCAGTCACCATAGAGATCAGGAATTGCTGCTCAGATAAATTGGTACTCAGTACCAGAGAAATTGTGGACTATTTTTCAAACATATTATGAATAAATGCCATATGTTAATTATATTAATAACTTGAAATAAAAGCTATTTATTTAGTACTTCATGGTATCAAATTAAATTATATATAATGCTGGAAAACGTTGCACTGATAGTTTATGTCTGTCTAGCACTGCTTTGAAGATATTCACATGTATTTGTCTATTAACTTTGTTGATATGCATACAAATCATAAATATGCAAATATCTCAAAAACAGTGTCATCTGCAAAACTGCTCTGCAGCAAACTGAAGATTACATCTGCGTCAACAAAAGTCACACTGATAGCTGGAGTCTATCTAATATGGTTATAGAAATATTAATAGTTGTATAATTATAATGATAAAAGTTAGATATTATCTAATAACTTGTTCAATATACAATCACCATTATGTCTGGCAGATATATTAACAGCCCCATTGTGAAGTGGAGTGAGTGTGCTAAAGAACTTCCATATTTTAACTTTTTTGATACTGTTATACTTTTCAGATATATACATTTGTTTACAGTTAGGTTGCAAAACTGCATTCTCAGTAATTTTTCAGTTGAAAGTTGTGCAGCCAAGTGTCAGGAGGTGTGAAATTCCATTCAGGCTTAAGAATTACTGAGTTAAGCTTGAATAGTGCAGTCATTGTGATTACTGAGATAAATGAAGTGTAGCACCCATCCACGTCAGCTGGCTGAAGGTGCCGCTGCTGCTATTCGCTATAGCTAACTGTCAGCTGTCAGTGCTCTGCTGCAGGAGTGCAGGATGGTTCTCTGTTTCCCACTACCATCAAGCAGCAAGCTATATTTCCTCTTCTGGTCTGCTGAATACTCAGCTGGCAGCTTGGTTTCATAGGTTCATAGGTTCATAGGTTTATACTAGGCTATCTGCCCTAAGGCATTTATAAGCCTAGCCCAAAGTTTTATGGCTTACGCCACCCCTTATGTTAAAAAATATTGTGCCCATTAGTTTGTTTTGCCTCTGTCCAGCAGTGACACAGAGATGATTCCCGGGGTAAACCTACGATCTCCCATCCACCGGTCAAGATTTCTCTTGAACAGAGCCAGCGAGGTGCTCTGCCTCACATGGACTGGGATTTTATTCCACAGCATAGGGAGTCTCTGAGTGACAAATCTATCCCTCCAGCATGTCTTATTTATATCCGTGCTAAGGTTTAAGTCACTTGCTCTAGTGGATCTGGTAGATTTGGATTTTTTGAGGTGGAGCATGTCCATTAATTCCGGGTTGGACATGGCCTTGTATGTCAGGCACAGGTCACCTCTGAGCAGATGGTATGTGACTGAATAGAGCTGGAGTTTCTTCAGTCTGGCAGCATATGACAGATTTTGGAATCCCTTTATCCTTTTGGTGAGGAACTTTTGGGGTCTCTCCAATTGCTGCAGGTGTCGGGTGAGATACATCCCGAATGGGGCATTGTACTCGATCATTGGTCTGATAAGTGAAGAGTACAGGGGAACAATGACCTCACTTGATCTGGATGTGAATCCCTTCATGATCAGGTGGGCAATGTAGAAGGTCTTTCTAACCACTTTAGCAATGTGAGTGTCAAAAGAAAGGCCACTGTCAACCTGGGTCCCCAGGTCCCTGATAACCTCTTCTGTGCTTAGTGGATTGCCACCTATATGGTAGCTTGGGGATACCTTGTTTTTCCTGAAGGGTATGACTATACATTTTTGGCATTTAACTTCAGGCCATGGCTCTGGCACCAGCTATCAGTTTCCGTGAGACCCCTCTGAAGGATATCTGTGTCCGATGTACTTTCCACTATGGCCCAGTTTGCAGTCATCTGCAAACTTTGTCAGCCATAGTCCTCCTATGTTTGCCTGTACTTCTGAGAAGTAGATGCCGAACAACAGGGGGCCAAGGACTGAGCCCTGTGGGACACCACTTGTGACCGGCTTGGAGTCTGACATGGTGCCAGCAACTCTGACCCTGTGGGTTCTGTCCTTTAGCCAGTTTGCAACCCATCTTGTGACATATGGGTTTACATTTAAGCTGGTAAGTTTCTCTATAATACCTGAGTGGGGTATTGTGTCGAAAGCTTTGCAAGGTCAAGGTAGGCTGTATGGACTGCCTTTCCCTCATCAATGGCCTTGGTGACTGTTTCGAAGAAGTCGACCAAGTTCAAAAGGCATGATCTGCCCTTGACGAAGCCAAACTGGGTCGGGTCCAATGTCTGCAAGTCCCCTGTGTCTTTGTTTATGAGTTCCATTATGATCCTCTCCATAGCTTTGCAGACCAGGCTTGTTAAGCTTATGGGGCGGTAATTACCAGGGTCCGTAGAGGCACCGCCTTTGTGGAGTGGGACCACAGTTGCCGTACGCCACTCCTTGGGCACGTATCCTGTGGTAAGGCTAAGATTAAACAGCTGCCTTATGTGCGGGTTTAGTTCCTCATTGAGTTCGTAGCACACAGCCGGGGACACCATCCGGTCCCATTGATGCTGTGTTTTTAGCTTTAGAGAGAGCAGCTTTTACCTGTGCATTTGAGATGTCTGGGAGGCTACACTCCGCTGGGATAGTTATCTCTCCTTTTGGGGGGGAGAGGGGGGTGAAGTTTGCACTGAACCTGTCCGCCAGTATGTTGGCAATGTCTGTGGGTTCAGTGATTTTTGTATCATTTTGGACTAATTCTGAGCATATCTGGGAGATTCCACCCAGGTTTCTAACATAGCTGAAGAAGGCCTTATGATTGTCTTTTGAATCTATGGCAATTTTTCTCTCAAAGTTGGCCTTGGATGATTTTATGAGTGCTCGTATTTGTTTACTAATAATGATCAAGGGTGTCTTCTCTTTTATGGATTTTGCTCTATCATGTAACAGCTTTCTCCTCTTATTGTAAAGTTTGTTTATGGCTGGGGTCCACCAGACTGGACGTTTGCCCTTGGTGGAAAGAGTCTTGGTTTTATTAGGGATTGCCTGATCCATGCAGTCCTGGAGGTGTTCGTAGAAGGCATTTGTAAGGGCTTCCGCAGCTTGGGTTGTGGTTTCCACTGGCTCAGGGGCCTTGAAGGATACCACACCAGTCTTGAGTAGTGTGAAGTTTGCTTTAGAGAAGTTCTTCACTGTGGTCTTTTTTGTTTGGGGTGGGGGCGAGATGTGAATTTCCAGTGAGATTAGTTTATGATCTGATCTCACCAATGAGGGATATACTTCCGGTGTGGAGCATTTTGTCCCCATGCTTGTGATGATGAGATCTAGTATATTTTCTCCTCTTGTGGGAACGGTGACTAGTTGTTCCATGGCATTTGAATTTATGAACTCCAGGAACCTTTGGGCTAAAAAGTTGGGGCTTGAGTAATGTTCCCAGTCTATATTCGGGTAGTTGAAGTCACCCAATATAATGGTGTTTGGAGATACATTTATACCCTCCAGTGTCTTCAGGAAGGCTGTGTGGGGTTCCTGAGTTTGAGAGGGTGGCCTGTAGCATGCTACAAATTGTAGAGCAGTTTTGCCTATGGTTAATTGCACCTGGATGGTTTCCGATGCTTCGTGCATTGCCACCAACCTGGAGGTGTGGGTATCCTTGATGAATATGGATACACCCTCCTTTTGTGGTGTGGTCCGGGTTTTGGGGCCGGAACGCATGATATGAGGTAAAACCTGATAGTGCCGGTGTGCTCTCAGGAGCCTTGAACCAGGTTTCAGTTACAGCACAGACATCGATGTTCTCCATACTGAGAAGGGCCTCGATTGCGTGCATTTTGAGATTTAGACTTCTGGCATTGAGCAGCATTACCCTTAGTTTCTTCCCATTTTTGTTTTCTAGGGTGGTAGGTTTAGAATTTGAGCCTTGCCTAAAAAAGGCACTATGGGGGTGGCAAGAGCCTTAGCCAATATCCGGAATCCCAGGGGTGACAGGTGCAAGCCGTCCCTTGCAAAGCAGCGTGGCTTGTCAAGCATGTCATCCCAGGCAGACAGACACTGGATCTCTTTTGAATGACACCAGAAATTAAGCCAATTGTTAAAGCTGATCATCTTGTCTCTATGTTGTGGCATCATTCTTGGTGAAGGAAGGAACTGCTCAGGGTCAGGGTCATACCTGCCTGGGCTACATAATCAGAGAGCTCCTCTATGTCTCTTTTCATGTAGTCCAGGGAGGTACGTCTCAGGTCGTTCACACCAGCATGGACAATGACTGTGTCATATTTGTACTTGCTGTGGAGTGACCCAAGTGCTTGTGTTATGTGGCGGATTCTAGCGCCCGATAGGCAGCTTACTGTGACCCTCTCCTTATTCAGCCTGGTGAGTGGGACGTCAGTGTGTCTGACTATGGAGTCACCTATGACAAGTATGTTTGGTGTTGTATTTGGCCTTAAGGGCTGTGACTGCTTTGCACACTGATTTTGTGGTTTATGTGTTGCCTGTGGTGTGTCATGAGGTGGCAGTTGCTTGGGTGTCTGCTTTGGAGGCCTCTGCTGTTTAGGTAAATTTTTGCGCAGAGCCTCCGAGTATGTCTTTGTGTGTTTATGTGTTTGATTCATTGTTGTGATAGCTTTATGTGAGACTGGTTTTGTGGTGTGTGTAGTTGCCTTCTCCTCCTGTCTGGTCTTGCCAGTCCTGAGTTGAGAAAGCTCAGCCTCCAGTTTGGCCAAATAGCTGCATCTCTCGCAAGTATTTGTGTTATGTGGGAGGAGGAGAGGGTTGTCTGTGTACATGAGGCAATTGTAACATTGCCTCAATATTCCCAGATTAACCAACTGGACAGGGGAGGACGCCAGCATCTGGCCCTTCGACATGCTAGAGAAATTAAGAAGTTAGGGGTGTAACTGAATAAGAGAGGACTTAGTAAGGAAGTGGGTACTCCTGGGGGGGGGGTTTCGCTAGTGAGGGACTTTGTATAATACAGAAGTGCTAAACCTGAAAAGAAGATGCTTTTAAGACAAGTGCTGAGCTTTTTTTTTTTTTTTTTTTTTTGGAGTACAGTAAATGACCCCACACAAGAGTGCTAGGCCAAAGACAGAAAATATGCAAGTTTTGAGAAAAAAACAATTTTAAAATTAAGTGCAAACAGGAAATTCAGTAAACAGCTTTTGGTTGTGCTCTAAATACAGCTACTAATGCAGAAATCAAGTTTAACAAGCCAGAAAATGCTCAAACTAGGCAACTATGCAGAAAAACTTAGCAAATAAACAGAGGAAAAATACTTAAAATCTCAAAAGTGGCTCCTTTCTTCTCTCAGCGTTTTCTCCTCTTGGTGGGTGCTTCACCAACAGCCAACAAGCCTGAAAGAACGCCAAAACCACGAGGCAACTAGGTTTTAAGAGAGGACTACAGCAAACAAGGTGTACCAATTACAGTAAGAAACAGTTGAAATATGCAGGCACTATAAGCCTTTAACCAGAAATTCCCAGCTCAGAAGGGCAGATTCCAGCCTCTCCTCCCACAAGAGTGCAGACCACGAACCTTCTTAATGTAAAATAACTGGCCTGAAGCCCAAGTGCTTAAACCAGAACTAATACACTTTTAGAATTACAGACACTGAGCCCTCAATCAGCAGTTCCCAACTTAGAAGGATGTAAGCCACCTGTCCTTCCACCACAGTGCAGGCCACAAACCTTCCTAATGTAAAACAACTGGTCTGAAGCCCAAGTGCTTAATCCAAAAGACTTAGAATGATAGCTACACTTTAATCAAGTTACTACCGAGCAGTAATAAATACAATTGAATACTTTGAAGAATGCCTGGATTAGTGCTTAAGTTATACAAACAAACTAGATTCAGCAGGCCTGGATCTAGTCTACGCTACAGCAAACAAGGTGTACCAATTTCAGTAAGAAGCAGTTCGAATATGCAGGCACTATAAGCCTTTAACCAGAAATTCCCAGCTCAGAAGGGCAGAGTCCAGCCTCTCCTCCCAAAAGAGTGCAGACCACGAACCCTTTTAATGTAAAATAACTGGCCTGAAGCCCAAGTGCTCAAACCAGAATTAATACACTTTTAGAATAACTGACACTGAGCCCTCAATCAGCAGTTCCCAACTTAGAAGGATGTAAGCTACCTGTCCTGCCACTACAGTGCAAACCACAAACCTTCTTAATGTAAAACAACTGGTCTGAAGCCCAAGTGCTTAAACTAAAAGGCTTAGAATGAGTTGCACCAAGAAGTAATAAATACAACTGAGTACTTTTAAGATGACGCAAAAGCAAAATAAATTAGGAAGAAATACAAATACAGTAAAAGCAGAATTTTTTTTTTTGTTTGTTTTTTTGTTTTTCTCAGAAAAGTAGCAAAAACAGTAGTAAAAACAATTCACATGCAGTGCAAGCTGGCACACTTGAGTATGTAGCAATATTAGTCCACACACAGTTTGAAAAAAAGTAATTAAATTAAAAAGGACTAAAAGCAAGTGCAGAAAGGGTTTATTAGATAGAATGCGGTAAAGAGATGGGACTGGGGGAGTGTCCTAGATCAAATCTACAGTGGGGCGGGCACTGCAAAAGCCACCAAATTTAAACTACTACCAAGAACAGGGAGGGGGGTGGGGAAGACAGTTTCAACAGAGCTAGAAATGAGGAATCAGTCCAAATTATAAAACCACAATAAAATGCAGGAAATATACTTAAATCAGCTTATGTCCAGTTGATGTATGCAGACAAATCTCAGTAGCAAGCAACTCTGTTTAAAATGACTACAAGAAGTGTAACCAACACAGGTTTTAATGTTATCAGAAACCCCCAAGCTAATTAACACTTAAAGGAATTTCAAAGCAGTTTAGCAACTAGTGCAGAGCTTCAGAGATACACACAAGACAGTTTCAACAGAGCTAGATCTGAGGAATCAGTCCAAATTATAAAACCACAATAAAATGCAGGAAGTATACTTAAATCAGCTTATGTCCAGTTGATGTATGCAGACAAATCTCAGTAGCAAGCAACTCTGTTTAAAATGACTACAAGAAGTGTAACCAACACAGGTTTTAATGTTATCAGAAACCCCCAAGCTAATTAACACTTAAAGGAATTTCAAAGCAGTTTAGCAACTAGTGCAGAGCTTCAGAGATACACACAAGACAGTTTCAACAGAGCTAGATCTGAGGAATCAGTCCAAATTATAAAACCACAATAAAATGCAGGAAATATACTTAAATCAGCTTATGTCCAGTGGATGTATGCAGACAAATCTCAGTAGCAAGCAACTCTGTTTAAAATGACTACAAGAAGTGTAACCAACACAGGTTTTAATGTTATCAGAAACCCCCAAGCTAATTAACACTTAAAGGAATTTCAAAGCAGTTTAGCAACTAGTGCAGAGCTTCAGAGATACACACAAGACATTTTCAACAGAGCTAGATCTGAGGAATCAGTCCAAATTATAAAACCACAATAAAATGCAGGAAATATACTTAAATCAGCTTATGTCCAGTTGATGTATGCAGACAAATCTCAGTAGCAAGCAACTCTGTTTAAAATGACTACAAGAAGTGTAACCAACACAGGTTTTAATGTTATCAGAAACCCCCAAGCTAATTAACACTTAAAGGAATTTCAAAGCAGTTTAGCAACTAGTGCAGAGCTTCAGAGATACACACAAGACAGTTTCAACAGAGCTAGATCTGAGGAATCAGTCCAAATTATAAAACCACAATAAAATGCAGGAAATATACTTAAATCAGCTTATGTCCAGTTGATGTATGCAGACAAATCTCAGTAGCAAGCAACTCTATTTAAAATGATTACAAGAGATGTAACCAACACAGGTTTTAATGTTATCAGAAACCCCCAAGCTAATTAACACTTAAAGGAATTTCAAAGCAGTTTAGCAACTAGTGCAGAGCTTCAGAGATACACACAAGACAGTTTCAACAGAGCTAGATCTGAGGAATCAGTCCAAATTATAAAACCACAATAAAATGCAGGAAATATACTTAAATCAGCTTATGTCCAGTTGATGTATGCAGACAAATCTCAGTAGCAAGCAACTCTGTTTAAAATGACTACAAGAAGTGTAACCAACACAGGTTTTAATGTTATCAGAAACCCCCAAGCTAATTAACACTTAAAGGAATTTCAAAGCAGTTTAGCAACTAGTGCAGAGCTTCAGAGATACACACAAGACAGTTTCAACAGAGCTAGATCTGAGGAATCAGTCCATATTATAAAACCACAATAAAATGCAGGAAATATACTTAAATCAGCTTATGTCCAGTTGATGTATGCAGACAAATCTCAGTAGCAAGCAACTCTGTTTAAAATGACTACAAGAAGTGTAACCAACACAGGTTTTAATGTTATCAGAAACCCCAAAGTTTAATTCAAGCAAAATAAATAAATAAATAAATAAATAAATAAATGAGTCTCTCTAGAGACCCAGTGACAGAATTAAGGAGGACTAAAGTCCAAACCACATTTTTACATGTATTGCAGCTACTAAAGTTTCATTCATGACTTTCCATATCAGTTTCTCATTGACAAGACTTGCAAGCTCAAACTTAGCCAGTAAGAGAGCAGGAATCAAAGCCAGCAGTGGCCAAAGTAGAACACATAAGTGGCTAACTGTTAAAGCAAAATGCCCCTTTAAATCTGGTTTAATTGAGAGCTGTGGACTCTGTGCCTGACCTTGGATCATGCAGTAAATTGTTATTGGGCTAGAGTTAAACTGCTTGACTTTGCTTACAAGCACAATACTGTATTTAAAGAAAGCAGCTGAAAAACTTATGCAAGCAGATAAGTATGAAAAATGAGGAGTAATCAGTTCTACAAATATTTGTATTATAGTATTGCACAAGTGAATGATAGCTTACTCCAAGTAGAACACTTTGGATCAGACTGAATAACATCACTTCTGAGAAAAGGATTAGTGGTAGGCACAAAGCAGTCCAGATTCTAGGTACTATGACCCCATTTCAAGTAGCATTTCTTAATGTCACCCTTAAAGTGTGGACAAATAGGTATGGGCTAAATTTCGAATAATGGAATTTTTGAGGTATACGTTTAACGTCTATGCAGATAAACTAAAAGCCCTATCACTTTACTCTGTCTCCTTCCGACTATTAAGGCTTGCCTATGCCTGACCTACAAGACACTCACAAATCCAGCCCTGATGAAGCTGCTACACATCTGCATGTCAAACAGCATGAGAGTCACCTGACCTATGGATATAAATGTAGTCATTGACTCAAACAAAATATGCAGGAAGGACACATATGTGTCCCAGAGATTACTCCTTCTTTGGAACAGGCTTCTATTCACATCATGAAGAGCCTTTCCCTGGCCCTCTTCAAATGCAGCTTGGATCAATGGATGGGGAATCACAAATTCACACCTGGGGTAGTGACTATGTCCCTTACGGACAGGGGCAGTTTGTAAGATACTTAATGCATAGACACAAATCCATGCCATCCTCTTGCCTCTGGGGCCATATATTGGGTAAAATCAGATTATATTGACTAGGCTTGTAAGGACTCTTAAGCCATTAGCCTAATAATCTTCTATGAACCTATGAACCTATAATTTGAAATAATACACTCCTCTTTCTGGAGCATGCAGAAATGGATAACTTGATAATTAGGAGGCACTAAGAATCTTTCATGATATTCTGATCTGCTTGATGGATTAGCTCATATTGGAGGTCAGCAGAAGGTGAGCACTGACAATTTTGATTCTAGTGAGGAAACATCATACAGTCATCTCTGGAGCTGTAGAACAGATTGTCCAAAATGGGCTTGTTCTATGTCTTTGATGGCATTAGAGCCATATTCAAACCATGAGCTTTAGGTACGATACAGACAGGGGTGCAGGCTGCCAGACTACGCCTAACTGACAACAAGCTAAAGATGGGTGAACACTATTCTGTTTATCACTCAGAAATCCCACATAAGCAGATAATGCTCTTGTTGCATGTAAGTCTCTGTCCTCAACAATAATTTATAGATTATGCTTACATACAGTAAGGAATACATTGTAGAAAATAATCAGATATTCTGGAAACTAACTCAAGGAAAACACATATGAGCAATGTTATTTTCAATTTTTTATGACTGCAACAATTCTGTGTACATCTAGATGCATCATACTAAATTTAGACTTTAGAATACTTTTTCAAAAACTTATTTTCTACTGACTTGAAATTCATGTGGTTTCTATTGTTCTGTTAGTGGGCAATATTTTTACATTTCTCCATTATGGATGAATTCAGTGACTAGTTTAATTTTCTTCTAATACAGCTGCCCAATTTCAGGCAAGATAAATGAGTCTGGACTAGCCTAAACTTATTAATTAATTTATTTATTTATTTATTGATATTTGTTAACCGGGTTAGTCCAGCAGAGCCAGGGGTCCATTTTTAGTGGAGACTCAAGGAGAAAAGCTTGAGAAAAGTAATTATTACAAAAGTTGCAAATTATAATCAACAGATACATAACATAAGTCTACTACCAAGTATCAGCTCTATAAATATTAAAGTAGACAGAGTATTATTTCAATGGCATACCATACATGAAGTACAGTCTGAGAGTGTAAGTATTTAAGCAAGGAGCAAACTATACATGAAGAACATTCTGAGAGTAACAGTAATTATATAAACAGCCAATAGTAATATAAGAATCTATTATTTTTTATATGCATTTAAAAATAGGAAGAGAAGAGTAGTATGAGTTGATAGACAAAAGTAAAAGAAGATAAACGGGTGTATGAGAAAAAGAAATTGTATAGAATAAGAAATAAATAATAAACATTCTAAATTATAACCACTTCTATAGACAGTTTGTAAATCTGCCCCTAAAAGAAGCAGCAGCTAAAAAGATCCATTTCAATCACGAAGACAGTCTTATTGTCCTGTCACAGTCTCATTTCATCCAAATAAATCAATGATTTTTGCCACTTCTTGCGCGCGCACACACACACACACACACACACACACACACACACACACACACACACACACAAATACACATGGTATGAGTGGGCCATGTATGGTACAGATATTACCTTATGCCAATGGTTATTGTCTTTTGGACTTTAACCTTAAAACCCTGGGTGTACAACAATGTCTTTACAATGTACTCTCCCAAGTACCTTATTGCACTTATAAAATGGGTGTCTTTCCTTTTTTGCGGTTTGAATTTTACACTTAGCATTTCATATATGATAATTACTCAAAAATATAGACACTGCAATTACTAACACATGGTTTAAATAGTGAATACACTCACTAGAGGTTCCAACATACTGGATCTCGTGTTTACAGATATGGGAGAATGCTGCACCCGCCCCCATGTTTCATCCTCCCTGGTAAGGTCTGATCATAAAGCTGTCTCCTTCAAAATCAAAATCAAATCCTGTAATCCCATTAAAACCAGTAACAGATGGGAAATACTACAAAGCAAATTACCTTTTAATAGGTGATGCTTTGTCAAAATGTAATGCCTCTCCAAACCCAGGGAACATAGCTGCCTATGCTGAATTGGTCTCAAAAATTCTGTACAACAATGTCAATGGCTGCACACAGGCTGCTGTACCTACCAGAAGTAAGCTCAGGACTAGACCCAAAAACAAATTGCCCTAGTCGCATCCCAAATTAAACAGGATAAACAGCAAAAGGAAATAAATTATGGCAAAAATCATGAGGGTAATTCCCATAAAGATAGAAATTCTCTCTTCAAAGTAAAAGGCAACTAAGAGGGCTAATTAGGTCAAGAAAAGCCAACTCTGAAGTTAAGCTAGCCTCTTAGGTGAAGGATAGCCATAAGACCTTCTACAGCTATGTCAGAAACCTCAAGAGCAACATATAGCAATATGTTGAACTGGTGGTGAATGGTGCCACATTCAGTGAGTCTGGCGATATAGAAAACCTATTAGCTGACAAATTTATTTCCAACTTTACCACCCTCTCACCCTCAACCATCCCCTCAAAAATACCCTCAAACATAACTCCTTCAATTTTAACTAGGGAGCATATACTGGCTGCACTTGCTAAAGCCAATAACACGGCCGCAGAGGGCCCTGATAACACCCTTTTGAATAGTCTAAAATATGACTTAGCAGGACCACTGGAGTCATTAATAACTACAGTCTTAAAACAGGCTTTTTATCCCCCTTCATTGGGAAGACCTTCAACCGATCATGGAAGCTACAGACCCACTAGTCTAACTAGTCTTATTTGCAGTCACAGAGCCGGATCATGGAGTCAAGTGGGGCCGTAGGCAGGGTAATGGATCAGGCTCCCCCATAGCATCACCCTCCAATACCTTGCCATTCCAGTGTCCCATTACTTGGCTATTTCTCCCCGTTACCATAAACACTGTTGAAACATGTCAGCATACATACTATTTTCTTTTTTACTTCTACAATGATCAGAGATATTTAAAACTTGTATTTCATATTTTATACCACAAACACTGATAGCCATTTGTTAAACAAAACAATACAGTCTCACAATGAGAGCAGACTTAGCATGAACAGTAAACTTCTCTGCCCGTGAAATTCACATTCAGTAAACATCATTGAAACCCACGTTCAAAGAAAATGCATCTGGCCAGTGGTGGATTAACTTTTCCTTTGAGATGTTTTCAAACCATATGCCTCTTGCACACATTTTTCTGGACCTTAGATACATGCACATGTTATTTGATGCACCATCCTGACTGTATTAAATTATATTTCTTGTATAATACAGCACCAATTGTTAGAGTGTGTTTTAAATTTGTAAGTTTGAACATTTTTCCAGTAAGCAATTAAACAAAACGTACAAACCAATAAGAGCAAAGCTACCCATAACAGAAGATTTCAACCACAAAAAGCCAGTCAAGCTTCTGTCATTATAATCACCAATATCAGTCAATATACACAGTCTCTACAGAAGTAAAAATAAACTGAATAATTCCACATTAAACAGATCTATAACTAATGAAGAGGTTGCTGCTGGCAAACAACTTTACATTTCAGTGTTTCAGTGCCAGCTGCCCTTGAAAAATAAACTGCCTGTGTTACATTAAAAAATGGTAATACTGCAAATGGGAATAGCTGTCAAACTGGCAACAAGCTCATATTTACTTAGCATCTCATCCAAAGGAGGACACATTCATCAGTGCAAACCCCCCTCCTCCCTTAAAGAAGGCACTGAAATATCAACGCTCTATATACATGGTGACAGAGTAGAACCCACATACTTCTGCACCAAAGAAAAGTATGCTACCTGCTGTGCTACTAACACTGCTTTTAAAATCTATAGCACAAACAATAATGATGGCCATTTGTTAAACAAAACAGTTATACATTGAAACCAAACAGCATGAATAACAGTAAATTATCTTACCTTTAAACTCAACATTCATTGAAAATACAGAAAGTCAACATTCCTTGAAAATGTAGAGAAGCTCAACAGTCTTTGGAAATGCACAGAAGCTCAACATTGTTTATAAATGAACAGAAACTCAACATTCTTTAAAAATTCAGCAGTCTTTGATGATGATAGTTTGGCAGTTGGTGTAGACGATTCTGACTATACGGTCCACTATTGAAGGTACAGGGTTTGAGCCTGAATGAGTTAACCAACATGCCATTCTTAACTGGGGCATTTCACATACAAACCTATCTATTTCAGGGATGATCTGTTCGGAACACACACACTGTTCTCCACTAACCTATTTCAGGATCTGTTCATTCTCTCTGTTCATCTGGAACAACATCCATGGTCATTTCTTAAATTGCATGCTCCATTTTAGTTTGAATGTGCATGTATCATATTAAAGATGCATGTACAGATGCTACTAAGGATGCATTCTGTGTGTATCCTCAAAGAAGAAATGTAATGCACACAGAGTGTGTTCTTAAAGAAGAAATATAAGCTTTTGTGGCAGCATGCAGCCAGTGGATCCCCAAGTCAGTGGGCCCTAGGCGACTGCCTAGATTGCTTACTGCTGAATCTGACTCTGCAAAGTCATGGATAGAATTATCCTGGAAATTATCACCTAGGACACCGGAAACCTTCAGACACTGGATCCAACCCAGTTTGGCTTTGTCAAAGAAGGTCATGCTTAGTGAATATGTTGTGCTTCTTTGAAAATGTCACTAAGGCAATGAATGAGGGGAAAACAGTGCATACTGCTTACCTAAATATGGCTAAAGTATTTGATACAATACCCGTCTCAGACATTGTCAACAAACTTATGGAACTAGGTATACCACCCTTGACAACATGCTGGATAGCTAGCTGGCTTGCTGTTAGGACCTAGGAGGTTAGAATCAGTGAGGCCACCTCTACAAAGAGGCTGGTCACTAGTGGAGTCCCCCAGGGTTCTGTACTGGGCTTACTCCTCTTTGGCATGTACTTCTAGGATGTCAAAGCCAATGCCAAAGGCCTTTAGCTAATGAAAACTGGGAGCACTCGTTAAATCCCCCAAAGATGAGAAATCCCTTCAGGAAGGTCTAATACAGACAGACACTTGGTGCCAAAGCCATGGCTTAAAACTAGATACCAACAGATGCATTATAGTACCTTTTGGGAGTACCACCCCAAGTCATTGTGTCACCAGTAAAACTCCCTTAAAAGTTGACTGACTAATCAGAGATTTGCAGACTCGTAGATAGTAACCTATCCTTCGACCAACATGTGTCCAAAGTACTAAGAAAATCCTTCTATGTTGCTCAACTTATAAGTGAGGATGTTGTATCTACGAACAGAGAGCTCAACATACCATTGTACTCCGCCCTCATTAGACCCATCATAAAGTATAAAGCCCCCTTCAGTATGTACCAGACCAGATACATGCAGCAACTGGAACATCCACAAAGGTTCCTTACAAAAAGAATACAAGGAGTAAACACAATGTCCAACACTGATCACCTCAAATCACTGTTTCTTTACTCAGTATCATACAGACTTCTGAAAGGTGATCTTTGCCTGGGATACAAGGCATCCATGAACTCTGTTTTGATGAACCTTTTGCATGTCTACAAAACAAACAGCATTAGAACTACTAGATTAAAACCCCTAAATTTTGCTTGTGACATAAATAGGACACATTGGAGAGATAGATAGATATATTTCTCAGGGCATTCCCATTCTCTGGAACAAGCTCCCCATTCATGTGAAGCAGTATCCTTACTTAAACTCAACTTGGAACAATGGATTGGTAATCAAAAACTTACCCCTGGTCTGGCTCTTATGTCTCTGAAGCTGTCAGTAAATCACCACCTAGATAAATCAAATTTGCGGGTCACATTTAGGTTGCTAGGCTAATAAGGGCTCTAGTGGTTGTTAGCCTAATATACACCTACTGCATGTTTTGTAGTGTGTCGTATTTCCTGTGCTCATTTTAAGTAACTGATTGTTTTCGCATTATTATAACTTTTTAACTGTAGGAATTTCAGTATGAAGTTTTCATGGCAGTCTATTAAGGGATCCTTCTGTCAAACCATAGTTACAACATAATACCTAAACTGAATTCTGTCAGGTAAATGAGTACTGTTTCGCAAACATTTACTGTTTTCAAGGTAAAACAGTCACAAAAGTTCTCACAAGACTAATGATTCTGGTAGCAAATCTAGAAACAGGAAGACACTTTTATGTAGGTAGTAATGTTCCCACCATCTTTTTTACATTGGTTTATCTGATGGTATGATTGTTGCTCACTAAAAATATTAACAAGAACAGTCATTTTGATGGCAACTCCCAAGAAACGAAAAATGTAACTAGCAATGTTCTCACCACATACATCATTTTTCTTAATTTTATTTAGCTGAAGGTATGCTTGCTACCTTTACTTGTGTTTCTTTGATAATTTTTATGCGAGTTTTACTTGTTTTAAACTTCATGTGTATTCATTCTGTGTTTTCTGAATGGTATCTTCATATTTAGCTATTTGGCCAAACAATGTCTGACAGAGTCTTTATAGTGTGTGTGTGTGTGTGTGTGTGTGTGTGTGTGTGTGTGTGTGTGTGTGTGTGTGTGTGTGTGTGTATGTGTAACTTGACTCATGTTAGAGTTGGATTTTTCTGTTGCTGTGGAGACTGCTTTTGGTTCATGCTATTACCTTCCTGTTTTCCCTACACTGCTTCATTTCTTGTTTGTGGAGTTTGTTTTCACTTTCATAACAAGATTAATGTTTATGTTTTTAGATATAGATTACTTTTTAAGGTCAGGTAATGTAGTTAAATTTAAGATTTTTTGTTGCTGTGAAATGTGTTTAATTGTGTCACAATCATGACTCCTGTTTTTTTATTATTATTTGTTTATGCTGACTTAGCAATTTGTTTGGGGTGAAGGTGCTTCTGGTGCATGGTGATATTGATTCACTTATCTAATTTTTGCTTTTTCTAAAATTTCTTTTTTGATAGGTTTTTCCTGCTAAATGACTTTTCAAGATGGTGTCAATGTGTTGTATTTTGAAGTCTGTGAGGAAGTAAGGCTCTGTGACTGAATGTGAGGTCTATGTGGTCTGCACCAGGTTTTGTCTCAATGGGCAGAAGACATTTATGCATACATAGGCCAGGATTCAGAAACAGCCCATCCACAAGTGGTAATGCTGTGGCAAAAAGGGACTTTTAACACAAGAGCAGAAGTGAACAGTGCAGAAACACTTTACCCACAATGAAGAAAGACCTGATTATCTGTTAATTTCCACATCTCTGAATCACTTAGTGATTACCAAAAGTGCTAACAAGCACATTGTGGTGGTAATTACTGCCAGCAGCCCATGCATTTCACTGGCAAAAGCACCCCCCCACACACACACACACATGCACAAATTCAAACACACACGCCACATTCACATAAATGGACAAAGTGTCATTCCACTTAAACATCCCTCATGTTAACTCATTTTTTCACTGTTCTTCATAAATCACAAATGATTACAGTCAGCCAATAATGTCAGAAAGTAGAGTTTCTTACTTCTTCTTGATCATAATGTGCTTCCAGCTGCAAAACCTATTGTTCTAGTAACTGTGTAAGTGACCTCAGAGTGGTATTAAAGAGTGTCCCTGGAGTCTAGTATTCCCCCATACTGTACATCTTTTGTGCTGCAAAGCCCATTGCTCTAATCATTTTTGAAGTGACTTAGGGTACTATTTAAAAGTCCTTGGTGTCTAGTGCCCCCACACATATTGCTAGATTTGCTCATTTCTTAAGGAGAGTTAAGAAGTATGGCAGGTACCCCCCCACACCACCTCCCCCCATGCATATTCACACACTCATGTACACACTATACCAAATACACACTCACAAACATTACCCCGACTCACACACACACAGACATACAAACACTGATAATGACAAAGAGACAAAATACATTGAACACCTCCCACATGATCACACTCACAAACACCCATTCACCGATAAACACACATGCATGTATATACACATATCCACACATGCGCTTGCACTCACATGCACACAAACACGCACAAACACCTGCTCCACCAATCACATTTAGAAACACACAGACTATAAACAAGCCTGATGTCCATAACATTGGGATGCCTGCATAATATTCCAAATAACATCCAAGCAAAAGGGTAGCCAGGTTACAAAGGAAAACCTTTTAGAAGAACCTGCAAGAAAGACCCAACAAAGCTAGAATCTTTACTGTGCAATACCTTAAACCACAAAAGGTGTGGCCATACAATCTACTTATGCTGTACTGATGAGTTCAGAAAAAGGGCAAAACATGACATGTCTACAGTTAGTGCGGTTTGGCTTTATTGGCCTGAAAGCACAAGTAAAGACTTAAAAAAGTATACAGATGAAACACTGTACATCCTTAAGAGGTCATTTGTATACATATATATATATATATATATATATATATATATCTCCCATGGGCCTCCATTACAGGAGGTTTAAGGTATTACACAGTGAAAACTCTAGCTTGGCTGGATTTTTCTTGCAGTTTTTACTTGTCTGTGTATTCTTTTTACCCTTTGGTTTGGTTTATACATATATATTTGCATACACACACA